>NW_017617731.1:342500-662500 GCF_001879475.1 Ipomoea nil | reverse complement strand
CTTGGTAATACTCAAGCACATACAAGGTATAATCTCTACTACGGGAAATGTAGCTACCCCAAACAAAGAGTTGGGAGTGCAATGAAAGAAGTTTAAAAGAGAATTGACAACGACAATTAAGGGAAAATGAAAGGGGAATAGGAGTTTCCACTAGGGATAAGAACCATAGTCAAATTGGGAATAAGGGAGAGATTCAATAGAATATATGTAGGATGTCATATGAACTAGGAGGAAGCCTTTCTCAAGGTCATTCGACACGTACCCTTAGAGCACTTTAGGGTATCCCCATACTCCAAAAATGACTAAGGGACATCTTATCAAACACTTTGTGTCCTAGATATCTCATGCTTCCCTTTTTCTCAAATGTGGAGTATGATTGATCAACCTTTCAAGTCTAGATTAGGTTTTCACTTCCTAATCGAGACCAAATCTTGTTGACCAACATCACTACATCAAGTTCCATCTACCTAATAAACCAATTCATGATCACATTGGCCCCAGACCCTCGTCTACATTCCTATCAATCTTCTAAGAATCTACTCACACATACTAAGGAATGAAATGACAAGAAATTCAACAATAAAAGTACAATCCATCATAAGCACAAGACAATAAGGCAATTTGATCAAATTAAAACACAATACAAGAGTGCAAGAAATGTAAAAGTAAAGAAACTTATCTATTGGAAGGAAATTCTTCAAATCTTGGATCCAAATGTGCAATAGAAACTAGAATGTACATCTTGGAATGGTAAAGTGTAACTAATAAGTATTGAAAGCTAAAAGTGTTTGAAATTCAAAAGGGGTAAAAGAGCTCTAAGGCTAGTAAAAGGAGAAACCTAAAAAGAACTAAAAGCTCCTTTGAAATTTATAACTCCCCCCTTTTATAGCTCACGAATTCCCCTGCATTAAGACTCCTATTATGTGCATAATGAGCTTTGTAATAGGAAGTCTGAGATTCCGATGATAGCTGCTACGTGAGCTATTACGAGCACAATGCTGCTCGCAATTGCAGAATTAGGCTTCTAATTATCTCAACTACGTAGCCTCCTACGCGTGTAACTCCATTCATAGTAGCATATTTGGCTTTCTGATGCTTTTTTATATGAGCCAAGCTATGAGTGTAATAAAGCTCGTAACATCAAAACCGGGTTTCTGATCATGAGTGCTACGAGCTGAGTTATGAGCATAATAGAGCCTTGTAATAGCAAGCTTGCTATAAGCTTCCTTTCTATTTCGCTTCTTTTTGTCCAATTCACCCTTGTTTTTGCCCAATGTTTCTACAAAACATAAAAGTTCCTCAAATATTGTCCTTAAACACAATTCAAGATATTTCAACGACTAAAAGAACAAATCAAATCCCAAAATTGCCACAAAATGACCCTAAAAGTAGTGGAATTTCATTATGCTGGCGTAATCATCTACATCATTGTCTAGACTCGTGATGCTTGATAAACTTTATTGTATATAAATTAACCTCTATTGCTCCAAACCCGTGTTGCTCTAGAAGTCTTGTTGCTTGCTACATACACTTCCGCTGCTATGAAAACTTCTAATACTTCAAAGTTATGTTGTTATCTCAAACTTGCGCTACTACTTAACTCTTGTTGTTAAAGGCCTCATCATGATGTCAAGTTGAAACTTTTTCCGTGTTTAAATTTTTTGTAGCTTAACACTAAGTGAAATTTGCAATGAAAAGGTCTTATCAACTATACTTTACAAATGAAATTTTTGGGGGGTTTAAAAACTAATCCTGTTTTACACTTCAGATCATCAAATCTAGCTTACACTTATTCCTACCAGTCTTTGGTGGTGATTAAGGTAGATTTTAGCTATTATACCAAATGGAACAAAACAAGATATAGTTGATACCAGTATAAATTCTTCATATTTTTGGAGAAGTTGCAATAAAGTGCTCATATTGACAAATAATTTGCGATTGCAAGGCATGGGAGCCGACATTGAGTTGGACGAATGTGAATCTTTTACGAATTGGATTGCGGCCATCATGGATGTAAAAATATGGGGACCCGATGATGGCCATATCGTGATTGATATCATACCTGAAAACCTGTTGGAGCTACATGATAAGCCTTAAAATATGCTAGTTTCTAGGAGCCTTTGATAGGAGTTTTGTGCTCATTTTAGTTGGAAAGTCTTTGTTTTTATAGTAAAATATCCCAAAAGCACAGTTTAGTACGGAAATACCTTTCTAATTATATCTTACATGTTTTTAGGTATTCTTGGACAAAAAAGTGGTAAAGAGCGGTAAAAAAGCATAATCGAGAAAGGAACACGAACAAGGACCGAACACACCGTGACTATGCACGAGAGAAGGAGGAAATGGGAATTATTTCCCATTTACGCTCCCCCTCACGGCGTGAAGGCCAGTGTGGGTAGGAAATAGAGAAGCCGGACAAGAGCTCAGGCGGAAGGGAGTTATTCCCTATTCACGCCGGCGTCACGGCGTGACGCCGTGCGTGAATAAGAGGCCGAATGTAGCTCGGATTTAAGGAAATTTTTTTGATTTTTGTAAAGCAGAGTTAGAAAACTTGGAGAGGATTTTACACAATTTTGGAGAGACAATCTTTAGAGTAGAATACGTTTTCTTAGAGAGAGAATTTAGATCTAGCCTAGATCTATCTCTCCTTCACTAGATCTTAGCCAATTTTGCTTGAATTGTACAAGGATTTTGGAGATTTGGAGGTTCTTGCACCTGGATCTTCATTTTCTACTCACCATTAAAGGGATCTAGCTTGGATTTTGGGTGAAATCTATTCCCTACTCTTTTATTGTTTATATCTTGTGTTTCACCTATTGTGCAATTGCTTGATCTTTCCTTTAATGATGCTTGGCTAAATCTCTAGGGATTAGGATTGTGGTGTATATTGCTATTGTGATGTTTGGGTTGATTTGATTGTATAATTGTGGTGATTGATTGATGATTGTTGTTTTGATCTTGTTGTTGGAGGATGTTTTTTGTGACTTCTTTGGAGTAGGGCCCGACTCCTTGGAGGGTTTGGATCTCTCGGTTTAGGAAAGAGATTGCTAAATCGAGGTAGGCTTCTTAATCTTCTACACTCCCCGCCCTAAATCCGATAGGATGGTGGCCTGGGAAGGAATGTAGGCAAGGTGTTTGAAAGTTTTCCCCATAGGAACTACGAGCACCTGGGTGTCGTAATTCGCTACGAGAGACGTTTTTGACCGAAATTGGCGACACATTAGCAACATCCCTCTTGATTCGTGACAAGTCACTCAACTCACCACAACCTCTCAATTGCGGGAAAGACCCATCTCACAATGCATTTGTAACACGATCCTAATCCGCTTTTTTCTCTCTTATTCCTTCTACTTCTCCAAGCTTGTTACTATTTCTTTTTCCTACTCAACCAGTCAATTACAAACTTCCCCTTGAATCGAGATTCTCAAAGTTAAAGCAATCTCACCCAATCCTTTACTCAACTTTCAAGTTGTCATTCCTTGAGTAAGACACTCGGGGTGGTTCTCACTTCCCGTTTTAACTTTACCTATCTTTCCATACACGACCCATGCACATCTTAATCTTTTGACGCTGCTTCTATAGAGAGAACCGTAAGCCTAAAAGCGTAGCAAGTCACCACACGGTAACCATTTTGAAACAATCCTGAAAAGCACATTCCTAATGATTGGTAATGGAAATTGCAATAATATTTATCTTCATGATTGGGCAATAAAAGCAAGACAAACACTTTCTCACTTTGGGTTGTTATTGGAAAAAAAAAAACTAGTCTATAACCATAGACGTGGCAGTGTCTAGAGTTAGCTGTAACACCCCCGATTTTATCAACATTTTAAAACTTAAATTCAAACGATAAACAACTAATCATTAAGGAAAACAAAAGCGAAAGCTATTAAAATCGGGAAAGATGTTATGCCACACCCATAAAACTATGGGTGCACAGGCTAAATCTATTAAAATCATTAAGCATAACAAGTTTAGGCACACAGGCCACTAGTCTAGGCACACAGGCCAACAAAAGATAAACGTCTTAGCGTAGGAGCTACACTATCTAGAGTCCACATTTAGCGCGCTCGGAATCTACTCAAAACCTGTAAAACATAGGGATAACACCCGGTCAGCGAATAATGCTGGTAACCCATCAATACGCGTTAAATAGCATAGTATATATAGATATAAACAAAATCGTTTGAGACTAAGGAATACAGTATATAGTCATTTGAAAGCCAGAAAGAAATCAACATCAAAGACCCATCAATCGCTCTCAACAAGAACGAGGATCATCAACCTCAACGAGACAACAAATCACAACAACAAGAGACAACACAACTCAAGATGTAACCTACCATTCACAAGGTAGAGTTCATTAAGACATGCTCATAAGCAAGGGAATCACACAATCACATAATGACACATTCATGTTTCACGTTTCATAGTTCCAACCTTATGCCCTGTTCCAACCTTATGGCTACCCCCCGGCCTTATCACAGTTCCAACCGTTACCTTCTAGTGCCACCCTGTACTTCTGAGTCCAACCTTATTCCGCCTAGGACCGTCGTCCCCAACCTACACCACGAATCATTCACCGCCGAACTCTCAGTACACAAGGGTACCATTAAATATCATATTCACACACCACCGATCATGTGAGCAAAGCTCAAGTCATACACTACCAATCACATTCATAATCACACATAGTCATCATCATCAGGAAGACTAAGGCCCATCAATGGCCCCAATCAAGTATCAACAAAGGGTATAACGATTTGTACAAGATCACACCAATAAAATCAATCATGAGATCACAATAAAGACATGAGACAATACTCAACAACGAAGGATACAATCCAACATCAAATGATCGACAACACAAGTTGCCAACCCCAATAAGAAGGAACAAACCACACATACTAGCATAACAATATCAACTAGCATGCTCAACAAGCGGGTAAACCAAAATGGCTCCAACGAACCTTCAAGACTCTCATTAGTCCAACGAATCACAAAGTTGGACCCTTAGCACGATTCAAGACACCAAATCCTAACATGGATTCCTAACACACCATTCTAGACATACGAAACATCAAGAAAACTCACAAATAGCTCAAAATTCAACAACGGGAGGTCAAAACATCAACACCAAGAAGAAAAGGATCACGGGGAACAAATCCCCGTAATCAACCATGATGTTCCTCGCGGGTGGGACCACGGGTAGTGCCCTTCCCGTGCTCCTGCCCGCGGGGTACATACACAGCGCACACTGTTCCTCACGGGTAGGGACACGGGTGGTGCCCTACCCGTGCTCCTGCCCGCGGGGAACACGTAGCCCACACTTGAATCCCTTCGGAGATTTTCATCATCAAGGTCAAGTTCAAGTCCAAAACACCCAAAATCTCACACACAACAATGATATGACTTGAACCCAAGAAATATCCAAGCAATGGCATTCAAGAAACCTAAATACAAGCTCTAAACATGCATCATCACAAGATCATGCATCAAATCTCACAAATCACATCAAGAATATCAAATAGAAGCCAATAATCATCATTTAGGTAAGAAAATAGGTTTTGTATAGCATGGGTTAGTGGGTTACCTTTGTAGCCTAACAACTTCTCCTTTCCACCATCTTAAGCCTTTCTTAGAGCTCTTCTTCCTCACCAACTTCTTACACAAACCAAAACACAAGAAAGATTCTAACTTTAGATAAAGACACCCAAAAGATGGCTAGAAACACTAAAAAGCTAAGAACCTTACCCTTTCCTATTCTCAAGAAGAAGAAAGTAGGAATCTTGGTGAAGAATCTTGCAAGGCTAGGAGGTTCACCTTCTTGCTTGAAGAATAAGCTAGGTTATTTTAGAGAGATGTTAAAGTGTTTGAGACTTAGGCTTGAATGAAATAAAATGTCTTGCTAGGGTAGCTTGAACAACAATTCATGGGTGAAAAGCCACTTTTACCCTTACTAAGGTTGGAAAGACAAGGGGACAAGGGCACAACTCATAAAACACAAGGTACACTTGATTGACTTAAGTGACTAGTCAAATTCTAGTCCCTCGACTATTAAATTTCAGGATTTTCGAAATGGATTACCAAAGAAAGCTTGGATTAATTATTCAATTAATCCCCAATTAGTATTTAGATTTACGGGGTGTCACATTAGCAGTCCTCGAGACCTTAAAAAATTGGTTTGTAGCGAGTGTAATGAAAGTTGTAGTAGAACTACTAACGTTATATACAAAGAAGTGTTTAGTAATATGTAATTTCATTTTTGTAGTTAGTCATATTTTATTAAACCTATTAATAAAGTTTATTATTTTTTCGTTCCTACGTGCTATTTTTTTTTTTTTTTTTTTTGGATTATAGTGGAAGGGGGAACTCTGAGTTCAAGAGCTTATACATCAAATTAGCGCCACATAGGGAAGCCGTTCTTATCATCATCATCTAAAATAGCTAATAAAGCATCCGATGGAGAATTAAAGATCGAGATTCCTAAATGTGTGCCCTGCTCTTTGGCCAGCATATCCGCATCAAAGTTGTGTTCCCTTGGCACAAAGGACAGGTTCCAACACCCAACGTCCCTGAGCTCAGGTCTGCATGCACAAAGGATGTTTTCAGCCGTGTGATTGATCCATGCATTACCATTTACGACATCCACTACTCTTCTTGAATCACTTTCAAAACATGTCTGGTGACTCTCCCAATCATTTTCGCCAATCGAATGCCTTTGAGCAAACCCCAGGCCTCCGCCACCTCTACTAAGCCTGGGCCAATTCTTTAGGAGAAACCTTTCAGCCAATCGCCTTGATCATTTCTAGCTAAACCACCGCACCTAGCCTTTCTAGAAGAAGGATCAAAACTCCCATCGACATTGATCTTGACCCATCCCGGAGGTGGTTTGATCCATCTGACTAACATCCATTTTTGCCTCGCAAACTGATTCCCTGGTAGCCCAACCTTTCCGAAGACCTTAGCTGTTTCAGCATCTTGGGTTTGAATCCAGAAGCTCTTAAAGCCCGCATCTTTGGTTTCACCATTAAAGACTCTATTATTCCTCCATCTCCATAACCACCAAACTATAGTTGCAAAGAGAGCACTGGTATTCTACTTCTGCGACCTTTATTAGGACCACGGATGCCTACATCAAGCCACGACTGGAATACCATAGCATGGCATGGTATAACCATGCAAGGAAGAACGGCCCTCCAGACAGCAACCACTTCTGGACAACTACGAAGAATATGTTCAGTTGTCTAATTGTGGAAATCACAAATCTCGCACCTACTAGAATCCGTTAAACCCCGCTTTTTTCCTGTTCTCATTTGACATAATACGATCGTGCTTAGCAAGCCAAAGAAAGTTTTGAATCTTGCTTGGTACCTTTATCTTCCAAATGTTCTCCTAGGCTGGAACTGCAGGTATACTCTCTGAATTTGTTGCCAGCATATAAGCTGATTTAGTAGAAAAGTCGTTGCTTCCTCCAACCCAACCAATCCGATCAGTTGACTCCTCGTCTTCGCAGAGAAAAACCGCTGCAAGTTGGTCACAAATATCATATGGAAGGATATCTTCAAGCCTCGACCAATCCCAGCCTACACTGGGAATCTAGTAATCCGAAACAGAAGCATATAATTCAGGCAGAGGGAGGTTCAAGTTGATAGCCTCAGCAAGTAGTCTGTGACCAATCCAGGAGTCCAACAAAAAAACGTGTGATCATACCATTACCAACCAAACTCCTAGTACCCTTCCTCAGTAATGGTACAACTCTAAGAATACCTTTCCAAGCATTTGAGCAGTTTGGTTTAGATTTCCATGTTGCAGGGTCCGAAAGATGATTGGTGTATTTACCTCTCATAATTTTAGCCCATATACAGTCTTCATTAGTGACCAACCTCCAGCCAAGTTTTGTCATGAACGCCAAATTCATTGCTTCTAAGTTGCGGATGCCCAGACCACCATGCTCCTTGCTTCTTGTAACCGTGTTCCAACCCTAACTTGTTTGCTATAGGCATATCCAAGATTCTAGCAATTTCCTGTTGGTAACCCACAGGTGTATTTTTTGAGAAGTGGATCATAGATTTATGAAGATTAACGCGCTGCCCGGACTCTTCACAAAAAATCTCTAAGCACTTTTCGATGACCACTGCTTGCCGAATTGTTGCCTGCCCAAATAACAACATATCATCAACAAATAGTAAATGAGTTAGACTCAACCCATCATTAGCTAATTTAATGCCTTCCCAGCTTCGAGCCAGTTTTAAACTTTCAATATGGTGGCATAGTCTCTCAACACGTAGCACAAAAATGTGTGGGGAAATTGGGTCTCCTTGACGTATGCCTCTGCTAGGATTAAACCATTCAAATTGTCTACCATTTAGAGATATAGCGAGTCTTGTGGTAGTAACACACTCCATCATGTTCCTAATCCAATCATGGTTGAAACTAATTTGCTGCAAAGTTTATTGGATGAAACCCCAAGATAGCCTATCAAAAGCCTTTTCAAGGTATATTTTTAGGATCATCCAACCATTCATACCCTTCTTAGACCCCATTGATCTCAAAACCTCCTAATATGTGAGGATATTGTCCGTGGTTTGCCTTCCAGGGATGGAACTAGATTGGTGTGGACCGACTAGTTGATGCATCACGCCTTTGAGCCTTGTCGTTAAGGTCTTTGAAATAATCTTGTACACCGTGTTACATAACCCAATTGGACGAAGCTGTCTAACATATTTCGGGTTATGAACCTTGGGTAAGAAAGTTAGTAGCGTATCATTGCACCCCCTTGGCAGCCAACCTGGAACAAGAAAATTAAGCACAAAATTAGTAATACTCTCACCAACAACAAGCCATGTCTGCTGAAAGAAACCGGCATGAAAGCCATCGGGGCCCGGGGATTTGAATGCCGGTATATCAAATAAAGCTTGTTTAATTTCCTCCCTTGTAAATGGCCTATTAATGCTTAGCCAATCAGACTCATTCAGCACAGGGAAGCTTCCTTAAAGATTTGATTGGGAATGCGTCAGTGCATCATCAGTAAAAAACTCACTAAAGAAACATCAAACATACTTAAGGATTGCCTCCTCCTCTGTGATCAGATTGCCACAGCCATCCTTAAGACTTGTAACTTTTGCAAAATGTTTCCTAGCCTTCGTGGCGGGGTGGTAGAACCTAGTGTTTCTATCCCCGGAGGCTATCCAATCCTCACGCGAGCATTGATACTAAAGTAATTCCTCTTGGAATAACGTCACCTCGAGTTCCTTTTGTAGCTTTCTCTCGAGCTTTAGGAGATCTGGCCTGAATTTAATGGCAAGACTACGTTGAGCACCTTGAATCTTGGCAAGTAATCTTTTCTTCCTATGGAAAATATTTCCAAAAGTCTCCCGATTCCAAGCATCCAGTTTATGAGTTATCAAATTAAGATTTGATCCAACACTAGCTGTGGCATCCTATTTGGTCTTTACCAGATCGATGAAGTCTGGATGGGTTGCCCATATAGCATTATACCTAAAACTCTTCGCTACAGGCCTTGTCCTTGGTGGTGATGCTCTGACTAAAATGGGAGAGTGGTCTGATCCGACCCTTGGAAGTATGATAACATCTGCGTTAGGGAAGCAAAACTTCCATTCTGCATTTCCAATCGCACGATCCAAGCGAGCTACCTTAAAGGTTGATGGATCCACACCCCTAGACCAAGTAAATCTTTCCCCATTGAAACCAAAATCGATTAGGCCTTCCCTAAAAACCCAATCTTTGAAAGCTGCCTGACGATTGCTTGAAAAGGAAGATTGATCAGAGACCTCATCACACCTAAGAACAAAATTATAATCCCCCATAGAAAGCCAGGCTCCATTAAAGTTAAGAAAACTTTATGAGAGATCAGCAAATAAAGTTTTCCTCCAGACATAGTCTGGGCTCACATATACGAAAGACAAAAACCACGGTTGCAGATTTTCTTGACAAATCCTTAGAAGTATGAATTGGGGGTGAGATTGGTGGATTTCCACCAACGAAGCCTCCTTCCAGAACACCCATATGCATCCAGAATAACTCATAGCTTCCACCCTGAGCCATTCTGCAAAACCAATATCAATACAAATTTTATCAGCCTGATTACTAGAAACTCTTGGTTCAAGTAAGCAAAAAATATTAGGTTTATGCACTCGGATAAGTTGTTTAAAGATGCGACAAAACTTTCGTGACGCCGCACCCTGGAAATTCCAAAACAACACAATCATTTGACAAAGATTAAAAAAAGGGCTCAAAAGAGCAGGCGGGAATCCGCAATGGCACCCAGGTGGCGACCGCCACGATCATCCTCCATCATCGTATCCTTAGGGGTATCGCAATCGAAAAAGTCCATTGCATCGTTTGGTGGAACATTTAGGATGGGTGAGGATGCATCAAACGGGGTGGTTGGCTCTGAAGGTTTGGAGCGGTGGTGAATGGTATTCCTTGTGATAATTCTCCCACTCGAAGAGCCACGAATGAGAAGGTGTGCTTCCTCCACCGCAGCTTTCCTTGGGGTGGAAGATTTGCCTCCTCTGCCTATGAATCAATGATTCAACCAAGAATTAATCAAAGGATACCAAAAGAATCATTCTAGTATCAAGAAAACAACATTACTAGTACACGAGCCAAAAGAACATTTAGAAGGGTCCATACGAACAATATAGAATTCAACAATAATCCAATAAACACAGATTGGATCTTTACCACGATTCAAGATTAAAATCCTAATCATTAGGCTCATAATACACCGCTCTAGACCTACGTAACATCAACAAATACTCAAAAGTGCACCGGAGGCAAGAAAACACTCACTAGAAGCAAAAATACACAATGCTGAAAAATGACCTAAAGGGTGGATTCAGCGGGGTCAAGGGTCCCGCCGGATCCCCCTGTAGGAACAAAATGTGGGGTTTGGCGGGTCCTCCAAGCCCCGCCAAATACCCCCGCGCACTCCTTGCGGGAGGGGTTAGCGGATGTGCCGAGCCCGCTGAATACCCCCGCAAGGTCAAAATAACCTGAAGAAATAATAGGTTCATGCGACAATTTCCAGAATGCATATTTCAACTCCCAACTCAACAAAACTCAACAATAATCATACCAACAACAAATATGACTTGGAATGGAAGAAATGACACATCAAACACAAGTATACACCTAACATACAAGCTCTAAAGCAAGCATAAACACAAGATTATGCTCAAATTCATCAAGAGTGTCAAGAATACACAATATGGAGTTAAAATAGGTTTTTATGGACATAGGGTTACCTTTTAAGCTAGAAAAACACCTCAAAGCTCCTCTAGATCATCCTAGCAAGCCATCCTCAACTTGGTCATCTTAAACCCCCAAAACCCAACACATAAAGAGAATAAAGATTTAGAAAGATGAAGAGATTAAGAATGGAAAAAGTGTAGAAGCTAAGATCTTACCACTCCTTAGCTTAGAATACTATAAAGATGAGTTTTTAACTTGATTTCTTGAGTGGGAAATGAAGAATAGTTTTGGTAGTGATGAAGGAGTAAAGTGGCATGAAAGACAAGAGAGAAGGAAGAGTATTTTAGGTTTAGTCTTGCTAGGAAAATGAAGACATATATAATAGTGTATATACAATATATTATAAGAATGAATGATATATGGGTTATAAGTGTGGGCTTTCTCATAACATAAGGAATTTAAAGTGGGCATTTAGGAAGATAAGGAACAAATATATATATCATATTATAAGACTAGGCCCACTATTTAATATTTATAGACTTAAGAGGCCTATATATATATATATATATATATATATATATATATATATATATATATATATATATATATATATATATATATATATATATATTAATGGGTTAGGGAAATTGGGCTTGAATAAATTTATTGGTCTAGAATTATAGAAGAATTGGGCTTTAAATGAAAGAATTAATTCCCTCAGAAAAATAATCGTAGGAGTTAATTCGGGAATTAGTATAATTTTTGGGATGTCACATGGACAGATCCAATATGTGACACCTCTGCATAATGCCCATTTGAAAAATCCACATGAATTCCTTGAACCCTCTTAGATGTATGAAGTAAATGTACACTACAAGCAATATGATGTGTAGCACCACTGTCAATAATCCATTCTGACTCAGAGTTAGCAGTTTTACCTTCAAGTTGAGCATTAGGGATGAAGTCGGCTGCTATAGTGTTGGCTTGAGGGCTAGGATCAAGAGGAGTATTTGCCTTAGTTCTCCCCTATTGAATGAACTCAAAGAATCTTCTGCGGTCTTCTTGAGTAAAAGGGAGATTGATTTCTGCACTTTCTTGCACAGAATTTTGAACTTGATTGGCTAAGCCCATCCCTTTGCTTCTTGGTTTCCAACCTGGGGGTAGCCATGTTTCTTGTAGCATTTCTCAATTGTGTGTCCTGTATACCCACAATAGCTGCATACAAGTTTCTGTTTCTTATTAGGAAAGGATCTTCTACCATTGTTGTCTGCCTTTATGAAGAAGGCATTTACTCCTGGGACACTGTCATCCAGATTGGTAGTCTCAATGCTCACTTGTCTCTCTTGTTGTGAGACCATAGAAAAGGCCTCACCAACATCAGGAAGAGGTTTCATTAGCATGATTTGCCTCTTAGTGCTTGTGTAATTGTCATTCAAATCCATGAGAAAAGCAGATAACATATCATTTTCCAAATGTGCCTTTACTTTATCAGACAGACTACTTCCACACAAATAATTAGGGGAACACTCACAACTAGGAATAGGTCTTAGAACAAGCATCTCATCCCCCAATAACTTCAATTATGTAAAGTACTCATTTACAGTAGAGTTACCTTGCTTTGTGTGCTGAATCTGGGACTGAATTTCAGCAATTCTAAAGACATCTTGCTGACTGAATCTTTTCTTCAAATCCTTCCATACTCCTTCAATTGTGTTGATCCAAAGCACAATGCTAGCTATGGTGGGAGACACGGCCCTCAGGATCCAATATAACAGCATGGTATTGCATCTATCCCACTAGTAAAACTTTGGATTGAGTTTGTTTGGAGCAGCCACAAGCCCATTCACAAAAGTCATCTTGTTCTTGGATCTTAATGCCATTTTCATGGCTCTTGCCCAAGAATGGTAGTTCGATCTCCCCTCCAACTGAGCCGTTACCAACTATAGGGTAGGGCTTTCATTCGTTTGAAGATAGAGAGGATTCGTCTGATCATTTGGATCAAAGTTTCCATTTTAATTTGAAGCAAGGGTAGGGTTCTAGTTTTGATTCTGGTTTGAGGCTGGGGTTGGGATTGGGGCTGGAATTGAAGCTCATTGTTGAACCATGTTTACAGTAGGTGGACGCCGCACCATTTATGGCTCTGATACCATAACAAGAAACCAACAGAAGCAGAAAAATGGTGAACAAAAGTTGAAAGGTTACTGTTCCATTGGATTCAAAGCATTACAGCAGGAAACTCTCAACACAGAGATGTGTTGTTCTCTCTATTTCTCTATACAATCTTTAGTGAAAGAGGAGGAAGGTTATATACATCTTATATCTAACAAAACTAACTCTAACTAATCTAACAAATTGTTAGTACAGTTACAAAGCTCAGAAGTTAGTTTGGTGATCTTTGTGTCAATTGTGTTGGATGGTGGTTTTGCTAAGGATTGAGCATCTGTTGACACATGTTATGTGTTGCAGTTAACATATTTTGTATATGTAGTTAAAATTTATGTGTCTATAGTGAACATATTATCTCTTTTATTATATTATGTTCTTTCAATTTATTTACAGTTACAGAAAATGGTAATTGTAGGTACAAAATGCTTTAACTTGCAAATACATAATTTTTGGAGTAGGGTTCACAATACAATATGAACTCTGGTCTATTATATAGCAATTACCGATCCTTAATCATTATTGAGTGGACTGTGGTCCACACAGTTGTGTAGATCACGGTCCAAAAACACATAAATATATTATTCTAACACATAATAAAGTACATTATTTTAACTCATAAAATACATTATCTTACCCCTGAAATTTCATTATTCTAACACATAAAGTACATTATACATTATTCTAACTCATAAAGTACATTGTTCTAACACATATAAAGTGTGTGTGTGTGTGTGTGTGTGTGTGTGTGTGTGTGTGTGTGTGTGTATTATTCTAACTCATAAAATACATTATTTTACCCCATAATGTTCATTATTCTAACACACGCACAGAGCAAATAATTTATTTTAAGAGTTAATATATCCAATGGTCCTCTGAGTATTAGTGATTTACCAGTTGTGGTCATCCGAGTTTTAAATGACCTCCAATGGTCCTCCATGTCTTAAAAAATAACCACCCGTGGTCCTATTAGGACGTCTCGTGGTCATTTTAAGCTCAGTTTTTTTTTTTTTTTTTTTTTTTTTTTTTTTTTTTTTTTTTTTAAAGAATTAGGACGACGGGTGGTTATTTTTTAAAACATGAAGGACCATTGGAGGTCATTTAAAACTCAGATGACCACAACTTGTAAATCACTAATACTCGGAGGACCATTGAAGTTATTAACTTTTTATTTTAATATCAAAATGACTTCATTTTGGACCGTGGTCCACACAATAATTTTTGCCGATCCTCCAGTCGTTATATCGTGGACCGCGGTGCATAATCGATTATGCACTGCGCGTCAAAACGGCGCCATTTATGCAGTTATAACGGAGTGACACTACAGTGTGTCTAAACCGACACTATCTCACGTATTATTTTTATATTGTCAAATGAAACTGCAGTTATATCAAAATGATACTGTAGTTGTGGTGAAATGCAACTACAGTATATATAAAATGAAACTGAATAACATTTCACATATTTGAGTGTATATTGTACAATGAAGCTGTAATTATATTGAAATGATCATGTAGTTGTGTTTTAATGAAACTATAGTGTATATAAAATAAAATTAAATAACATTTTCACATATTTGAGTGTATAAATATTGAATGAAACTGTAGTTATATCGAAATGAAACTGTAGTTGTGTTGAACTGAAACTGCATTGTATACAAAATGAAACTGAAGAACGGAGTTATTTATTGCGAAGATTCCGTTTCTTTTCATTAAATAAAACGACGTCATTTTGATGCGCGGTACATAATCGATTTTACACCGCGGTGCACAATATAATTTGCCCCGACCCTCCAGGTTAAGACATATTTGGGCCAACGATTGAAATATATTCCATCAATTTGTACGAGTGTTAAGTTGAATTTACAATAATTTAGGTAAAACTAATTAGGCCATTAACCTTGTGGTCTAGTAGCACGAAGTGACTTTTTCATATGGAAAGTTATGAGTTTGACTTTTTGTGCTATAGTAAGGTCGGTATTGACTCTTTATGCTTTACTAGGTTGAAAAAGTAGTTATGAACATATACTACATTATAACAGAGTCAGTAATACTAAAAACAAATTAGTAAATACTGAATTTTTTTTTGAAGGGAGTAAATACTGTACTTATATGAAGAGTATTAGGGTTTTATGCGATAAACTTTACTTATGAGCTAATAACGTTATATATATATATATATATATATATATATATATATATATATAAAAGAGCGTTCATATGTGGTCATGTCATTAGGTGTGGCGGTGTGGTCGTATCTGTATCGTCGTTGAATCAGTTTAATCTAACGGCAGTGGCTAATCCTGAGGATTTGAGGATTTGAGGATTTTTGCGCGTTTTGGTAAGTGGGGGTGTTATGGTAATTATAGTGGTCATTTATAGCGGCCGCGTTCCAGAATACACCAACAGTGTTTACAACATGGACCAATAGTGTAATAAAACACACTACAGTGAAACACACCAATAGTGTATCCCGAACACTGTGTGGTTTATTTATTAATATCTAATGGCGCGTTTTTGGTGATGCGTACCTAATTTGTGTATGTTTTTTGCTGTGCATTTCATAACATGGATGATGTATATTTGTATAACAATTGGTGCAGCCGCACTGACCACACAGGAAGGCGTTGCTACACCTGAACTTGGCACCAATGAGAATCTACAAATATGACAGAGTAAGGCTAATAATGCACCAATTACACAAATAAAACACACTACAATGTGATTTTCCTTATTCCGGTGCCCTATGACGAGTTTACTCTTGCAGTTCGCTGGGTAGGAGAATGTGCGCGAAAATACTGGAAGAATTTGATTAATGTGATTCATTAGATTTATCTAATCTAATGGCATGTAATTGACCATATGACCACACCTAACAACATGACTGCACTTGATCGCCCATATATATATATATATATATATATATATATATATATATATATATATATATATATATATATATATATATATATATATATATATATATATATATATATAAAATGTAAATTGATGATTTTAATACAAAACATTAAAATCAAAAGATAAACTTTTGCAATGTTATTGGAGTGAATTAGTTTGATCAATTAATTCAGAAATAGTCAATAATACATACTAGAATGCATATAACACATCATGAAATAAGTGACTAAGTGATTGGAGCATAATTCTCGTATAAAAATTTATGATGAGTTCGAATTTTTTCAATACCTTTTTGATTGAGCCCTCACACAATATCTTCCTAGTACGGTTTACCTCTTTTGTATAACTTACAAACAATTATATAGAAATAAAGTTTACCTAGTACACACTATTATATAGTGACTAAATAGAGTTTTTTCGTAATAAAAAAAGTTATATAAGTTACATAATTTTATACAATATTTAAAACACAACTTTAGTATATTACAACTACTTTTGAAAACAAAAATTGTTTTTAAATCCTAGTTCCATGGCAAATGACAGTTAAACCATGGAGCAGAACTGCAGAAACATTATTTTTTATTTTATATTATAATATATTTCAATATTGAGTTAGGGTTAGAGCTCTCCCATTGTTAATTTTATAAATTGGTCAGTTCAAATCCCTAGGCAGTCAATTCATAAAGTCTCCATATCCCAAGTTTATCAGTTAATTCTTCGCTGACATGCCTACCCGGCTACCCACGCAGCTACAATATAGATTTTTATTTTTACTCTCTTCCATATTTGGTATATTTTTGTTTTTAAGATAAAATTGAGTCGAAACTTTTTTTTTTAGTAGTCTTGACTCTGTTACAACTTATACTACACTATCTGTTCATAACATAATTACGTTCTCAATTTATTGACGTACAATGAGTCAATGTCACCTCTACTGAGGCTCGAATTACAATTTCGATCAGCTCCCACATAGAGGAACAACTTGGTGCCATTAAATCACAAGGTCATTGACGAGTTGGAATCTTTTTAGGCACACTATTTAAATCTTTTTAGGCTAGAATAAAACTAAGTATGAATTTGAAGTGCAATGAGTAAAGTGTAGTATTGTAAAGTGAGGGAGAATAGTGGTTCAGATGCGGTGTATTTCTTTATTTTACATTTTTTTTTTTTTCATTATGAGGGAATTGAAATTCACTAGCTAGTAATCTTTTAACTACCAAACTTGTGCTTTAATCGCCATGCTAACACCAAGTTTTGTTAGGTGTTTCACACGACTTCACCAAGTCTACTACACTTCCACTTTCTACAACATGTAGAAACTTACAACAGCTAATCAACCATAGTTGATAAGTCATCAAATTGAAAAGACTAGCAAATTCTAGATAATACTCTTGAAGCTTTCGAGAGTTTTTGAGTAAACTGGATTGAGTTTGAAAAGCTTGCTTTGAGCTTTAGATCATGTTCTTCGTGTTGTTGCGGGTGTGTTCCCCTTCAGCATGTTACTGTTTTTTATATTTGGATTTAAATTTTCTCGATAGAAAGCTAGAGATAAATTTGAAATAATTAAACAATTTTTACAATTTTATATTTAATCTTGAACTGATATTTATTGACTCCTAAATAACCATTGCTTGCAACTTATCCTTAAATTATGGCTTATTGCACCTCTTTATGAAACTTACACGTTTAGGCTAAAATATCATTCTTGATCAACATTCCAACACCTAAAGTTAGCAGAGATATACCTCATATACTATTTGACTTATTACAAGAGTTTCTTAGGTATTTCTTGAAAATATGCCTTATTACTTACCTCCTTTACTACTTGTAAGTCTTACTATTAGCATAGCCGGTCCTAAGAATGTCTAACATGGGCGATCGCATAGGGCCACCAATTTTTGGGCGTTTCATTATATATATATGGGCCACCAATTTTTGGGCGTTTCAATATATATATATATATATATATATATATATATATATATATATATATGTGTGTGTGTGTGTGTGTGTGTGTGTGTGTGTGTGTGTGTGTGTGTGTGTGTGTGTATTATATATATAGTACACATGATTTCAGGCTATGTGCATGGAGATTGGGCAAATTTGTGATAGGGCGAAATTGAGCCCAATTAGCAATTGTGATAACGCAATTCCCATATCTCCACTGCAGCACTCAAACGGCAAACAGCAGACGCAGCTTGACAAATCGCAGACAACAGCTCAACTGATTCTTCAATTCTTCTTGATGACACAAACTCTCAAGTTCTTCAATTCTCTTAACAAGTAATTAAAATTACATATTTTACACAATTTTTGTTTGTTGTTTTATTGACATTACTTAATAATTATGATTTCAGAATAATATATTCAAAAATTTGTTTCTTGATTAATTATTTATTCATAGAGTTTCAAAATAAATTCATTTTTTTCTTAGCATTTTATAATTATGTCCTCTACAAATTATTCATCTGGGTTTGAAAAGCGTAAAAAGAAAAGAAGAATTGAGCAACTAATTCAATCTAAAAAATGGAGATCTTGAAAAATTCATTACGAAAGAAACTCAAATAGATGCGCAAAAAGATGATGCCAAGGAATAATTGTTAGATATCGATGCTAATTTTCATATAGATGATTTTGCGTCTAAATGTGCCGATATCACTTTTTAAATGAAATTTTAGATATATTTTGATACAACTTTTTGAACAACCCTATTATTTATATATAGAAATTACTTGAAAAAATGCCCCAAATTAAGATATTGCACAGGAGTCCAATTTTTATTGGAGCGTTATGCTGTGCATCCGTGTGCACCATGATGCAAAAACGAAGTCGTTTTGACGTCGACTTAAAAATAAATCTATAACTTCATAACTATAAATCCAGAATTGCATTACACATCCATAACTTCATAACTATACATCCAGAATTGCATAACTATACATCCATAACTTTATAACTATAAATCCAGAATTGCATGCATAACTCATCTATAACTTCATAACTATACCTCCATAATTGCATAACTATACATCCATAACTTCATAACTATACATCCAGAATTGCATGCATAACTCATCTATAACTTCATGACTATACCTCCAGAATTGCATAACTACACATCTATAACTTTATAATTATAAATCCAGAATTGCATAACTACACATCCATAACTTCATAACTAAACATCCATAACTGCATAACTATACATCCAGAATTGCATAACTATACATCCACAATTTCATAACTATAGATCCAGAATTGCATAACTACGCCATGCATAATTACACATCCATAACTTCATAACTATAAATTCAGAATTGCATAACTACACATCCATAATTTCATAACTAAAAATCCAGAATGAATGAACTAAAAATCTAGAATGAGTGAACAACATAATGCTGTTGCTGGGAATCGAAACTGATTTTTTTTTTTTTTTTTTTAAGTGGAACGCGCATTTTTAATCAAAATGACGTCGTTTTTGCATACGTGTGCACGATTACATCATAATTTGCCATTTTTATTGGAACGGACCCTGATTATTAGATAAGCTTTGCTTTTGGAAAAGTGCTGCTGCTACGAAAGCTTAGCTTTAATGTCGGATAAGCATTATTGCTATAAAAGAATTACTGTTTATTAGGCAATACTGTTATATCATCAGCCTTGCTGTTGGCTTGGTCTACTGCTTAACTAGTTTTATTTACTACTTAATATTATGACATCCTCTGCTTAATTACTAACGTAATAGTTACATCATTCTTAAGTTTTAATGCTTTGCTCCTTACAACTTGTGTAGACTTGAAATATCCCTTGTTGCTTAAGGTTTTTTTGTGAGGATGTCTTAATGTCATTGAGAGATTCTTATTTTAAGGACATTTTACTAGTAATATAATTTTAGACTTGTCTAATTACTATCACCCTTGTGCACATCCTTAGCTGCTCATCTGTTAGTGTCGTTGATTTTTTATTTATTTATTTTTGATCGATTGTTGTGTATGATTCATTACGTACTGCTTTTGAACCTAAGCTGCTTGTGGATAATTGATAATGCGTTCTAAAAGGAAATTTTGGGTATATGAAATTACTAACTTAATTACATATATATTTAGGGTTGAAAAAATTGTTAGGCGTTCGATTAATTAGTGTCTAGGTGTCCGTGTATTTTTTATTTTTTAAAAACTTGTGTAATTTTTTAAGACTAATGATTATAAACTATTTAATACTTTAATAGTAAATACAAAAATATTAAATATTAACCTAAAAAACATCTAGAGTTTGAACAATTTAGGATTATTTCGTTCAAAACGATATTGTTTTGAGTGAAATAACTCATTTTTTTTTTTTTTTAAAAGGCAATGGCTAATCAATCAACTAGGCGACCTAGTCGGTGCCTAGGAGGCATAGTCGGCGCCTAGGCGATCAGCGCCTAAGCGGCTTAGCCGACCTAGCTGGTCGGCCTGCATAGACCACTAATTATGGTAATACGCTTGGCAGCCAGCTGATGCCTAAGCGGAATTTTTGCAACACTGATATTGCATCATCAAAATCTAATTTACATTTTATTCCTAATAATTTTCTTTTTTTTTTTTTTTATCATGTCAAAACTTATACTCAGTCAGTGACTTATTTTAATTAAAACTTTGATAAAATGATTTTTAAATCATGATTTTATTTACATATTCAACGCACTTGGATGAGTTTGAAAAAATTCTTAAAATCAAAGAATACCATACAATTAATTCAACAACCAAAAGTAAAACGTTCAATCATTATCAATGATAATAAGTTCACAAAATACATTATTACAAGTAGCTAGAAAAACATATTTAAGCACAAGTTCAACTGATCAAATTAAATTACAAAAATAACTTAACAAAAATAACCAAAAAACTTGATATAAACATATCTTCATTTTACCTTCTCATCTCCTCAGCTTCTTTGATGCTATCCAAGGCTTCATTGAGCTGACATCTTGTAGCAATAGAGTTCCCATGTACCTAGCGCCTTTCAAACTTAGGAGTCAGCTCATCTAAGAATGCTTCAACTATATCCTTGGTAGGAATATAATAACACTGGCCCTATACCAAGTAATACACTCAATGTAGCTCTTTCCACCTCAAAACTCCTTATCATTATCCATACTTGCAAACTCTAAAATTTGAGCCAAAAGTAAGATGTTAGATTGTGTTAAGGTTGTGTCAATATGCCTTTGGAAATTAGCACCAATTTGTTGCATTTGCAACCTCTCATCTCTCTCTTTTTGAAGTTGATGAGTTCTCAATTATACTACTTTTCGCGTGCATTTATTGGCCAAATTGGGATTAGAAGTGCTTTATTTGTGCTTAAAATGTCCAAATATGTGATAAAGGGTGTTGAACGTCGATCGGATCGGTAGAGTTCAGCCCCTGCTTGATTTGAGACGTGGCCCTATGACTTACCATGGTGAGATGTGGTTAAATGGTTAATGTTCACCTACTTATCGCCAATTGGTTTTAAGAATTATATGGCAACTAGATAACCAAAGAATTTTGTGGTTAAACATGCTTGACTTACAAGATAGGTGACCTATTGGGAAGTAAGCATAGTGCAATGCTGAGATCCACAATTGGTATAAGAGCTGAGGTCATGGGTTCGAATCAATGCCGAGGCAATTGCCGAGTCCAGTCCCGGATAGAATGGGCATAGGTTGAACCAAGTCTAGTCTTGGGAGGGGGATTAATGAGCACGGAGCCTAAGGACTGATTCATGCATGCTGCGCAACTGAGCTTTGTGATCAAAGGTTGCGGCAGATGCTGGGAGGAAAATTGTTGGGCATCAACCAGGAGGGACAAGTTCCGCCCCCTGCTTGAGACGTAGAACTGTGGCTTACCATAGAGGGATGTGGTTAAATGATTAATTTCCACCTATTTATCACTAATTGATTTTAAGAATGATAGACAACCAAATTACAAAAGAACTTCGTTGTTAAGCGTGCTTGACTTACAAGATGAGTGACCTACTGGAAGTAAGCGTAGTGTAGCGCTGAGATCCACAAAGTGTGTTGGAGAACTACTTTTTGTCATTTTTGTGTTTTGAAGGTAAAAAGGTAGAATTCAAGGGTAATTTTGAGAAAATAGAGCAAAAATAGGATGGAAGCCAATCCTTTGCTGGTACAAGGAGTGTTATGCTTGTAATAGGGCTCGTGATGCTCATGTTCAGAAAGTTAAGATCTATTGTCACGAGCCTCGCTACGCTCGTGACAAGGTTCGTAATGTGAAGCACCTGAAAGATTGTTCTGCTACCACGAGTAAGCATCATGCGCGTAACAATGGTTCATAATGGAGGCATCTACAAGGCATCTTTGCTGCTACAAAAGAGTGTTATGCTTGTAACCTAGTTTCTTGAAAAGGCCTTCTTCATGGAGAGCTTTACTGTTATGAGGCACATTACACTCATAACGGGCCTTGTAATATATCGCTGATCTGGGAAGTATAAATGCGCAAATTATGCTGTGCAACCGAATGCACCATGCGCATGGTGCATTCGATGCAAAACGACGTTGTTTTGGTTAAAAAACGCGCGTCCCACTTAAAGAAAAAATCAGGTTCGATTCCCGGCAATAGCATTTTTATATATTCATAAATTCATAACTATATATCCATAAATTCATAACTATATATCAACAAATTCATAACTATATATCCACAGTGAATGAATGAAGTAAAAATCCACAATGAATGAACTAAATATCCACAGTGAATGAATGAAGTAAATATCTACAATGAATGAACTAAATATCCATAATGAATGAACTAAATATCCATAAATTCATAACTATATATCCAGAAATTCATAACTATATATCCAAAGTGAATGAATGAAGTAAATATCTACGATGAATGAACTAAATATCCACAATGAATGAACTAAATATCCATAAATTCATAACTATATATCCACAAATTCATAACTATATATTCACGATAATGCTATTGCCGAGAATCGAACCTGAATTATTATTTTTTTAAGTGGGACGCGCGTTTTTAATCAAAACGACGTCGACCATGCACATGGTGCATTCGGTTGCACAACATAACTATTGGTATAAATGGGAGAAGATCAAATTTTATGAGAGATATTTTTAGAGACTTTTGAGACTACTTTTACATATCTTTTACCTATTTAATTTTCCAGCCATTTTTTATACAAAATATCTTGTCAACTGCATATTCCATTACAAGCATTACTTAGATTCTAATTCAATTACTATATTTGAGCAAGGATTGAAGATCTTGATTACCAATTTAATCTCAATTAGATAAGTCCTTCCCTATTTCATTTCTTTGCACTTTTACTTATTTGCTTTGATTATCTTGATCTATTACTTGTGATTGCTATGGATTGTGCTTTTGATGATGAATCTATTACTACTTCTACCTTGATCATATGTGAGTAGATCTCTTAGGGGGGAAATAGGGATGTAGGTTAGGATTTTAGAGATGTGATCTTGAATTGGTTGAGTAGGAGAGACAAGACTTGGCTTTGATGATGTTGATCAACGTGATTGAGTTCCGATTAGGAAATGATTACCTAAGATAGGCTCAAGGGGTTGATCAATCATGCTTTGGCTTTGAGAAAAAGGGAAGTACGAGATGTCAAGGACACCAAGTGTTTGATGAAATGCCTCTTAGATACTTATGAGTCATGAGAATGTCCTTAAGTGTTCTAAGAGTGTGGAATAACCTGAGAAAGACTTCCTCCCGGTTATATGACATCTATCATCTTGTCAATTGACTATTTCCCTCTGTTAGTGTTTAAATGTTGTAAACTACAACTTTTAATTGACTTTATTATTATGGAAAATTAGATAGGTTAGGTTTAGTGTCAGTTAGTGTGCTAAGTGAAGACCTGATGGAATAGACTACACTATAACAGAGCCTTGGAAACTAGCTGTTGGACTTCACCAACTTAACCGAGTTTACCTGGCAGAGTAGTTACAACACTTGAGCTTATTTTACAAGAAAGTCCTTATCTCCTGATATACCTCAAAGGGTAAGACAATAATCTTCTACATGAAATATCTTTGAGATTACTTGTCTTTCAAGAGTCAGAGTTTATATATATAGAGAGATGATTCAAGGAACAACACACAAGAGATAATCTTCAACATTTGAATCAAGAGAAACCCTCTCTACGCTCTAAACAGTTTACTCTGACATATCTTCGTCTCAAGACTTTTTGGATCAGTGGACCGTATTCCATGCAACTGTGGTACAGTGAAGAGTGAGTCAGTGAGACGGACAACATCAGTGTGGCTCTCCAAGAAAGGAATTCTTGGACTACTAATTGCACAGACCTCCGCCCTCGGAAATCTACTTAGCTTCTACAGATTGGGTTACTACCATTTGTGGCACACATTGGGTGAGATTTGTTTTCTCCTACCTTCTGTATGAATTACTATTGAGATAGTGGATTGGACGCACTGATGGTGTCCCCCAGATGTAGATACGGATTGTATCGAACTGGGTAAACAATACATTGTGTCATTTACTTTTTGCATGTTTAATTTTTGCACTTTATCGTATATTGTTGCAATAACTGTTAGAACATACATTTAGGGTTTTGCGATAAGAATGAACTGTTAAATTGTTAAGTTAGAAAGTGAACCGGTTGTAAGCATTGAAAATTTGAATATATTGTTGGACCGTGGTGGATATTTAATTCTTAAATTAATTACTTTAATTAAGTTAATTGGACTAATATTTATTTAATTGGGTTAATTAAATGACCCATTGAATAATTAATTGGTTTAATTACTTAATTAAGTGTAATTGAACATTGGATTGTTCGGCCCAAGATATGAAATATTTAATTGAGTCGGACCAGGCCGCTTGGAGTAATTGGGTTGCCTCATTAGCGCGTTTGACTTGGCTTCGGCCCATCAAGAAATTATATGTGGATTATATAATTTTAAAGAAATTTGAATATTTGATATTATTTGAAAATTTGATGAAATCATGAACCTAGATGCAATGGTGTCCCGATACATTCCTTAATTTAATTAAAATAATTAAATTAAATTAGGAATTATAATGGATATAGTTGGTTAGAGATTTCTTCTATACACTCACCACTATAGATAGTGGTTTCATTTTTAAGAATTACAGCTCTGGAAATCTACATACCGAAGCTCTGCCGAAATCTCACCAGGATATCGTCTGGAACATGCCTGCAGTTGTACTGCGTATACTGCGATGAGGAACACGCCGTTTGAACATAGGAATCCCTTTTTGAAGATCAAGCTGCATGTTAGCCCTTCATTGAGGAACAAGCTACTAACTCCGGAGGCCCTTCAGCAAGGAACTACTTCTAGTTCGGCACACTCCCGAACTCGGCATACTTCCAGTTCAGTATACTCTGAACTCGGCATACTTCCGACAAGGAACTACTTCAAGTTCAGCATACTCTGGACTCGACACACTTCCAATTCGGCATATTCCGAATTCGGCACACTTCTAATAGGCATACTTCCAGTAGAGAATCAGAGGACTTCTCCTATACAGAGATTGTATCCCTTCCCGTTTGATATATACTTGATACTACTTGTAACCGACATACTTTTGAATTTTGAATATATACAATTCAAGTTCTTCGCGTTTACACCGGTAATACAGAATATCAAGTATACACAAACTCACATTTGGTATCAGAGCTTTTAAGTCTACATAGTGACTTGATCCTCAGTGAGTCTAATTTCTGTATCTTGTGATATTCTTGGTTGAATTTAGGTATTGTGATTAGTTTCTTGAAACATTTTTTGAATCTGTATTGCATCTCTATTCCGCATATACTACTGTCTTGGTATATGATTTGACAGGATGGATAGCAATATGAAACCACCAGAGATAGATGGCACGAACTACTCATTCTGGAAGGCGAGAATGTGGATTTACCTTCAAGCACAAGGGGTGATAGTTAAATTGTATACGTAATTTGTGTATTATGTGTTTAAGTACGGGCGATAGAGATGCGAAAATGAACATTGCACGTTGTTTATTCAATTATGACCGCTACGAAAAATAAATAAATTGCCAAATGCATCTTAAGTAATCAGTTTTGAAATATTGTTAAATATAAGAAGAATTTTTTATTTATTTCTTAATTTTTTTTTAAAAAAAAAGATGAAAGGGTAAAATACACTTTTACTGATGGTGAGATGGAAAAAGATAATATTACCCAAGTTAAAAAGGTAAAAGAATTTTTTGGCTAAAATTGAACGGAGAATGCACCGGAGGAACCAAATTCTCTAAGAAAGTAATAGTCGTGGACCAATTCTGCAAGTTTTGAAATTCGTGGATCAAATTTATTAGTGACACCATAGTCGTGGGACAAGATTGAGAAGGTTTGTCATCTTTATATATTATTAATGATGTCACTCATGTCATCTCAAGCATCGATTATCCTACTTCTAACTTGTATCTTGGTGAAGTTCAAAGGGTGAAAAAGGTTATGATTGTGCATATGGGTCTTTTGACATGTTTGTGAGTGAGATGGTAATACCCATGAAAGAAAATTTTGATAAATATTGGGGGGAATGCAATTTGTTAGTGGTTATTGCATGTGTTTTTAGATCCAATAATGAAATTAAACGCTATTAAGATAAGTTTTTCCTTATTGTATAAAACACAAAGTGATGCTGAATGGAATTTGGAAAATGTGAAAATGGCATTAGAAGAATTATATATAAATCATGTAAACTTGTATAGTCAAAATGTTTCCTCTACCGGTGGACATAGTGGTGAGTTGGATGTTGATGACACTACCGTGGTTGATGTTGTACAACAAAAGGATAAAGGGATGCAAGACTTATTCAATATGGTTCGTCAAACCCAATCAATTCCTTCTACAAAATCAGAGTTGATGACTTATCTTGAAGGGTGATCCTTGTATTCCTTCTTCTTCATCTTTTTGTGCCTTGGAGTGATGGAAAGCTAATAGTGCAAAGTTTAAAGTTTTATCAAATATGGTTGTTGATATATTAGATGTTCATATATCAAGTATGGCATCTGAATCCATATTTAGTGCTGGGGAAGGGTGATCGATGAATATCATGCTAGATTAAATGCACAATCAATTGAAGTTGTTATTTGTAGTGGGGATTGACTTCGTAACAAATATGGGATGAAGAAAAAACATTTTGTAATAATCTTATTTTATATTTACTAATTACTTTATAGTTATGATTTAGAGTTAATACCTCCAATGGTCCTCCTAGTATTAGGGATTTCCCAGTTGTGGTCATCCGAGTTTTAAATGACCACGGGACATCCTCAATATTTTAAAAAATAACCACCCGGGCCGGCTCAACGTCTCACCGCCGGACTTCGACGATCAGTTGACGCCGAATAACAACGCCTGGTGCGACTCGTCGTCTTTCTCTTCCTCCACAGTCATTTCGGCGGCGCCAGCTACAAGAACGGGTCCGTGGCGGCGCTGTCGAAGGACAACGTGCGGCTGAGAAGAAGCAAAAATATGCCCATGTCAGAGTTGGCTCACATGCGGAAGCTTTACAACAACATTATATACTTCGTTCAAAACCACGTCAAACCCGTCACTCCCAGCAACTCGTACCCGTCGCCATTAACCTAGAAGCCACTGAGTCAACTCGTTACTTATCCCCATCCCCAGACAACCACAAGACACCAACCCTGCAATAATGCCATTTTCAATCTCAGCTCCCCAACCAAAACTTCACAGAGCAGCGTCACTCTCGTCGACAAAACTGTTCGGTTTCCCACTCTAGTCAAAGAAAAGGCTCCACCCAGATCAATACTCTCCGTTGTCATCCATGGAGGCAGCGGCGATGACGCACAAGGCTCAAGTATGACTTAGCCTTGCATCTCATGCCCCCTTCATGTTAGTCTCACGTAATTCATTTTCAAGAAATCTTAGTTTTGTTTTTTAATTAAAAAAAAAACTCTGAAATGAAAAATGACATGTTTGTCCTCACAGTTAACGTTTGTTTGACACCAAATCTAAGGGAGGATCACAGGTAGTTATTTTTTAAAACATGAAGGACATTTCATGGTCGTTTAAAACTCGGATGGCCGCAGTTGGTAAATCACTAATACTCGGAGGACCATCAGAGGTATTAACTCTTATGATTTATGAGTACTTGAACTTGAATTAGACTAGTTATTCATTCTCAATTTATTTGTATTAAACTTGTGTTGAATTTTATTATTATGGACTTGTAGTTTTCTGGTTATTCAACTTGAATTGTTGGCTTTTTATTATATATGAACTTGATTTTGTAGTTATTGATTTATTGTCATGTGATTTATAATCATAGATTTGTGATGATATACTTATGTATTATCTTTGTATAATTTTATTATTATATATTTATATTATGTATAATTTTTAAATATTTTTTTTTACACATATGTACATCTTAAAAAGGCCAAAATCATATAACGTGTGGGCTTTAAATGTAGGAAATATAATGAACCAAGTTTATTTAGTCACAAAATAATATTTATATATATCCACACGAATATATATATATATATATATATATATATATATATATATATATATATATATATATATATATAAAACCAAAAAGGAACCTATAATCCACCAGATTATAATTTCAATCCAACAACTATATATATAAAATGTATAGAACAATGATTTATTGCTTTAGAGCATAATCCCAAAAATCGAAAAGATAGAAGATGAAGAAGAGTGGTTAGTACGAGTCGGGTGAAACACTCTTTCCTTAAAACCGTATTTGCTACCTCCCAAAAGTGCTAGGAGCGTTGTAGCAGGTTTCCCAGGATAAAACGTACTACGGTTCAACGTTTGAGCACCCAAACGAGTGAACCCTGCGAACTAGACACGGACAGAACATAGAAGACAAGAATGAAGTAGGAGTAGAGTTTTGAGAGAAGAAAGAAGAAAATCGGTTATGTGTGTTGTGTCTCTTGTTCGTAAAAACCTGTTGCGCCTACAATACTCTTATATAGGAGATGGAATACTTAATAGCATTCAATGGTGGCATTCAAAACACCTTTGTAACTCTTGAAACAGCAAGCCATTACTTGGGGTTTAAATTCAAAATTAAAATTGGAATTAATTGAAAATTAATTCCGTAACTGATGAATTTGATCCCAAAACCGAGAACAAATCTGGTTACCAGACTCGGCAAAGGCCGAACCCTGCTGGCTCGTTGTGCTGTTCCATGAAAGCCCGAATCGTACAGTACAAAGTCTCAGCCATCCGTACACAAGTTCAAAGCTTATCAAGCTCAATTAGGGATTTGATTTGCACCCCCCCTGCACGCAAGAGAGAGCCTCTATGCTATACAATTCAATAAGCCTTTGAAAGACTCTTGTATAAATAGTGGTGCAAATCCACTTCCCAAATCAATGTGAGACAAAAGCTCATTCTTTTTCCCTTTATTTTTCCAACTCAATGGGTCTACTTTGAGAATCAATATCTCATTCACCCATTATCCGTTTTGAGCGTACAATATATCAATCTCTTCGTGTCACTACGAAGAACCCGAATCCACTTTGGCCCGACCCAAATCGGAAGTGAACCCCATTAATAATTGCACCACAAAATAGCTACTTAAAATATCATTTTAATGTTATTTTTCCAAGACTATGTGGTCTAATGGTACTCCGGTTGGACTTTCATTTGGAAGGTTGTGAGTTCGAGCCCTAGTGGAGGCGTTATTGGTTCCTTGTGTTTCAGTAGGTTGAGAAAGTATATGAATAGATAGATACTACATTGCAATAGAGCCAGTAGCATTCACAAAAAAAAAAAAAAAAAAAAAAAAAACCTTATTGGCAAATTATACTGTGGACAATGTCATTTGAAGTTTTCACATTAAGAATTTTATACAAAAAATTCAATTATGGTCTATGTAGCAACCTCTAATTATTCAATCTCATTTTATCCACACTGTAGTTTCTTTACAACAACACTATAGAATCATTCTAATTCAACTACAATTTTATTCGACAATATACACTCAATATGTGAGACATGCTATTTAGTTGCATTTACACACAATGTAGTTCCATTACACCACTACTAAAGTATTATTGTTATTCAATTCACGTTACAAGTTTTTTTCTTTTTTTTTTTAAACTATACAACATGTGTATGTTTCATGCGTTGTCCATTTTTGTGTCTTATGTTACGTAATTTTGTACCTTAAGAATACAAATTCTGTATGTGGAACAAATTAGTAGTTATGTAACACACAACATATTGCGTGTCTTATTTATGAATTTATGCCTTGTGTTGTGAAATTACGTGTGTATAAAACATAAATTCTCTACCTAAATCATATTTGAAGATAAGTGAATATATAACATGTGTATGTGTATGTGTATGTGTATGTGTCTTGTGTTTCTCGTTTTTGTATCTTGTTTTATAACCTTTTGTACTATAAGAGGGCGTTTGGTTGGAAGGAATAAATTAAGGGGGAATGGAATTGTAATTCGGTGATAAAAGAATAAGGTGAGAATAAAGTAGGAATTACAATTACATTTTTGGTAGGGAAGAATAATGGAAGTGGGAGAAGTGATATAAAGACTAAAATACCCTTGTGTAATAATATTAATAATAACATTCAAGGACAAATATGTCATTTCCTTCCTTTTCCCTTTTCATTGTATGGATGAATAGATTGAATTGCAATTCATAGGGGGGGGGGGGGGGGGGGGGGGGGGTACTTATGAATTGCAATTCAATGAATTGAAGGGAATTGAATTGAATTGCAATTCAATGCCAATGCAATTCATGCCAATCAATTTTGTACCTAAAAGAAATTAGTAGTTGTGTAAAATACGTAAATGTATAATGTGTATGTGCCTTGCGTTGTAAGTTTTTGTGTCTTGTGTTATAAATTTTTGTACCTTAAGAGTATTAATTCTATACCTAGAATAGATTAGTTGTTTCATAACACACAACATCTTATGTGTTTTTATGTTATGAATATATGTATTGTGTTGTGAAATTCTAATGCCTATAGAACATAAATTATCTACCAAAATCATATTTCAAAATAAGTAAACATATAACATATGTATGTGTCCTGCGTTGTCAGTTTTTGTATCTTATGTTACGTAATTTTGTACCTTAAGAATATGAATTTTGTACCTGGAATATATATTATTAACTGTGTATAAACATGAGAACCGAGAAACGAAGAGTATGTTAAAATTTAAAGATCAAAACAACGTCGTTTTAATCTAGGGTCCACAATGTTATGTGGACCCTGGTCCACGATATAAATTGCCTATGATGAGAACTGTAAATTCTAGATTCATCAATAGAGTTACAGAATACAACATATAAATACAAAGAGTTACAATATGACCAGGACACATAGAGTCTTAATACTCCCACTCAAACACAGGGTAAACTAGTAACTTGTAGCTTGTCTCTAAGAAATGAAAAACGAGGTCCTAGAAGAGCTTTAATGAAAATATCTGCAAGCTGGTCTTTAGTAGATATAAAATTTACTTGAATATTACCAACATTCACTCTATCTCGAACAAAATGATAATCAATTTTCACATGTTTGGTACGAGTATGAAATATAGGATTTGCACACATGTAGGTAGCACCAAGATTATCACACCACAACTTGGGAACATGAATATTAGCAACATCAATCTCACGCAACAAGGATATAATCCAAATTACTTCAGCACACACATCATCAACTAGAGCCTTATATTCAACTTCAGTTAAAGACCAAGCCACAGTTCTTTGTTTCTTACAAACCCAAGACACCAAATTTGAACCAAGAAACACATCAAAACCACTTGTGGATTTACGATCTTCCGGACACCCAGACCAGTCAGAGTCCGAGAAGGCATGAAGATCATTTGTCACAGACTTACGTATACTATACGCAAACCAAAATTAATAGTGCCTTTAACATACCTCAGCACACGTTTGAGTTGAGCCCAATGCGTGACCGTGGGAGCATGCATGTGCTAACAGAGCTGGTTTACAGCAAATGAGAAGTCAGGGCGAGTAATAGTCAAATACTAGAATTCCCCAGCTAAGTTCCGATACTGAGTGGGATCATCGTAAAACTAAGTGGAGTCAGGCGCCAAACATGAAACTAAAACAGAAGTAGCCAGTGGTTTATAGTCTGTCATACTAGCACGCTTTAGTATATCAGTCATATAGTGACGCTAAGAAAGCAGCAACCCATCAGAGTCTCGTATGGTCTCAATGCCAAGGAAGAAACCTGGTGCTCCGAAATCACGAATTTTAAATGTTGCAAACAACTTAGATAACAAAACATTCACCAAATCCTGGTCAATACCCATAACAAGAATGTCATCTACATACACCAATAAATAAACACAAGTAGAGCCCTGTGAGTAATAGGACAAAGAAGCATCCGTCTTCGAAGCCAGGAAACCAACCGATAGTAGAAAAGTGTGCAAACGATGAAACCAAGCTCTTTGAGCCTGTTTAAGATCATACAAAGAACGTTGCAACAAACAAACACGACTTGGAAATTGCTTATCAAGTTATCAGTATATCCTGGTAGTTGACGCATATACACAATCTCAACCAAGTTACCATTTAAAAAAACATTATGAACATCCAATTGACGAATAACCCAACCAGATGACAAAGCTAAGGAAAGAAGTAACCTGACAGTAGTGGGCTTAAACACTGGGCCGAAAGTATCAAAAGAATCTTGACTAGGAACCCGATTAAACCGGTTCCTTTGCCGCCAAACGAGCCTTGTGACGCTCAATTGAACCATCAACCTTCCTTTTCGTGCTGGAAACCCATTTGCAGCCAATGTCATTCATGCTAGTATGATAAGGAACCAGACCCCACGTCTGATTCTGAAGAAGAACATTAAACTCTTGATCCATAGCTACACGCCACTCCGGATATCTAACAGCCTGTGTGTAACAAGTGGGCTCAGATGAGCAAATCTGTGCAGTTAAAACTGTTGGGGCAGCATGTCACATGCTCCGAGTAACCATTGCATGCGCCCGTGCAATAAGCCGTGACATAGGCTGTCGTGAGGCAGGACCAACACTAGTTGATGGAACATACCTCTCAGTGGTAGATGAAACATGCACCCTAGTAGCAGACGGAACAAAGTGAGAGTGCAAAGAGGACACCGCCCATGGATTGGACTGAGAATCGAGGGTGCCTGCAAAACCATCTTAGTGGAATAAGGAAAAACAGTTTCATCAAATCGCGCATGCCTACAAATATAAATTGTATTAGTGTGAAGGCACATGCATCTATACCCCCGAAACAACTCTGGATAACCTTGGAAATCACATGGTGATGATCTATAACTCATTTTGTGACGATTATTGGGATGCAAATGAGGATAAGTCAAACAACCAAACACTCGCGAGAAAGAATAAGAAGGCTGAGACTTTGTGCAACATATAGTGAGGACTAGAATTCTCCAGGACAAGAGAAGACGTTTTATTAATCAGATAAACAGAAGACTTAAAAGCAAAGTCCCAGAAACGAGATGGAATAGAAGCATGGGGCATAAGAGTAAGCCTAGTTTCAGCAATATGCCTATGCCATCGTTCAACACGGCCATTCTATTCTTGAGTGTAGGCACAAGATTGTCTATGATTAATACCCAATTGTGGAAATAAAGAATGCAATTTTTTGTATTCAGCACTATGATAAGACTGTATAGACTTAATTTTACGGGAAAAGTGAGCGTTCAACCAAAACACGAAAACGCTCAAAAATAGCATATAAATCATATTTCAAGCGCATTGAGAAAAACCAGGTATAACAAGAATAGTCATCCACAAAAATAACAAAGTATCAATTTCCACTAGATGACAAAAGAGGAGCTGGGCCCCAAATATCAGTATAAATCAAATCAAGAATATCAGAACTAGTAGACTCAACATGTGGCAAAGGAAACCGCGCAGATTTTCCCAGTTGACACGCAGAACACAAAGAAGAATTACTACAAATAATATGACTAGACCCACTAACCGGACATGACTACAAGATACGACTAAGAACACGCTAATGTCGATGACCCAAGCTACTTTTCCAGATTGAAGCAGAAGCTCGTGCAGACAAAAACGAATAAGGAGATGAACGAGAGACTGACAAGGAGTAGAGACCTCCTGAACAATTGTCTTGAAGTAGCACCGCCTAGGTGGCGATATCCTTCACAACAACATAAAAAATAAAAATAAAATAAAATAAAGGGTGAAATTCAAAAAATACTTTATTGTCAGAAGGAAATCTTTGCATAGAAAGTAAAGATGCTGACAATCCAGGAACATGCAAAATATTAGACATCCTAAAAGACATAGAAGGGGTATCATTAGAAGCATGACCAACATGACTAATAGACAAGTATATACCATCACCGACATGTAACGTGTCATTACAAGTATACTCCTTCAAGACAGAAAGAGCAGCTATATTCGGGGTAGCGTGATTAGTAGCTCTAGTATCTGGGAACCAAGTGTGAAAGCCCAACGAGACATCTGAACTAGTACCATCCTGAAAAGAGAGATGAGCTTGAGGACCCGAAGCACCTGAGTATCGTTGATAACAATTAACAACTGTGTGGCTCTGCCCATCACAAATATGACAACGAGGATTAAAACCCATCCAAGCTGAGACCGGCCACGTCTGCGATTTTGTGCACCGCCACGTTGCCAGCAGCCACGGAAATTGCCACCGCCTCGCTACTGTCCACCTCTACGGGAATTTCCATGGAAATTACTTGCACGCTGCCCACCTCCTCTATTTATACTAAAAGTAGTTGGCACTGATGGAGTGTTTCCAGAATTGCAATGTACGTCAAAGTCAGTGGTAGAAATAAATTCATGAGCACTAAGGTAATCCACCAACTCTTGCAAGGTCACAGGCTCGCCACGGACGGATAAGGAAGCTGTCAAAGAACGGAACTCTGCTGGACACCCCTGAACATGTACAAATTTTGTTCATCAAGAGAAACGGGGTGACCGGCAAGAGCGAGATCCTCCACCAAAACCTGAGCACGCCCGAGAAAGTCATTGATTGAGGAGTCTCCTTAACGCAGTGTTTGAAGCTGTCCAAGCAGATTTAAAGCACAATCTCGCGAAGAGGATTCCAACGCACACTCAATGGACTCCCAAACTACTCGGGAAGTATGACAACCAACCACAAGATGCATAACTTCTTCAGATAAAGAACTTCTTCAGATAGAGAGGACTGATGTTATCACATCTTTGTTTGTTATTATAGTTATTTTGAATCATCTCAGCATTTAAGTTCTTTAATTTTGCTTATTTAATACATGTTTTCCTTGCTCAAATCATCTAATTATGGTTCACACTTGTTTTGAATGTTTTACGGTGTTTGTTAGTGTTTTTGAATCATTTTAGGTCAATGATATGAGCAAGGGGAGTTCAAGGATGAGTTTGGAGCAATTTTGGACAAATTCGGGGCCCAGAGGACTCGACGCGTCGAAAATTTCCAGTAGCATCAGAAAATCGAGACCTGCTGGTCTCGACGCGTCGAGACTCAGCTCGACGCGTCGAGCGAAGGCGCTGAAATCAAACGAATTAAAAGGGGCGGCGTTGATGTTAATCTCCAATTCAAACTGCAATGTTCAAATTCAAACTTCAATTCCAAATTAAAGAAAGGCGCAAACTTCAAGATATCAAATTCCAAAGTCCAACTTCCAACTTCAATTCCAATTAAGTGGGGCGGCAATTCTTTATTTAAAATATAGGAATTATAATTTGAGTCCAATTTTGTACAAGATTCCTATTTCATCTCAACTTTGTACCCACTATAAAATCCCTCCTTCCTTAACCCTAAACAGACCGAGAGATTTTGAGAGTTCTTTGTAGACAAGAAAGAGAGGAATCAAGAGGCTCAAGTTGTCTTTGGAAGCAAGGAGGAAGCCAAGGAGATTTGGGAGAATCGCTTGGTTAATTCTTGTACTCTTTTGATGATTTGTAATCCTTTATTCATATTTGCTATGTATAATTTAGCCATGCTCGGCAAAATTCTTTAAGGATTTTTGGGTGAATTTGTTTATAAACCTATGTGCCTAGTTCGTTAATTTCTTAATATATTTATGTTTGGTTTTATGATTTGTGTTGCAATCTTGTTTTAATCTGTTGTTGTTGGTAGTTAAAGGCCTAAATTACTAGCCTCACAGTCATGTTTGTGTCACCAATGGGAGTTGGGGCATAAATTAGGGCACACACGATTGCACCTAATGGTTGGTCCTTGGGAAAGGGGAACTTATTAGGGGAAGTTTATTCTAGATTATTGCTCATCGGGAGATGGTAGTAATTAGGAATAATTGAATGCTGATCTTTGATCTTATTGGGTGTTTAAGCCATGGGAGTGGAAATTCACTAGGAATAGAGATTACGGGAGTAATTCGATTCCACTTTGCGTTCCCATACAAATCTTAATTCCAAACCAAATATTACAAACGTTAATTGGCATTAGGTGATTAAACATTGTGATCCTAATAATCCTATTTTGCTCTATTGTCTACAAAACTTTGCTACTTATTTTATTCTGCTTGTTATTTTATGCAATCAATCCACCTTCAAGTTTTGTTCGGACTAGTTTCATATGAGTAACCTAGTAGCTAGTGATTAGTACCCCACCTCTCTGTGGTTCGACAACCCGAATACTCCGGGTATTATTTGTTTGCCCCAAATTACAGCAACCAAATTGGCGCCGTTGCCGGGGATGTGGCGTTACGTACTGACATTAGTGAAAGTCTTACTTTAGGAGTCTAGCCCATTATTTATTTATTTATTTATTTATTTTATTTGCTAATCCATAACGAGTTCCTTGTTCTTGAGTGTGATTTTGCTTTGAATCTAAGAACTTGGCTTTTTATGCATACACGATCTCGTGGGAAAGAAGGATTGTTACCTTTGAATCTTAAGATTGAGAAAAGAGCCAAGTTTCTTAGGAAACAGACTAGGATGGCACAGGTACAAGAAAACCAAGCTGGAGGGAGATCTATGTCTGACTACCTTGCTCCGGATGTTGAGGAGCATGGTAGCATCAATATTCCAAATGTGGAGGCCAATAACTTTGCGATCAATCCGGCCATACTTAGCATGGCTGCGGCAGATCGATTTGGAGGGATGCCCACGGAAGATCCCAATGCTCACGCCACCAAGTTCCTACGACTTTGTGGCACTTTCAAGATAAATGGAGTCACTCAAGATGCTGTCAGACTTAGGCTTTTTCCCTTTACACTGAAGGACAGGGCTGAAGATTGGTTATCCTCATATCTAGATAACCATTTTGACACTTGGGACAAATTACATGGAGAATTTTTGAAGAAGTTCTATCCTATCTCCAAAACTCAACGGATGAGAAGGGCAATTCAAAACTTTAAGCAACTGGCAACTGAGTCCCTCACTGAGTCTTGGGAGAGATTTAAGGAATTGAAGAGGCAATGTCCACACTATGGATTTTAGAGTTGGGATTTGATGATGTCTTTCTATGAAGGATTGCTGGATAATTCTAGGATTTTGGTGGATGCTTCTTCGGGTGGTTCGTTCACGATTCTAGAGCCAACACAAGCCGAGGAACTATTGGAGAAAATTGCTATGAATGGATCTACTTGGTACACGGAGAGGTCTCCACAAAAGCTTGTAGGAGGAATTCATGATGCGGGGCAATTAGCTGATTTGTCAACAAAGTTGGATAATGTGGTCTCCTTGGTTCAAAAACTTGCCCAAATCACCAGCCAAAATCACAATTCAGGGGATTGTATCGACGAGTTAAACTCCCAAACCTCTATGGAGCAAGTTAATATGTTGGGATATAATAGGCCTCATCAACAGTCTTACCAACCTCAAGGGACCTACCATCCTAATAATTCAAGGAACCATCCCGGTTTTTCATGGAGCAACCCAGTGGGAGCTGCCAACCCTCAACACTTTGTTAATAGAGGTCCTCTGGGTTATCAAGGTACTCAAGTTCAATCTAAATTTCCCGTTTCAGAGGCCCCACCACAATCGAATACGGAAGTTTTGTTGGAAAAATTGATTAAAGGTCAGTTAGAGATTACAGAAAGGATGGATAAAATGGAAGCTCGCCAAAATATGGTTGAAAGGCAATTAGCAAATCAACCTTCTATATCAAGTACTAAAGTCACAGGGAAGTTGCCAGCTATGCCTAAAAATCCAAGGGAGCATGTAAATGCAATTGTTACAAGGAGTGGCAAAATACTTGAAGAGCCACCTCTTCCAATCAAAGCATCAATTCCTAAAAAGACAGTTGAGGAGAAGATTGAAGAGATACTTGGTGGTATGGAAGATGAGCCAATTGCTGTGCAAAATAATCCACAAGTTCAAAAGGAAGTAGAGAAACCTGTGAGAAGGTATGTACCCCCATTGCCTTTTCCTCAAAATCGTGAAACAACAAAAGAAAGTAGGTGGAAAAAGTTTTTGGAGATTGTTGAGAGTTTGAAAGTTTCAGTTCCCTTACTTGATTTGCTTTCACAAGTTCCCTCTTATGGAAAATTTTTGAAAGAGATTCTAGCTAAGAAAAAGAAATATGGGGAACGAGAGATGGTAGCTGTGGCACAAGAGTATCAAGCGTTAACCCCGGGAATTGGGAGGAATATACCTAAGCATAGAGATCTGGGGAAGTTCACAATTCCTTGTGTGATTGGAGGCCGACCTTTAAAGGGATCCCTTTGTGATTTAGGAGCCAGTGTGAGTGTTATGCCTCTTACTCTTTGTCAAGGGTTAGGGTTGGGAGAACCAAAACCAATCCAATTCACCTTAGAAATGGCGGATAGATCCATCGTAAAGCCTATTGGAATTCTTGAAGATGTCCCAGTTCATGTGGACAAGTATTTTGTGCCTTGTGATTTTATTGTGATAGATGTCCAAAGGAACTTAGACGTTCCACTCATTTTGGGGAGACCCTTTCTAGCCACTATTGGAGCAATGATTGATGCAAGGAAAGGGTCCATGATTTTTGACTTTGGGGGGAAAAAGTGGAATTTAATGTTCTTGATGAGCCAAAAATCATTGAATGCAAGTCAATTTTGCACATCGACCCTACTCTCAAGGTGACACATGATGAGTATTTGCATTTGAAGAGTCTATGGGGTGATGAGATCAAACTCGCGGATCAACCAGGATGAGCACTCCATAACCAGGTTAGGTCGAGCTAGCGACGTTAAACTTAGCGCTTCATGGGAGGCACCCCATGTTATCTTTTATTTATTTCATATTTATTGCTTTCTAGTTCGTGATTATTAGTTTTCTCTTTTCTCTTGTTCTACTTTTCTTTTATTTTGCATCAGGGACGATGCAAAGTTTTAAGTGTGAGGGGGATGAATCATTAATTTGGGGATATTTCTAAATTTTTAAAATTTTTGCTTTTGCTTGGATGACTCATATGCCATTTTTGGTGAATAAGTTACTTGTCTTAGCATGCAGTTACAATTATTCTCTCTTGTTGGTTTGTGGTTTGTTTTAGTGGTGCTTGCTGCATCTCAATTTGTGATGGATGATTTGAGGTGTAACACATATTTGATCTATTCCCTTGCCAATAGCTTTGTTAACCACTTAATAATTGGATTAATCCTTGATCTTGTGTTTTGCATTGCTAGTGAAGGTTTATGTGAGATTCCGGTCATGGGTGTTTTGCTAGAACTTGCCTCATTACTCCCTAAGTGATGTCTAAGTTTTGTATGTTTTGAAGTGATTTAGGCCATTTTTGTTTAGCCATAGCCTTTTAACCTGTCCCTATATATATGTTTATCCTTCGTATCCCCATTGTGCCTTTTGTCTGTTCAAATAAGTGCTAAGCACTTATCCCCTCTTTGTGATTGTTTTTCTTTGATTTACCCCATTATTATAACCCTTAGCCCTTGGCCAAATATTTCCCATCCACCCTTGAGAGAATGAAACTTTTATCTTTATCTTTTCTGTAAGAAGAGTTTTATGGAGTTGTGCTACGAAATAAAAAGCAGCTAGTGTTACAAATATTCAAGTGTGGGGGTCATGAAAGTTTGGATTAAAATTATCTTGCTATATCCAAAAGAAGTCCAAAGACAAAGAAAAGAATGAGAAAAAAAAAAAAAAGATTGAAAGTTTTTGAGTTTGGATCCCCACTTTATCAAAGAGTTGCTAAGTTCTTAAAAGAAATTTGTTCCTTGGAATTATAATTATCTCATCTCTTCCAAATTTTGAAAAGTTTAGATAAATTGTGACATTCTCTCTTTTTGATTAATTTTTCCATACCACTTCTTTGTTAGCTATCACCCGTAGCCCCATTACAAGCTAAATAAAGTCCTATTTGATCTTAGCATGCATTCTTAGATTTGATCTAGGGGAGTATGAAAGGCAAGCCTAAGGGATCTCATTCATGAACCGTATCTTGCATAATCTCAACTGAGTATTTGTCCACACTTGATCCTCACATACTTTAAATTCTTGGTGCTTGGTTATTGGCTTGGAAATGGGTCTCTTATGTGCCAAACTAATTTGATTCTTGAAGCTTGTTGTTTTGTAGCAAGTTGGTTGGTGGTTTGAAAGGTTGTGCAAGAGAGAGCATGAGTAATTTGTATGTTTTGACTTGTGATTTTATTCCTTAGTTTTGCTTAAGGACAAGCAAAAGCTTAAGTGTGAGGGGGTGATGTTATCACATCTTTGCTTGTTATTATAGTTATTTTGAATCATCTCAGCATTTAAGTTCTTTAATTTTGCTTATTTAATACATGCTTTCCTTGCTCAAATCATCTAATTATGGTTCACACTTGTTTTGAATGTTTTACGGTGTTTGTTAGTGTTTTTAAATCATTTTAGGTCAATGATATGAGCAAGGGGAGTTCAAGGATGAGTTTGGAGCAATTTTGGACAAATTCGGGGCCTAGAGGACTCGACGCGTCGAAAATTTCCAGTAGCATCAGAAAATCGAGACCTGCTGGTCTCGACGCGTCGAGCGAAGGCGCTGAAATCAAACGAATTAAAAGGGGCGGGGTTGATGTTAATCTCCAATTCAAACTGCAATGTTCAAATTCAAACTTCAATTCCAAATTAAAGAAATGCCCAAACTTCAAGATATCAAATTCCAAAGTCCAACTTCCAACTTCAATTCCAATTAAGTGGGACGACAATTCTTTATTTAAAATATAGGAATTATAATTTGAGTCCAATTTTGTACAAGATTCCTATTTCATCTCAACTTTGTACCCACTATAAAATCCCTCCTTCCTTAACCCTAAACAGACCGAGAGATTTTGAGAGTTCTTTGTAGACAAGAAAGAGAGGAATCAAGAGGCTCAAGTTGTCTTTGGAAGCAAGGAGGAAGCCAAGGAGATTTGGGAGAATCGCTTGGTTAATTCTTGTACTCTTTTGATGATTTGTAATCCTTTATTCATATTTGCTAGTATAATTTAGCCATGCTCGGCTAAATTCTTAAGGATTTTTGGGTGAATTTGTTTATAAACCTATGTGCCTAGTTCGTTAATTTCTTAATATATTTATGTTTGGTTTTATGATTTGTGTTGCAATCTTGTTTTAATCTGTTGTTGTTGGTAGTTAAAGGCCTAAATTACTAGCCTCACAGTCATGTTTGTGTCACCAATGGGAGTTGGGGCATAAATTAGGGCACACACGATTGCACCTAATGGTTGGTCCTTGGGAAAGGGGAACTTATTAGGGGAAGTTTATTCTAGATTATTGCTCATCGGGAGATGGTAGTAATTAGGAATAATTGAATGCTGATCTTTGATCTTATTGGGTGTTTAAGCCATGGGAGTGGAAATTCACTAGGAATAGAGATTACGGGAGTAATTCGATTCCACTTTGCGTTCCCATACAAATCTTAATTCCAAACCAAATATTACAAACGTTAATTGGCACTAGGTGATTAAACATTGTGATCCCAAGAATCCTATTTTGCTCTATTGTCTACAAAACTTTGCTACTTATTTTATTCTGCTTGTTATTTTATGCAATCAATCCACCTTCAAGTTTTGTTCGGACTAGTTTCATATGAGTAACCTAGTAGCTAGTGATTAGTACCCCACCTCTCTGTGGTTCGACAACCCGAATACTCCGGGTATTATTTGTTTGCCCCAAATTACAGCAACCAAGGACATAAGCATGGATAAGATGGCCTGATCCTACTGCACCCACACGGCATAGGCAAGATTAGCCATCGCCACAGCAGCAGCCGGAGGAGCTCCCGACAATGTAGAACCAGCAACAATCACGAACAGAGGACAAGGAGCCGTACCATCAATATATCCCATCAAATTTTGACCTCGTAAAAAAATGAACCAGATGTGTCCTCCAGAACAAAAAATTTCTCATAGTTAGTTTAATACTAACAAAGTGATGAGATGTAGACAACGAATTCGTTGCTACAGGCCTGAAAGACACATCAATCATATCTGAGACGGTCCGTTCAGAAGAACTAACAGATCCGTTATTGGTCGAAGACTGAGCAGCCATGAACGAAACCTAGACTACTGATACCAGATAAGAACTGTAAATTCTAAATTAATCAATAGAGTCACAAAATACAACAAATAAATACAAAATAAGAGTTACAATATGAGAAGGACACATAGAGTCCTAATACCTATAGCTCCACCTAACATATTTTCATCCATATTTGTGACTGTTTAATTTTTATCAGGATTAGAAAGAACCAATTTGAGTGCTTCTAGGACTATGATTCCTCTAATGGTAAGATACTAAGATTGCTACTAATAATTCAACAGTGGAAAAAGTTTTGTGGAGAATGGATAAGCTAGGGGTACGGTTTTGACTTCTACTAATACCAGATTAATTTCATGATATAGGCCATTCTAAAATCAGTGCCACAATATATTGCTGATACACTAATCAGTACCTCCCTTACCCTCCACCCTCCACCCCCTCTCTCTCTCTCTCCCTGCCGAAAAAAAAAAAATACTCATGTTGTGATGATGCACTCAATTGAGTCCAACTATAGGGTACATCATGACCACATACATTAATATTATGCAAATATTTTGATCTATTGGGTATGGTATTGTCAAATCCGATTATTCAATACGTTGAAATTAAAGTGCACATCAAACTAAAATTCAACAAATAGTGCCTTTAAAGTCAACTATCATATGGTGTTTGGTTCGTCGCTTTTGAGGAGAGTAAGGTGGTGGGAAATCAAATAAAAGAAAAAAAAAAGTTAAATACATATGAGGTCCTTATACTATAGTGTTTTGTTCAATTTAGTTCTTATACCTTTATATTGTTCAATTTAGTCCATGTACTTTACAAAGTGGTACAATTAAAAAGACAATAGTTAACCCCTTAAAAAAAAGACAATAGTTAACGGTGTTAATATTATCATTAATTTGCTTATGTTGCGTTGACATCATTACTGTTACATCATAATATTTATATTTCAACTCATATTACTTCCACTGCTGAAAATTATGAAATTTCCGACCACCTGAAAGTGATCTTAAATCAAGTCGAAAGCCTTGTTCTGGCCACTTTTGGTATCTGGAAAAAACTTTGTTGCTATTTTCGACCACTTTTTACTTTCGACTTGATTTAAGATCACTTTCAGGTGGTCGTAAATTCCATAATTTCCAGCAGTGTTTATAAATATTTAGAATTAATTATTTTTACCACCAATGTATTAAATTAATATGTCCAAAAATCCAAAATAAATAATTACAACCATGCTCCCAATGAGATTTGAAACATTGATGTCAACATGCTTGTAATTATTTATTTTGGACATATTAATATAATATATTGGTGCTAAAATAATTAATTTAAAATATTTATAAAATAATATATGAGTTGGAATATAAATATCATGATGTGACCACGATGACATCAGCGCCACGTAAATTAAGTTAACGATATTATTAACACCCTTAACAATTGTCCTTAATTGCACAACTTTTTTACAATACATGGACTAAATTAAATAAAATAAAGTTAAAAAAACTAATAGCACAAGGGATCCCAAAGTTACTTTGACAAAAGAATGATTGTCATTTGTTTATTCATTTTTAATATTCAGGTATGGAATCAAGTTAAGTCTTAATTCTTTTACATCTAGAAAAAAAAAATAGATATTGCTTTTATTAAAATTTATTTTGATTATTATGCATTTGATTATCATATTTATATCAAATGCCGCCAAAAAAGAAAAAAAAAATTCTTGTACTGGTTATGATACTTTAATAATTTGTGAACCATATAAGAAATAAATTTAATAATACGATGATGTGAGAACCAACTTGCCAAATTATTTTAATATGTTGGAACTCCAATTCGCCTCCCCAACCATCCATCCACTTGAAGGGGTAGTAGCTAGCTCAATAATTATGGCGTGCACGGTGATCCACACAGTTGTGTGTATCACAGTCCAAAAAAGACATTATTTCACTTAATTTTTTTTTTTACGCGACCGACTGCAATATATATTTTATAAGTAATACTGTACATTATTCTAGAATATAATGTATATTATTTTAACTCATAAAGTACATTATCTTATATTACTCCAGAAATTTTGTTATTCTAACACATAATATATATTATTCTAACATAAAATATATTATTCTAACACATAATGTACATTATTCTAACACATAAAATAAATTATTATAACTCGTAATGTACATTATTGTAACACATTATTGAAGGAGCGCAAAGACTATGGGAGGCTCCCATTTCCCTCTGATAAAAAGATAAAGGAAAATATTTAATAATTAATAAAAAATTAATTAAATATGAATAAAGGTAGGAAAAAAATATTTTATATGTAATTATTCTCTGCCACTCAAAGAACGACAGCTTCCTTAACGTGAACCCACGCCAAAGACATTCTACGGCGCTAAAGCTGCAGCTTAAAGTATATATGCTTTATATTATTAAACCCTAATCATGTGAAAATTACTATTAATAAATATAAAATATAAAGTGAAAAGTGAAAATAAAGAAGCAACGTTTGACAATGTTTAAGAAACAACGCAAGTATCTTGTCCAATTGCGTGCTTTCCATGATTTCTTTTTTTCGTATTTATTTATTTTGAAATATCAAATAACAGAATGAGAACAAAGGGACTATAAAATTTAGACCAAATAACTCCTATTGCGTCATTTGTAAGCAGCAAATCAATCTCTTTGAGAATGCCTTGTTTTCTATCCATTATGTCTTCTAATTTTTCCTATAATCCTATGCACGAATCACATCTAAAATCTTGAATTTTCCGACCACCCAAAAAATTAATACATTTTTTAGTCAAAAATGATTGTACTAACCAATTTTTAAGCTCAAAAAAAATTCTTTATTACTATTACCGACATACAATTGGAATTGGTCAAAAATTTTGACAACTTACCTCAAAAAATTTGACAACTTACCGACAAACCATTGGAAGTGAGCCAACCTTAACCTGTAAACCTGAAGGATTACACCGCAACTACTACATAATTGCACTGCAATGACTCCTAGATATGGCTGGAGGATCTTGCGGTGTAATTGTATTCGGAACGGTGCAATCATGTAGTAGTATTTGTAATCTGAATGGAACCTCGCAAGATTGATTACAGACCAAAACTCTTTCCTTAATTTCCTGCCAAAGTTCCGAGAAGAGATTGGACGACCAAAGATAGACAAATTATATTATGAATCAAGATTAAATATTCAATTTTAATATATTAAAGATACATTATTTGATTACTGAAAATTCATTATTTGGTATTACATAAAATAATGAATTTCAATTCATACATAAATAATGCATTTCAAAAAATAAATATTATGTAATGTATTAAAAATAAACCTTGTTTTGATACCAATGGACCACAAGGTCCTATTAAAAATAAACTTTAAATACATTATAAATATATCTTATGTCAATGATCTACCTTACATGGTAAATCATGTATCGTCTATGGTATAATGATTGGAGTCTCAAAAGTATGATAAACCAAGTAGAGAAAGGAAGGGTTAAGGAGTTCTAAGAGTTATTATATTTTACAGTATGTATACAATGAATGTTAAATTTTACACTATTGCGAGTTACATAGTATTATATATATATATATATATATATATATATATATACTATTTTTTGAAAATCTATGACATTGTAAACTAAGAACTTGTAAAATTTTCAACATAAATGCACAAGTACTAATTTAACCAAATTTTAAATTAAACAACAGATTTTTTTTAGTAGAAATCTATTGATGTACTTGTAATTGGACTCTTACTAGGTGTCTTATATTTATATTCTGTACAATTTATTGTGAATGATAGTTCAGAATTCAATTCTCATCTAGTATCAGAGTACGTGTAACCTATAATGAACGACATGGCAGAGATATTTGGCATGGCATGGTTCATAGCATCAGTATCCGAGAATCAATTGTGAGACCCCACCGAAGAAATATCATCACCACCCGAATACATCATATGAGCGTGCGGTCCGAAATTTTTAAATTAAAATACATGGGATAACACGATACAGTCGTATGTACTGTTGCAAAAATCGGTCTAGGCGCCCCAAGACCATGGAGATTTTCCCCCTAGGCGTCCGCCTAGGCGACCGGCCACCTATCTAGGTGCCCACCTTAACTCGTCCATTTCGGTCGAATTAGCCGAGTTAACTCATCCATTTCGGTCGAGTTAGCCGAGTTAACCCGGCCGACTTGGCCTTTCTAATTTTTTTTTTCATTATATATATATATATATATATATATATATATATATATATATATATATATATATATATATATATATATATATGTGTGTGTGTGTGTGTGTGTGTGTGTGTGTGTGTGTGTGTGTGTGTGTGTGTGTGTGTGTATATATACATATGTATATATATATATATACATATATATATATATATATATATATATATATATATATATATATATATATATATATATATATATATAATAAAGTTCAAATGCGGCGGGGTCTTCCCGTGCGACGGTGTGGCGGAATTCCAGAATACACCAACAGTGTTAACAATATGCACTAACAGTGTAATAAAAACACACCACAATGAAATGCAATAAAACATCACAAAATACACAACAGACTAAAAAAAATACACCATATAACTCACCACCTCCAATGGTGTATTTCCGAACAGTGTATGGTGTTTTTACTCACACCTAATGGTGTGTGTTTGGTGATGCGGAGCTTTGTTTACTCTGTTTTGTGTTGTGTATTTTCCTAACGTTGATGGTGCATATTTGTTGAACTATTGGTGTTGCCGCACCGTAAGAAATCGCCGCACCGTAAGACACTGCCGCACCTGAACTCGCATATATATATATATATATATATATATATATATATATATATATATATATATATATATATATATAGTATTTTTTGAAAATCTATGACATTGTAAACTAAGAACTTGTAAAATTTTCAACATAAATGCACAACTACTAATTTAACCAAATTTTAAATTAAACAACAGATTTTTTTTAGTAGAAATCTATTGATGTACTTGTAATTAGACTCTTACTAGGTGTCTTGTATTTATATTCTGTACAATTTATTGTGAATGATAGTTCAGAATTCAATTCTCATCTAGTATCAGAGTCCGTGTAACCTATAATGGACGACATGGCAGAGATATTTGGCATGGCATGGTTCATAGCATCAGTATCCGAGAATCAATTGTGAGACCCCACCGAAGCAATATTATCACCACCCGAATACATCATATGAGCGTGCGGTCCGAAATTTTTAAATTAAAATACATGGGATAACACGATACAGTCGTATGTACTGTTGCAAAAATCGGTCTAGGCGCCCCAAGGCCGTGGAGATTTTCCCCCTAGGCGTCCGCCTAGGCGACCGGCCACCTATCTAGGTGCCCACCTTAACTCGTCCATTTCAGTCGAATTAGCCGAGTTAACTCATCCATTTCGGTCGAGTTAGCCGAGTTAACCCGGCCGACTTGGCCTTTCTAATTTTTTTTTTCATTATATATATATATATATATATATATATATATATATATATATATATATATATATATATATATATATATATATATATATATATATATATATAGAATAAAGTTCAAATGCGGCAGGGTCTTCCCGTGCGACGGTGCGGCGGAATTCCAGAATACACCAACAGTGTTAACAATATGCACCAACAGTGTAATAAAAACACACCACAATGAAATGCAATAAAACATCACAAAATACACAACAGACTAAAAAACATACACCATATAACTCACCACCCCCAATGGTGTATTTCCGAACAGTGTATGGTGTTTTTACTCACACCTAATGGTGTGTGTTTGGTGATGCGGAGCTCTGTTTACTCTGTTTTGTGTTGTGTATTTTCCTAACGTTGATGGTGCATATTTGTTGAACTATTGGTGTTGCCGCACCGTAAGACACTGCCGCACCTGAACTCGTATATATATATATATATATATATATATATATATATATATATATATATATATATATATATATATGACATATATACACCTACACATCTGCACTGTTTTTTTTTTAGTTAGCCGTTTTTTTTTTTAGTTAGCCGCCTAGGCGCTACTATACCGCCCGACTAACGCCTAACGCCTACTGCAACCTAGGTCGTATGCCCTTGGGTATTGCAAATTTGACAACGTGGATCATATCGTCACGCTTCCAACGCCCACGACTTCCTCGTTGTGGCGGATCAGAACCCCCACCACCGGATCGTCCTCCACGACGTACGGTCAGTGTTGTGGGCAGCGCTGATCAACCGAATTAATTGTGCAAATAAATTCCTGAGCAATTTGGCTAGAGTTACCGGCTCCCCCTTCGTCCTATTGATGATGTATTTTAATAGGACTCTTAATCGGTGTTTTTTATTTATAGTCTATACAATTTTATTGTGAATAATATTCCAGAATTCACTTCTCATCATTTTAACATACAAAATCTATAAATTAACAGGACCAGTAACTCTAATCTACAAAAGAAAATATATATACATAATCAATGTTTTGTTCTCAAAGTTCTTGGCAGTGGGACAATACTTTAAAGTTACAAATTAATCTAATATATATGAAGAAACTTTAAAGTATTGTTGATGAAAGTGTAATTTGAAACTTTAAAGTACCCCTAACTTAATAATCTTGATGAAATATTTATTATATGCTCCAATTATGCTCTAAATCTATTAGTGTTTTATTTGACAAACCTAGCTAATCAGGTTGAACCATGAAGCAGAATCATTTGCAACATGCATTGGTTCCTATAATTCATACATCCTCACCTTTATCATTATGAAATATAATTAAGCACCAAAGAGCTTAAACTCTAGGATAAATAAGATAAAAGGCCCTATTGTTAACATAGTTAGCTTATCAGCTAATTTTGACTTGTTTGATCACTATTTGTCGTTTGACTTGGTTAAACAATAAATATGAATGTTTAATTAATTAGTTTTTTTATAACAGTTTATTGCTTCAAAACGCTAAAATTCAAAAAACTGCTCAAAGTAGCTTTTTCGATAAGCTTTTTGAGAAAGCCATTTTGTTTGTAATTAGCTATCAGCTAACAACTAATTTACCAAACATTGCATCTTTCTACAATCAGCTAATGTTATCAACTAGTCAAACATAATAACCCAATCAGCTAACATCTATTCAGCAAACGCCCACAGAATATTCAAAAATGGTGGAGAACAAATGGATGAGAGACAACAAATCCAACACCAAGAATTGTGGAGACAAAAGTCCATCAAAGAGGAAGAATCCCCCATGTAGGAGGAAGAGCACTAACAGCAGGTGGAGAACACGTACGCCGCATGAAACGAATTTGTTCTACTTCAAATTAAACTAGTATATATCTGATAATAATGCCGACTTGAACAAAATTAAATAATGAAAAAACGAAAATTGTAGAATAAGAATTCCATGTGTCATTGTAAGATATATTATTATTATAACAGTCATAGTTCTTAGAGGAAGTCCCAAAGGGAGATTAATAATTTAACAATAGCGATAAGGCATTTCAAAATGCATGCTTTTAATTGATGGAGTGATGTTTTATTGATTGATTTTTAATTTGCGTTTGATTAATAAATAAATTTTTTAAATTAATAGTGTGCTTGATTTTTTTTTTTTTTATTGGAGTATTATTGACTTTATTTCAAGTTAATATATGTTCTATACTTTTTCTATCTCTTGTAGCCCAAAGAATCATCAATACCCCACTTCATTTACTTATAGATGTGTGTATGCTTCGCCGGCTCAACTAAGGGACAAAGTTCTTGAATGTCTACCATTCATTTGCTTTGTTCAGACCACCAGGTGTACTGAGCTTCTCCGGCTCGATTAAGGGTTGCAAGTTCATTTTTAACATATTGTAAGTTCAGTTTTTACTTTTTAGATCAAAATCTAGAATGCAAGATGAGTCCCAAGGTGAACGATATAATTTGCAGCTAAAGAATGTCCTGATGGGCAAATTATACTATGAGTCATGGTCCACATTACAATGTGAACCATTGATAAATGTTCTGAAAAAGCCCGTGTATCTTGAAATCAATTTAACACTAAGGATTCTACTTGATTTTATATTACTAGACAATTTCGCTGGTTAATTAAATCAATTCAATCAACATATAAATAACGAAATTGAAAGCGTAAATAAAGTAAAGACACAATAGAATTGTTACGCAGTTCGGAGCTCCTTCTCCTACGTCTGCGGGGCAACCCACGTCTGCCCAATCCACTAGATGTTCACCACAGAGTATTACAAGAGGTAACTACAAACGGCTCACAACCTTTACCACTACAACTCTTCTAAAACACCTACTCAGGACTGAACCGTGCATGCCATAAACATCTTTGGTGTAGCACTTCAGCTGTCACAGGTACTAACTTGTAGTACAGGTTTAAATCACAATTAATATAATCAATATTAAACCAATAAAGTAGGAAGCTTGCATATGAGATCAGAATTTCAGAATTGGCAACTTCCTCTTTCGATTTCCCTTCCTTATATACTGTACGTGAATTCCATTCCACCAAGCCTTGATTGTAGCTTCATATGTGGCTTGAATTCTTCTCAACCACTCATTCTTTAATTTGAAATCTTCAGACTTGCTTCTTTGTCCAATTCATTAATAATAAATCTCCACCACACATTTTAGCTTGGTCCAATAATACTAATTACAAATCAATTTTAATTAACATTCCATATTAATAAAATAAACTAATAAATTAGCCAATCTAATGTGTACTATTTTGTACACTTACAATCTCCCCCTTTGGCAATTTATTTGGTAAAACAATAGTATCATTATACTTTGGGAAAAGGTGAAAATATTTTATTAACATCCCATAGTATACGTACTGAACATATAAATGTGAAATTAAATTCTCTTAATACCAGACCAAAGCTTATTTGTGGGTGGAATTTTATTTTGACCTTGGTTGATGTTGACTCACAAACTTCATCCAATCATCCAATTAATAAATAGTGAATCATGCACGAAAAAAGTGTTGTATCAAACATACCATATATGTCACGCTTTCCAATGAATTACTCCCCCTAACTTGGTGCTTTCCTTTCTTCAAATGCGTTCCAAATAAACCCAATTCATACCATGCAGTCAACATACCAAATATACCAATACATTCATACTTTCATATTTAATTCATTCATAGTCATCCCAAAAATAATTTATATAGTCCCAAATTATTAATATACCATCCGAACCAGGATTAACATCCATACCAAAATATTCCAAAAACCAAAAACTTACCAAATATCCAAACATTCCAAAATACTCCCCTTTTCTCCAATACTCCCCCTTTGTTTATGCCAAATAAATGACAAACAAACCGGTGAACATCATTCTAGTGGATTGGATTAACTTGCAGACGGGGTGCCCGACTCAGATTCATCTTTCTCAGAAATAGAACCAGTGCCAGTGCCAGGGTTAGATCGAATCCGAGCATAGATAGCCTCCATTCTAGCGATTTCTTCCAACTGAGCACTCAACAATTGTTCTAAGCCATCAATGGTTATTTGTTGAGAAGCAACCGAGGTTCGGACTTGTGCAATTGACGCTTGAAGAGTGAGAACAATTTGACGCCGATCCATGAGCGTCGGAGGTTCCTTGATAGCTGTCGTAGGACGGGGATTCGGTGCAGAGGCAGTGTCAGCTGATGATGCAGGGGCAGACACAGAGGGCGTGGCAGTTGGTGCGCCGGGAGTGATCAAAAGCGTAGCTCTATCATCATAGTGATCCTTATTTGTCAACCGATCATCATATTTATAGACTGAGGCATTAGTGATCACCTCCTCATCCGTGTAGGGCTTGAACCCGTGTTCCTGTAGAAGTCCAAAAATGAGGCTAGGAAATGGTAGGTGTACCTTAGGTTCCCTATGTCGCACAAACTGAGCAAGATGGCCAAATATGATTTCTCCAAGATTGAGTGGAAGCCTGTTCCTGATCTTGTAAAGAAGGGCAGCAAGCTGGTCAGACACAAGATGATGACGCACAGCAGGCATCCAATTTGTTGAAGCAAGCCGTAACAGAACAGAGTAGACCGTGGTGAGTTTTAAGCTTTCAAGTCTGGTGTTTGGCCAAGTGACGATCTTGTTGTGAGTTAAAGCAGCGGCTAGGAGATTAGGACTCGGGTCAGGAGCAGCTTGATGATTTGGAGTACCCAAATAGGAATTAATTGCTGTCGGGCTTAAGGGATACCATTTATCCCGAATAAAGACTTGTTGAAATCGCGGTGACCCCTCCGAAAATGTATCCAATGTTAAATTTGTGTAGAACTCGGCAGTGAGCCATCTGGAGTACGGACCAATATGAACAAGTGAGGCAAGCAGGTATTGATCTCGCAAAATAGGCACAATGTTGCATTTTTCTGTCAATTCCTCTACATTGATGGATTTCTCCAGAATAAAATCCCTAGTAGCATAAACATTCCAGTCAGACATCAAATCTGGAGACAGCAAAATAGGATGATATTTCTTCTTGGGTTGTTTCATCTTTGAGCCAGAGCGGGCAGTAGCAGTTGCAGGTGCAGGGGCTGGACTTGGTACTGGGCCTGAAACTGATCTGGATCTTGTCATTCTGAGTGGCAATGTGGACCCTCTTTTTGATTGTTTGGAATCAGACAAGTAGACAACATCCTCCAATGCTCCAATTTTTCTTTTCTCGGCTGTACCTGAAACAGTAGTTTTTTCTTTCCCTTTTCGGGAAGATTTGCCCACGAGCACAGAGATAATGGGAACAGAATCATGTGAGGTGGGCACAGGGATGGGGACCTCTGCTGATTTCGAAACTGGAATGGTTATGGGAATAGAAAATGTAGCACACGCCATGGGAGACACATATTGATTAATATTTCGAATGGTGAAGGGAGATGACACAGCATGCATTAAATCAGATAAAGGCACAAGATTTTCAGGTAATTTATGTGAAGAAGACTCATACGGATCACCTTGTAAAGGAATGGAAGGGGCACACAATTCACTTGAGGTGGACACAAACTGACTTGGCAAAGAGATGTTAAAATCTAGTTTTCTAGAAGCCGAAACTGATTCATCTAAGGGAGGAGACTACCATGGTTTCCGGGAATGAGAGCTTCAACTCAGATTGTGGCGGAGGCGGTTTGGTTGATTCGGCCGGAAAAGTCCACGGCTCCACAGATATGAACCTAGCCAGTGCTTGGATCTGTTTGACTTCCCTGTCCGAGAGTCCTTCAAGAAGGCCTGCATGTTGCTTGACCGTTGCAAGAACTCGATCCGTATCATCAGATGTAAGCGGAGATTCAGCGTTGATGATGTGTCGAAAAAGCTCCAATCTTTCGGATTTGGTTGTGAAAATGGCGAAGGGATTGTCGTCTTCCATTGTTGAAGGTTCAATGTTTGAGAGTGGTAAAGTTGAAGATGAATGATGTGGGTTTGGCGTGTAAGTGCAAGAAAGACAATAAGGCTCTTTAATTAATGAGCTTCTCAAAAGTTGTGATGGATGGGATGAGTGATGTGACTAGTTTGTAGGGGTAGTAGTAGAGTCATATTAGGAGAGAGTGGTGGAAGTTGTTTGAAATTAATATTTCAATACATATTATGTAATGGTGGAATTAATATATAGATAAATAAGGTAGCCGAGCCGAATTAAGGAAAAAGTAGGTATATGGGCGAGAAGAATTAAAACTAAGTTGGAAAGATTTAGAATTTTCCTGCAAACATAAGAAAAACAACAACTACGTTAAAAAATAATTAAAGATTATTTGTTGTACCTTTGTTGATGATTAAGTTGTAGGATTGCAAACACCAAGGGCAGCTCTGAGCAGTTCAAATCTCGATTTGTCTAACGGTTTGGTGAATAGATCTGCAAGATTTTTATCTGTTGGAGTATATTCCAAGATAATTTATTTCTCTTCGACTAGCTCACGAATAAAGTGGTGTCGGATGTCTATGTGTTTTGTCCTCGAGTGCTGAACTGGATTTTTTGAGATGTTGATTGCGCTGGTGTTGTCACAGAACAATGTCATATTTTGTTGTTCTATACCATAGTCAGTTAACATCTGGCGCATCCAGAGTAATTGTGTACAACAACTACCCGCCGCTATATACTCAGCTTCAGCTGTGCTGAGTGAAATCGAGTTCTGCTTTTTACTGAGCCAGGCGACTAGATTTTTTCCGATGAAGAAACATCCACCTGATGTACTTTTTCTGTCGTCAGCATTTCCTGCCCAGTCAGCGTCACTGTATCCTGCAAGATTCAGATTAGTATCGTTCGAGTACCAAATACCATAGTTTATTGTACCTTTAACGTATTTTATAATACGCTTTACCGCCTTTAGGTGTGACTCTTTTGGATCGGCTTGATAGCGTGCACACATACCAACACTTACCATAATATCTGGTCGACTGGCTGTTAAGTACAATAGGCTGCCTATCATACTTCTGTACATAGTAGAGTCTACAGATTTTCCTTTTTCATCTTTGAACAATTTTGAAGTCGTAGAGATAGGAGTACGGGCATCTTTTGCAGATTCAAGCCCAAATTTGGATAGAAGATTTTTTGCATATTTTTCTTGCGAAATAAAAATCCCTTCTTTAGTTTGACTTACTTGTAGTCTAAGAAAATAGGTTAGTTCGCCTATCATGCTCATTTCGAACTCTTGTTGCATTACCTTGACTAGCTGGTCTGTCTCTCCTGATTGTGTGGATCCAAAAACGATATCATCTACATACACTTGAGCAATTGTTATGTGTTTACCTGATCGTTTTATAAATAACGTTTTGTCCGATCCTCCTCTTTTGTAGTTGTTCTGAAGAAGATATTGAGTAAGTCTTTCATACCAGGCTCTTAGGGCCTGTTTTAAGCCATAGAGTGCTTTTTGTAATTTGTAGACATAGTCTGGATGATGTGGATCTTCAAACCCTTTTGGCTGAGCAACGTATATGTCTTCTGAGAGATATCCATTTAAGAAGGCTGTTTTAACGTCCATCTGAAACAACTTGAATTTTAGGGCACATGCAATCGATAGGAGTAGTCGTATTTACTCTAGCCTTGCAACAGGAGCAAAAGTTTCGTCGTAGTCAATTCCTTCAATTTGGGAGTAGCCTTGGGCTACAAGTCGCGCTTTGTTTCTAGCGATGTTGCCAGCTGCATCGGTTTTGTTGCGAAAGATCCATTTGGTACCTACAACATTGACATTGTCAGGTTTGGGAATTAGAGACCATACCTTATTTCGTTCGAACTGTCCCAGTTCTTCTTGCATGGCCTTGATCCAGTGTTCATCTGTTAGAGCTTCTTTGACATTCTTCGGTTCGATCTGTGAAGTATAACAAGAATATCCCGCTAATTGAAGATAATCACGTTTCGGTTTACCTCTGGTTTTTACGCCGGAACTAGGATCTCCAATTACGTTTTGTATTGGATGAGCTTTCTGGATGCGAGTAGGGATATCAACGTTACCATGATCGGTATCAGATTCAGACTCAGACTCAGTTTCTTGCTCTGGTTGAGTTGAGATGGGAGATGGCATAGGAGACTCTGGATTAGGTTCAGGACAACTTGTGTCAGGTTCTGTCACTGGTTCAGGACGAGACATTGTGATAATGTCACTCGGTTGATCATCGATTACAACGTTTGTGGACTCCATAATGGTTTTGGTAACTTTGTTGTATACACGATATGCCCTGCTGTTCGTTGAATAGCCGATGAAGACGCCTTCATCGCTTTTTGTTTCAAACTTTGCGACAGGGTTTCGATCCTTCAAGATAAAACAACGTGATCCGAAAATGTGAAAATATTTAATGTTTGGTTTCTTACCTTTCCATAATGTATACGGAGTCTGATTCGTGCCTGGACGTAGATAGACCCGATTGATGATGTGACATGCAGTATTCACAGCTTCTGCCCAAAATTTTTGAGGTAGTCCTTTGGCATTGAGCAGAACTCGTCCCATTTCCTGAATTGTGCGGTTCTTTCGTTCAACAACTCTGTTTTGTTGAGGTGTTTTCAGAGCTGAGTATTCATGTGTGATTCCTGTTTGGTTGCAGAAGGTATCGAACAAGTTGTTGTCGAATTCTCGTCCGTGATCACTTCGGATTCGAATGATGGGCTCATTTCTTTCTTTTTGGAGTTTTAATGCCAAAGTTTTAAAGGCTTCGAGGGTTTCGGACTTGTCCCTGAGAAAGGTAACCCAAGAAAAACGAGAATAATCATCTACGCAAACTAGTATGTATTTCTTACCTCCAACACTTTCTGTTTGAGTTGGACCAATGAGATCCATGTGGATCAGTTCCAAGCAGTGACTTGTGTTTATAGTGTGCTGCGCTGGATGAGAGGATTTGGTTTGCTTTCCTGCTTGACATGCACCACATATGGTTGGTTTGACTTTCAGCTTGGGTAATCCCCGAACACCTTCGGTTTTCACAAGTTTGTCAAGAAGTCTATAACTTAGATGTCCTAGCTTTTGGTGCCAAAGCTCAGTTTCATCTACATTGATCCTGCAACACAAAACATTGTTAGTAAGAATATAGCAATTATCAGTTGACCTTGTACCTTCCATAACACATTGATTTGCTTTGTCTAGGACACTGCAACTATTTTTGTTGAAGCTCACGTTCCAGTTCTGGTCACACAGTTGACTTATACTTATAAGATTTGCATGAAGTCCTTTGACTAGTAGAACTTTCTCCAGTTTTGGCAGACCAAATACGTTTAGCGTGCCTATACCAGTGACTTGTCCTTTTATACCGTCGCCAAAGGTAACTTCACCTTTGCTTGTGTTTACGTTACTCAGAAATTTAGCATTTCCCGTCATGTGACGTGAACACCCGCTATCAAAGTACCATTTTTCTTCTCGGCCTGTACTTTTGGAGTGAAAGGATACGAATGAGATATAATCTGTCTTTTTAACCCAGATTTGTCTTGTAAAGGGTTGAATGTTCTTGTTTTTGAACTTCTCGATTCTTTGATCCTTGTAGAAGAAGTAGCATTCTGGTCTGGTATGACCACGTAACCTGCAATAATGACATACCGGGTTATAGGATTTATAATATGGCTTGAGTGATCTTACTGTACCAACACGATGTGTCGCTGTGCTAGATTCTGGAATATCTCCTCGACCAGGACCTGACGCTTTGACAAACACTGTTTTATCCTTTGAGCTGTTTCCTGTGAATCCTAGACCAAATTTTGTAGATGTGTTTCTTCCAGACTCAAGGATCTCATCAAGAGTAGACGTGGTATCCATCATTTTGATTTGACGTTTGTAAGTGTTCAGCTCCTGCTTCAGAGTCTGTACCTCTTGTTTCAGTCTTTCTTCTCGGGCCAATGCCTCTTTGAGAAGTAGATCCCTGTCAGCTATTTGAGTTTGATACACTTTCTTTGCATTTGTTACAATCCCTATTTCACTAGTTAATCTACGATTTTCTTTTCTTAGTGCTGCCCATTTGGGATACAATTTATTAAACTCAATTTCAAAAGATGATTCACTTGAATCTAAATCTTCTGCAGAATTATACTCGCCTCCTTCTGAGTCAGCAACATCTTCATGACACGGTTTAGCAGCCATCTGTGCAGTAAAGGCAACAAAATTCCCAGAAATTTCGTCTGAGTCAGATCCTCCTGTTTCACCGTCCGAGTCATTATCACTCCAAGTAACTGCTGACATGGATTTCTTGCGTCGAAGATAGGTGGGGCACTCTGCTTGTACATGTCCGAAGCCCTCACATTCATAGCATCTGATCCCTTTACTGGTGGATTTCTCTTTGGACTGTCCTGGACGTGAACCAGAAGACTTGAAGGTTGATGAACCGGATTTAGAACTCGCTTTAGATGATGACGCCCCCTTTTGCATATTCTTGTTTCGTGAACCTTTTGACACCTGTTTCAAAAGTTTAGAAAATTGTTTAGTAAGAAATACAATGGGATCATCACATATTTCATCTAAGTCAGGTGCACAATTATTTTCTTCAGCGGTAAAGGCTACTGTTTTTTGTTTTTTTGTGTGATCTGTTAATATTTCCATCTCATAAGTTCTTAGATTCCCCATTAGTTGAGTTACTGTCTTTTTCTCCTAGTTGTCATGTTCCTGGATTGCTGTAACTTTCATCCGGAACCGAGGTGGCAGTGATCGTAGTATTTTTTTCACCAACTTTTCTTGAGTGAACGGTTCTCCGAGGACCATAGCTCGATTTGCTAGCTCTTGCACACGAGTGTGAAAGGCCACGATGGTTTCATCTTCGTTCATCCGGAGCTCCTCGAAGTCTGACTGTACCAGCTACAGTTTAGATTGTTTTACCGACGATGTGCCTTCGTAGGTAGCCTCTAGTGCTTCCCACGCGCCTTTAGCTGAATCATGGTCTGCAACAATAGGAAATTGACTTTCATGAATTAGCCCATAAATAATATCTAGTGCCTTATCGTTGTGTCCAGCACTTGTTTTCTCAGCTTGGGTCCATTCATTTTCAGGTTTTGTCACTGGAGTTTCATCCTCACTGGTACTGGCTTTTGTTGGATGTTCCCAGCCTGTTACAATGATACACCATACTGCTTCACCTTGTGCTTTGAGATGAGTGCGTGTGCGCACCTTCCAATATGCATAGTTGTCACCGACTAGCTGGGGAAGAGCTTTAGTGTGCTCCATTCTGTAACACTCAATAACTCGTGAGATTCAACAATTTAACAGAATCAGAAATAATAAAACTAACCGCTGAAGGATTGAGATCAAGGGGCACGGAGTAGCCAGATCGTCAGACTAATAACTTAAGTCTGGAGGCTCTGATACCAATTGAAAAAACCCGTGTATCTTGAAATCAATTTAACACTAAGGATTCTACTTGATTTTATATTACTAGACAATTTCGCTGGTTAATTAAATCAATTCAATCAACATATAAATAACGAAATTGAAAGCGTAAATAAAGTAAAGACACAGTAGAATTGTTACGCAGTTCGGAGCTCCTTCTCCTACGTCTGCGGGGCAACCCACGTCTGCCCAATCCACTAGATGTTCACCACAGAGTATTACAAGAGGTAACTACAAATGGCTCACAGCCTTTACCACTACAACTCTTCTAAAACACCTACTCAGGACTGAACCGTGCATGCCATAAACATCTTTGGTGTAGCACTTCAGCTGTCACAGGTACTAACTTGTAGTACAGGTTTAAATCACAATTAATATAATCAATATTAAACCAATAAAGTAGGAAGCTTGCATATGAGATCAGAATTTCAGAATTGGCAACTTCCTCTTTCGATTTCCCTTCCTTATATACTGTACGTGAATTCCATTCCACCAAGCCTTGATTGTAGCTTCATATGTGGCTTGAATTCTTCTCAACCACTCATTCTTTAATTTGAAATCTTCAGACTTGCTTCTTTGTCCAATTCATTAATAATAAATCTCCACCACACATTTTAGCTTGGTCCAATAATACTAATTACAAATCAATTTTAATTAACATTCCATATTAATAAAATAAACTAATAAATTAGCCAATCTAATGTGTACTATTTTGTACACTTACATGTTCATTTTTGGTATACTAAATGTTCATTTTAAGTAGCATACTAAAAAATGAACTTTCATCATATTAAAACTAAACCTTCAAAAAAAAATAAAAACCCGATGCACTGAAAATGAATTTTCAGTATACTACAAAGTACAAATGAACCTTATACAATTAATCCATCTTACAAGGTGGACCATGGTATAATGATTGATCCTACCGTGCGTGACACACACACTCTATCTCTTTCTCTAAATAGTTCTTAAAATGATTTTATCAAATACACACATCTATAAACTAGCTTGGTTGGCGTGAGTGGCCGTGCAGTCTTCTCTTCTCGTATTGAAGCTATACGAGAAGACCCTAGTATATATCATGACAACAAAGCAAAAAGGTCAAAATGTAAAACACATTTTCTACAAAAAGCAAGATTTGCACCCAAAAATTATTATGACAGTAGATTTTAAGGATAACAACTTTGGACACGATTATTGTTCATCTATTAGAAGCACCACGATTGTTCATCTATTAGAAACACCAAGCTTGTCGTCATACACAAATGTAATAGGCGCTTTGATGTACATTGCATAATGTACAAGACCGAACATATCATTTGTAGTAAATTTGTTAGCTTGAAATAGTTTTGAGCCTACTCGGAGACATTGGAACAAAGTTAAACAAAAATTTCATCAATGAATGTAGGTTGCTATATTCAAAAAGGTAGATTATTAGGGATTAATAAGGTATGCTGATGCTGGATTTAGATAAGATCCACACAAAGAAAATTGTCATATTATGGCATTTTACTAAACAAATGCTAGTAGCAACATCCTCCAACAACTATGAGATTATTGATTTACATGAAGTTAGCAAAGAGGGCATATATAGAAGTTGTAAGTGTGGATTAAAAACAAATCTAGATAACAATTATTTTTCAGGATAAAGCTGCATGCATTGAACAATTGAGAGGTTACATTAAGGATGAAAAAAACAAAGCACATTTCACCTAAGTTATTCCATACACATGAACTCGATATAAAACACTGGACACGTTAATTTTAAACAGATTGCCTACCTAAACTTTTGAAAAACTTGTTTATGGCATATGCATGTGGAATCTTGACACACAAGACCAAAGGTTTACAAATCAAGGGGAGTATATATATTTGCAGTGCGCTACACTCTTGTTAATTTTCCTATTTCTTATTTTTCCACCGAGTTTTCCTTAGGTTGATATTTTTAACAAGGTAGCATTGAACCACTAAGAATTTGAGCATGTACTCTTATTCCCTTTGGTATTGTTATATTTCTCTACCAAGGTTTTACTTTTTAATGAGGCAAATAAGGGGTCACCCATATGGTAATTATTCCAAGGGGACTAGGAGAGTGTTAGAGCATGTAATACAATGACTTGGATCCCAAATGGATGTAAACTCAATTACCTCAATTATAGAGATCTTCTACACTTCCATCTTTATCTTTCAGAAGTCTTCTAAAATATGTTTCTTAGCTCTATAAATAGAGATCTCCGTGTATAATTGTAGCCGATAATAGAGGATAAATAACAAAGGGATAGTTTTGTAATTCAAGAAGGCTTGGATATTTGTTGTAACCGCCATCTATATTAGTTGTCAATCTTCTCTTCATGCAACAATAATACACTTCTCATTCTTTTCACTCTATTTCGAGCTCTCTCCCTTTTTCCCGCATCTTCCTTTGAATCGCGATATGGTATCAGAGCAGCGGTGGAGGTCCTACGCCTCCGGTGAGGCTAGTCAGGGAGGTCAGACGGGAGCTCTAGTGATCGGATCGCCAGCTCTCACAACTCCTACCTTAAATACACAACAGGTTCCTCCTTCGCAGACACAAAGAAGCCAGACGATGGAGGATCTGAACAATCCTTTTTATTTTAGCTCAACTGAGAATCCAAACGCTGTGCTTGTGAGTCCTCCTCTTGTAAGCAGTTCGAATTATACTTCCTGGTATATATCTATGAGGATCGCCCTTGAGGTGAAGAACAAATGGTGCATTGTTGAAGGCAGCATCGCAACACCTAGCAGAGAGCACGTTCAGTACCAGGCATGGAGGCGTTGCAATCTGATGGTGTGCTCCTGGATTTTCAAGGCAGTACATCCATCTATTGCTCAAAGTGTAGTGCATCTAGACAAAGCAGGCGAGGTGTGGGAGGATCTGAGGAGAAGGTTTGCTCAGTATGATGCTCAGAGAATCTCTGCCCTCCAGAATGAGATCTACGGCTTGAAACAGAACTCCATGACAGTCATCAATGAATACTACACGAAATGCCAAACGATGTGGGAAGAGATGAATACCTTGAGACCTCTTCCGATTTGCAAGTGCGATCCACGGTGTGCCTGCGATCTTGTCGAACAAATTAGGAAGGAACGTGATGTTGATCAAGTCATCCGCTTCTTGCAAGGCTTAAACGATGAATATGGAAGCTTGAAATCTAATGTCCTAGTTTTGGATCCTTTACCGGAGGTATACAAGATCTATGTCATGGCTAAAAAATTGGAAAGGCAAATCAATGCAATAAGCCTGAACGCAATGGATTTCAGTCATGCAAACGCAGTTCAGAATCCTCAAATATCCACAGATGATCTAGTTGTTGATGTAAATACATATAATGCTAGGAAGTTTACAAATAATGGAAATAATAACAAGCCAAAGTGCATTTTCTGTGGTATGACTGGGCACACCATAGACAAATGCTACAAAAAGCATGGCTATCCCCCAGGGTGGGTGCAAGGCTATAAATCTAAGGCTAAGCAAAAAAATACAACATTTGTTGTAAGTGGTACCTCTGAGTTTAGAGTCACAACTGATCAGTTTCAAAAACTCATGATGGCCATTCAAAACCAGCAAGGACAATCCAGTTCAAGCACTGCAGCTGTTGTGGCTTTGGTTCCAAGATTTGATGAAAATCATGAAGGCAAGTCTCCTATCTCTCACATTAATTTCCTCTCATTATGCAACTATTCTTGGATATTAGATTCTGGTGCTACAAATCACATTGCTTGCTCTATTGACTCTTTTGATGAATATTATGCTGTTGAGGGAGATGATGTTAGTTTGCCTACTGGAAAAAGAATTCCTGTTAAACATAGAGGAAATGTGAGACTTGGCCGAGATCTATGGCTAAAGGATGTTACGTGTATTCCAACCTTTCACTTCAATTTAATCTCAGTAAGCAAATTGGTTAAAGATGCAAATTATAACTTGGTTTTTTTCTCCTGAGCAGTGCATGATACAGAAACCATGTGGGATGATGGTTGGTTTGGCTAAACAAGAAAATGGGCTTTATGTGATGATGAAGAAACCTTTGCAGTATGAAATTAGCTCTAAAAACATTATTTTACAATGTAATAGAGTTGATGTTTGGCATCAACGCCTAGGACATTTTCTCATGAATAAACTACATCTTCTCAAAGATGTTCCAAAATTTTCCATTACAACCAAAGCTTGTGATGTTTGTCAATTGGCTAAACACAAACGATCTCCATTCCCTTTAAGTACTTCATCATCTATTGCTTGCTTTGATTTAATACATGCTGACATATCCCGGCCTTTTCCCGTTGCATCTATGAAAGGAGAAAAGTATTTCTTAACCTTAGTTGATGATCATTCAAGGTATACTTGGTTGCATTTGATGAAAAGAAAATCAGAAACACAGGAGTTGATAAAGAAGTTTCACAACTTTGTTTCCACACAATTTGGAGCATTAATCAAAGTGATTCGAAGTGATAATGGGCATGAATTTGACATGAAGGATTTCTATGCAAACAAGGGAATCATTCATCAAAGATTGTGTGTTAATACCCCCCAACAAAATGCAGTAGTGGAGAGAAAGCACCAACATATTCTTAACGTGGCAAGATCTCTCCGGTTTCAAGATAATTTACCCCTAGATTTTTGGGGTCACTGCGTCATGCATGCTGCCTACTTGATCAACCGTCTTCCTTCACAAGTACTCGACGGATTCAGCCCCTATTACAGACTGCATGGTCAAGAACCAGACCTTGCCATACTCAAAGTGTTTGGATGTCTTTGCTTTGCATCAACACTGCCTCACACAAGAAACAAAATGGAGCCAGGGGTCGGAAATGCATTTTTGTAGGGATGCCTGCCAACATCAAATGGTATATCGTCTATGATCTTCTTGATAACTCAGTTTTCATATCTCGTGATGTTGTATTCTATGAGCTGCAATTTCCTCTTTCTGAGCATGTTACAAATCATGATGAGTTGTTTAATCCCCCTCTGCCTAACATCCCTGTTTCTATGACAATGGATTATGAGGATGGAGTCAAAGGTGACAACCTACTGTCTAGACATGATGAGCAGAACACATATATCTCAAATGAGATATCCACCAGCCAGTCACATCCCATGTCTTCTTCCAGTGGCATGCAAAATGGTGTCCAGCCACATGAAGATATATATGATAGTCAATCCATTGAGGAAGACAATGTGATCGAAGAGACAGTAAATCATGCTTCTCCTCGACGATCGAGCAGAAATAGACAATTACGCCAAGCTGCGTGATTACTACTGTGATTTGGTAGTACGACAGAGAGCTTCCCCCCCCCCCCCCCCCCACATCCTATCCAAGGTCATCTCCTACGATAATCTGTCGCCTTCACACAAAGCTCTCACTATGGCTGTCACATCCATAACCGAACCTCGAACATACAATCAAGCCATCAAACTGGATTGTTGGAAGGATGCCATGCAAGCAAAAATCATGGAACTACAAGCAAACAATACTTGGCAGATTACAGACCTCCCTACAGACAAGACACCCATCGGTTGTAAGTGGGTATACAAGGTCAAGCTTAGGGCAGACGGTTCAGTGGAACGCTACAAAGCCAGATTAGTGGCTAAAGGATATACACAAAAATCGGGAGTCGATTACACAGAGACATTCTCCCCCGTAGCTAGATTAACCACTATCCGATCCTTCCTAGCAGTGGCTGTTTCCAAGGGCTGGCATATCCATCAAATGGACATCAATAACGCATTTCTTCATGGTGATTTTGACGAAGAAGTATACATGCTCCTGCCCCCAGGTTTCCAAACAGATAAACCAAATCAAGTGTGCAAACTCACACGATCCCTTTATGGCTTGAAGCAAGCGAGCAGGCAATGGAACGCCAAGCTGACTACTGCCATATATCTTAAGTGCTGGTTTTAAGCAATCAAGTGCTGATCCATCCTTGTTTACAAAAGGCAGTGCTGACAGTCTCATTATATTGCTTGTTTACGTTGATGATATCATTGTGGCAAGTAGCAATATGATCTTAATACAGGAACTCAAGGACATGCTGGTAATAGAGGATAAATAACAAAGGGATAGTTTTGTAATTCAAGAAGACTTGGATATTTGTTGTAACCGCCATCTATATTAGTTGGCAATCTTTTCTTCATGCAACAATAATACACTTCTCATTCTTTTCGTTCTGTTTCGAGCTCTCTCCCTTTTCCCGCTTCTTCCTTTGAATCGCGATAGCCGATTGTCTAAATATCAATAAAATTTCTCTCTTTCTCTCTCACTCTCTCTCTCTCTATTATAGTCCTCTCTCCCCATTATTGTACGTATTTTTCGTTTACTATTTATGGTTTTAATATTTATCTTTACATATATCGAAGAACAATACAACAATTCACGCGAGAAAATGCCTTAATTATAACAAAAACATCCTTTTAAATATTTTGCATTTATTATAAAATACATTTGCAATGCATTTATATATTACAAATACAAACAAAAATAAAAATATATCACTCAAATTAAATACCCAGTATTTCTTCTTCACCCAAATACACTGTATATCTGAGACGAGGAGAGTATTGCATGCAAAATTTTCTATAGATCTATAATTATTTTTTTCCATAGATTTTTTGCACCAGCAAAAATGCAATCGTGCGTCAGATATAACGTAATCATTCCTCGGAGTTATTGAAGGGAATCATTAAATTTAAACTCCGTTTAAAGTTCTTAGTTGGAAAGACTAAGCATCGTCCACTTAAAATACTTTACTTATTAATCCTTAATCCTAAATTGTATTCCCAATTCAAAGGTTATTCTGAAAGTATGCAGTTATGCACCCCCACTTCCAGCAAAAGAATAATAATAATATTTGATAATACAAAACAGAGTAGAGAATATTATTGACGAAAGATAAAATTCTTCAGCCTGGGATTTCAACGCTCAGAATTAATTTTATACTGAGGAAAAAGTTATTCTAGGTTCTTTTGACAGGAAACATAATGTTTAAATACTTCAATTGTGACAAATTTATTGAGTTAATTCTCGATTCAATTACTGATTATAACGGATTTTAAAAAATAATTTGAGTTAATTTTACTCTTAATTTTTTTTTTTTTAGTACTACTGACTCTGTTACGTTCACAAAGAGTCAATACCGTCAAACTGGAACTCGAGAGAGTCACTTCGTGCAGGGACGGAGGGAGAGGGGGGGCAGCTGCCCCCCTACCCCACCCCCACCCCATATATAGTATTTGTATGTATATATGTATATATAGTACATGTTTTAGTATTAGTATAAAAAAACTGTAAAATATTAACAAGAAGTGAGTTAGAGTAGGTGGTAGAGCACATCTTTGGTAATAATGAGGTTAAGGTTCCAATCTTAGCATCAATATAGTTTTACAATTCTTTTTTAATAGCTTTTTAATATTACACACACACTCTATAATAAGATGTGTAATTTTTAATGTGTTTTCTATTCAAATTATTTTATTAATTATGTTTCATATTTTGTTATGAATATTTTTATAAAGTTTCGATGTGTTTTATTTTTCGTTCATATCCAACAATATTTACAATTATATTTCTTAGGTAGTTTATTTATTTATTTTTAAATTATCTCTTTTGTTTTAATGTTTCGTCTTTTCTGAAAAAAATTTCTGAATCCGTCTGTACTGTTTTGCCCCCCCTTAACCGAATTTTTGGCTCCGTCCCTGACTTCGTGGTACTAGACCACAAGATCATTCGCATTTTATTCTCGATTTTAGTGGTGTAAAATTTCATCATATTTCGTCTTGTCCTTGTAAATTTGTAGGCTAAATGATAAATTAGTATCTTTCAATAGATTTGAAAAGAAAATAACAAATTACAATGGTCGTCAAAAAAAAAAAAAAAAAAAAAAAACAAACAAACAAACAAACAAACAAATTACAATTTTTTTTATATATCCATATGTTACTAATGGTCCCGAATAAGTAAATTAAAAGAAATTTAATTTAGATGGAGTGAATAGAATTTGTTTTTAAAAAACTTTTAAAGGAGTTAATTTCTCAACAAGACACGTAAATGTTATGTTGAATTCTTTAGTTAGAAAGCTTTGTGATCCTACATAGCAAAGACCAAAGAGTACGTCTCGGTTGTCCATAATTGACCGGCATAAATCAAGAAGGTCAATAAGTCATTTTCGTTGAGATTCAAATTTGTAATCTTGTAGTAATTGTTACCAAGTCAACAATCTAACCAACTATACGTAAAACAATACAAAAAGTAGGTAATGTAAGTGTGAGAGATCAAAGAAAATTTATAGTGGTTTTGTAAATAGTATAATCTCTCTAATACACTCTATCGCGATGGACAAATTTAGTTTAAGTATTTTATTAGTTTAGATTTATTATATTTATCAATAACCGATCAAATCAAACAATAAAATTTTTGGCCTGGTAATGGAAAAATGAGTCATTTTTTAGAAAATAGAAAATTTGAAAAGAAATTTGTTACTAAAATTACTTTTTCAAATTGAAATTTGGAGAATTGTTCTATGTTTTTCTAGAATTTGTACGAATAAACTTCAATCCCTTGCAACAACATTTCTAGCCCCTTTTTTCTTGGAGAGAATGGTAAATTGAAAAAATCAATTAAAAACTTGAGAAATGGAAAAATGGAAATGAATCACTTTATATTTTTAAATAATGAACAAAAAAAATACAATTTTTTAAAATTTCTATCAAATATTAAAGAACTATTTTTTGACTTTCAACCAAATATCATAAAATAAAAATATTTATAAAAAAATAATCATTTTCTAAACAATATTTTTCATATTTTTAAATGTATCATTAATCGATTTCAAATTTATTTTCAATTAGCATAGACGGTGGCCCTGTTTGGTTAAATAGTTAGCTTATCAGCTAATTTTAACTTATTTGATCATTATTAGATGTTTGATTTGGTTAAAAAAAATTAATATAAGTACTTGATTAATCAACTTTTTGTAACTCCAAAATGTTAAAATTCAAAAACCTGCTCAAAATAACTTTTTTAATTAGCTTTTTGAGAAAAGAAATTATATCAAACAGCTAATATAACAACTAATTTACCAAGCACCTTTCTACGATCAGCTAATGTTATCAACTAGTTATACTCATCTAATTAACTCAATCAGCTAACAGCTCACAACCATTTATCAAATAGGACCTTTATATTAAAATATTAGAAAATCAATAATCTTTTCACGAGAAGGCTGTCAAAAGGAAAAAAGTAAAGAACTCTTGGATTCATATCGAGCAATGTATCCAATAATTGAACAGTGAGGGCTGCGCTGCATGAAAGAAAGGGAGCATTATGAGGACCAAATTAAATACCTTTTTTTTTTTTGAAAGATAATTAAATACCTAATAAGTGCAACCTTAGCTCAAGTGCTTGATTAAATCACAGTATTATTGTAACCAAAGCCTAATTGTCTCGTAATTATTTTTGGTAACTAGCAATCTAGCATGTAGTAACAAGTTACTGTTTTTCAAATATTATTTTAAATTATTTAAATACATGTAGTATTATTTTATAGAGTTAATGCCATATGGCCGGGGTTCTTCGAACATACTAGTTTTGCCACATTTAGTTCTAAACTTTCAAATTGATCACTCGTGGTTCTTCGATTTTCAAATTGTTACCCTCTGTGGTCCAAGTTAACCACTCATGATCCTTCAACTTTCAAAATTTAACCAGCCGTCATCCTCCTGGAAGGACCATGATGGGTGGTTAAAATTAGATAGTTGAAGAAACATGAATGGTAAACTTGGACCACGGACAGGGCAGTTCCATTAAAAATAAGGGCCTGTCAATTTATAGGCTCTGTTTGGCAAACCTAGCTGAAAAGCTATAAGCTAGGAGCTGATAGCTGAAAAGGAGCTGAAAGCTGAAAAGCTATAAGCTCGGAGCTGAAAATTGAAGAGCTGTTAAGCTAGCTGTTATGATTGAAAGTGTTTGGTAAAATTAGCTTTTTGATAAGCTGATAAATGTAAAAAGACTAAAAATGACATCTTCATAAAATTTAAATTAGTTTGTTTACCTATTAAAATTTAACATTTCGTCTTCCAAAAAAAGTAAACACTTTTTTAAAATAAAACTATTAGCATGATCATGATCTAGCATCCCATAATGAAGTAGCAATATTGTTGCGAATCTCCTTCATCTCCATAGAGGTGTGACTTAAATTTTCGTTGATGGAGATATTACTACTTGAATCTTGAAGTTCATCGGGCGGTATGTAATCGGGATGCTGCTCAAGCACATTAAACATCATGTCATCTTGTGAATTCTTCCGAATATAATTATGTAGTGCAAATGTGGCCATAATAACATCAATTTGGGTCTCGTCACTAAACTGCGACATTTTAGCAAGTATCTTCCATCTCTTATTCAATACTCCAAACGATCTCTCAATACAACTTCGAAGAGAAGAATGCGCACGATTGAATGCTTCTTGAGCATTAGTTGGCGACTCTTGTTCAAATTGAGATTGAAGCCATATTGCTAATTTAAAAATAACATTAATAATAATAATAATAATAATAATAATAATAATAATAATAATAATAATAATAATAATAATAATAATGATAATAATAATAATAATAAGCTAAAGTTTCAACATAATTGTTTAGCAGGAAACAAGACTAAGGAAGTGATTAACGTGAAAGTTGGGATATGGGAAAAGAAAGGGTTTTAATTCATAAGGTTAAAATATGTTATTACTTTAAAATAATACGGGTAAAGATGGAAAAAAAGTTAGGAAGCTAGTAGTTTATTTTGAAACGCTACCTAAAGTAGCGTTCCAAAATAAGCTCTTATTTTAAGCTAGGAGCTTATTTTGGGAACATTACCAAACAGAGCTTATAGCTTATTAGTAGCTTAAAATAAGCTATAAGCTCCTAGCTTAGCGTTGCCAAACAGAGCCATAGTCTCAAAAGACCTCTGAAAAATAACAATAGAAGATCTCTGTAACTAATGTTATTGAGTCCAAATCTATTTGAATTTTATGTTATTGTATTCTATAACAAAAATAAAAATATAACAAAATTTTTTGTACAAATATAATGCATAAAAGTTCAACAAAGAGAAATACAATACAAAATTTTATTTAAAAAGGACATTTTTAGTGCATATTTAAATAAAAAAAAAATTATGTATCAAAATTTCAAAGTCAATTCTTTTTTATAATTTTATTTTAAATTACAATTAAGACTAATCTATTGATTCTAAAAACATATTTATCAAGTATAAAAATAATGAATTATATATAAATATATATATATATATATATATATATATATATATATATATATATATATATATATATATATATATATATATATAATATTTTTTTAAAAATTGGGGACCATGTGTGGCCGTCCTGATTAGACACGACCAGGGCCGATTCTAACCACGGATGTTAACAATTTAAAAATTGAATAACCACGAGTGATCTATTTAAAAATTTAAGATTAAATGTGACAGAATCACTATATCCAGACGACCCAAATGGTATTAACTTTATTTTATACCAAACAATAAAAACTTCCCATTTCTGGAAAGTGGGAACTTCTATCAGCATGTTTCCATCCCTAAAGTGGACAGGACAGTTCAAGATGGTGAGGGTTTTTTATGCTTATCCTCAATTATTCTGATCCCAATTTACCATTTCCGATAAATTAAAATATTAATTAAGGTGGCATTTGCTGATTAAGTACGTTTATATTATACTATTAAATTGATTCCACTATGACATTTAAATATTTTAATAATTATAAAAGTCACCCCTTTTCCTCTCCTATTTTTACACATTACAATAAAGAGCGAGGAAGAAACAATAAAATAAATAAAGAGTCATCTCCCATAAATTTGATGTGAAAATTTAAGGCAAGCACATATGTATTATATATTTATATATATACTACCAAATAAATAGATTAGTTCTTACGAAAATCCATTTCAATTTTCAATTGCTAATTATTTAATTTTAATTACGATTTCGATGTTAGAACCAAACGTCCCTATATACTATATTCACTTTCTCTTTTTTAATTACTTTTTATTCCTTGCTAAAATGTCCTTTTGATTGTTTTTAGTAACTTTATTGAGCTACAGTTTTCTTTTTCTTTTTATTTTTATTTTTAATCTTCTTTTATTAACATTAGAGCATATAATGAAATTATAATACTTGTAGAAATAAGGATTTCAATCTTAGATCGAAATTGGTGGCTTGCTCCAATAATATTGAAAAGTTAATGAGTTAGGTCAAATTAAATATATCAAACACAATAAGAAAATCAACCGGATAGCTCAAAATTGATAAACTTGAAAGTTTGAGTAGACTAGCTCAAACTTAGTGGCTAGCCAAGTCGCTCAAGAGTCAAAATTACTACGTGAAACAAAATATATAGGGGACCGGAGCATGTACCTAGACTCCTCTTTAGTAATTTTTTTTTTTTAAATTATTACATTTTTAAATTAGGAGTAAACTTTTAATAAACATATTAATAAATTTATTACACAAAAATTTATTTGTATAAAAAAATGACAAATAAAAATATAGCATGATTATTTATATTACAAATGTGAATACATTTTTTTTATTTGTTACAATTTTGAATTAAAAAATTAATAATATAAAGAATTTATTTATATATTTTATACCAATAATGTTCATAACTATTACATTATATTTTTGAGTTAGCATTTGAAATGATTAAATGTTGTTTTAATTTTATATTTACTAATGTAAATGTATTAGTTTGTTAAAATATGTAATAATAAATTAAATCCGATAGACCAAAAATTTTAAGAATATATTAAAAAAAAAAAAATTAATCCGGTTAAAAAAAATCCAATTAACACAAAATCAATAAATGGATAACTTGTATTTACTATCCAAAATCAAGTTAGTTGGCTAATTAACATTCTCTTTAAGTACGTTTAGCTTTTTTATAAAATATCTGACATTTGAGAAACCCTAACAAGTGTACAATGGGTACGCACTTGTTGTCACAATCATGATGAGCATCTTCTCGCAGTCCTCATGACTTCTTTGGTTTAGTGTTTGAAAGTTTAGAGAACAGTGGGACCAATTAAATTCATTGTTGGTTATTATTCTACTTCTTTTTTTTTTTTTTTTAATATTCCATTTGATATTGTAATTAAAATCGGTCAATACTAGATAATCGCATTAAATATAATTATTTTAGGTTTAATTGATGAAATATGAAAGAGTAATTATAACTGATGATTGTCTTCGAAAAAATTGTAACTGATGATTTTTTAAAGACCCGACTCACCATAAATTGGAGACAAATTATATTATGGATCATAATTCGCCTTGCATGATTGATTATTGTAACACTATAGGGTTATTAAAATTATTATTGATCATGATTCAATATTATAATATTGTAGATTCATTATAACAATATTGTTCATTAAGATTACATTACTTTGCATATTATCACTCATCTTATACGATGCTAATATGAATTGTTGATTCATGTGTTGGTAAAGAGAGAATGACTTTTTTTACAACTCGTGTTTCAGAGAACGGTTTATCAATAATTAAAGCTCTATTCATCAAGTCTTGTACTTGGCTGTGGGAATCGGTGATTGTCTCATCTTCATTCATCTTCAACCCTTCAAATTCAGACAGCACCAGTTGAAGTTTTGATTGTTTGACATTGTTTGTCTCGTCAAACATTGTTTGTAAAATTTCCCAAGCCTTCTTGGCTTTTTACACACTAGTGACTAAGGTGAAAACCAACTCATGCAACAAACACACGATTAAAATTTAAAGCCTTATAATTATAATCAGAGAGAGTTAATTCGGCTTTTGACCATTCTTCTTCTAGTTTACAGACTATTGTACCACTTGGTCTGTCTTTTGTCGGAAGTGTCCAACTAGTAATCATAGCACGCCAAACCCTAGCTCCCTAGGCATGAAGATAGGTACGCATCCTGATTTTTCAGAATGAGTAATTGGTACCATCCATCTCTAGTGGCTTCATGTTGCTCTCCATCTTGCCAAGATTTGTTGGAAAAATAGCATTAAAATGGAATTTTAAGTAGCTATTTTGTGGTACAATTATCAGTGGGGTCCACTTCTGAAACGGGTCGGGTCAAAGTGGATTCGGGTTCTTCGTAGTGAGACGAAGAAATTGATATATTGTACGCTCAAAACGGATAATGGGTGAATGAGATATTGATTCTCAAAGTAGACCCATTGAGTTGGAAAAATGAAGAGAAAAAGTGAGTTTTGTCCCACATTGGTTTGGAAAGAGGATTTGCCCCACTATTTATATAAGAGTCTTTTAGAGGTTCATTGAATGTATATTATAGAGGTTCTCTTTAGCGCCCAAACTGAGATCGAAAAGGCTTGATTCAAGCTTGTTCTCGTGTGCGCAAGCACCAGAACCGGAAATTGGCTGGCCTTGAGAGCTAAGTTATGCCAACTTTCGGTATCATTTTTCCAAACATTAAGCCACTTGAAGGCTAGGTTTGACCAACTTTCGGTATCATTTTTCCAAATATTAAGCCACTTGAAGGTTGGGTTCGACTTGGCTGAGAGAGCAGGTCTCGGCCTTGGCTGAGAGTACCCAGCCGCACTTTCGGTATCATTTTTTCAAACACTAAGCCACTTGAAAGCTGGGTTCGACCTGACCGAGAGAGCAGGTCTAGGCCTTGGCCGAGAGTATCCAACTGCACGAGAGTTGCTCTCGCTGTCAAGCAGCACGAGAGTTTGCTCTCGGTTTCAGCCTTGGCCGAGAGAGAGCTGTACGAGAGTTCTGCTCTCGGCCTTAGCCAAAGCCGAACTGAACACAACAACATATGTTTCGGCCTTGAGGCCGAAACTAGGCTGTAAGCCAATAGATTACTGTGAGATTAAATTCATCCGTTAAGGAATTAATTGTTAATTAATTCTAATTTTAAATTTGAATTTAACTCTCTAGTAATGGGTGTTGTTGTTTCAGATGTTACACAACGTGGAGGTAATGCCAAATTGAATGCTATCAATTCTATCATCCCTATATAAGAAGGGAGTAGCACAGCAGATTTTTTGTCACAAGAAGAAGAACAAGCATACACACTTGCACGGTTTTAGCTCCAAAAATACTCTGCTTCTACTCCTTTCTTTGCCTAACTGTGTTCAAGGCTTTGCTCTAGTTCGCCAGGTCCGCTCGTTTGGGTGCACAAACGTCGAACCGTAGTACTTTTTATCTTGGGAAGCCTAGGCCACAACGCTCCTAGCACTTTTGGGAGGTGGCAAATAATCTTGTAAGGAAAGAGTGATCTCTTGACTCGTGCTAAAAACCCTATACCCAAACACGAGCCATCTTTTCTTCTTTTTTCAGTTTGGATTATGCTTCTAAGCAAAAATCCTTTCTCTATATTTGGTTTTGTCGTGGGATTGGAATTATAATCTGAGGATTATAAGTTCCAATTTTTGGTTGATAAATATTGGTATATCTTTTTCGTAGATATATATGTATATATAACCTTTGAGTCCGTTTTATATATATTTGTGTGTATATATATATTTCGGATATATATCGAATAGTATTTTATATATTTTGGTGTGTATACATAAATACTATTTTGGGATATTAAATCGACTTTTGGCTCATTATTTCCAACAAGATTAGAATCCAACGCGACAGTATATGTAGAATACTGTAGCAACCTATATTTCCAGATTTTTAATAAACTGCCACAATACCCTAAATTCAACCAATGATATCACAAAATACAGAAAATTTAATTTCCTCATGGATCAGGTCACTATGTATACTTAAAAGCTCTAATACCAAGTGTGATTTTCTGTATTCTCATTATTAAGGATTCTTGGTTATCTTTCAGACTTAACTGTTTGAGATCTTGTCTTATCGCTAACCCTAATCGTGTTTGTTTAACCAGTTAGTGCAATAGTGCTACGACTTTTGTGCCAAATGTAAATCAAATAGAAAGTAAAGTACATAAAGTATTGTTTACCCATTTTGATACAATCGTATCTACGTATGGGGGACCACCATCAGTGAGTCAAATCCACTGTACTATCTCAATAGCAAATCAAACAGAAGGTAGGAAAACGCATTCTCAACCCAATGTGTGATATACCTCACAGGTAAAGACCCAATTCAATCTGATGAAGCTATAGAGGATTGTCAAGGCCAGAGATCCGTGCAATCAACAGTCAAAGAAATCACTTCTTGGAGATTCACGCTATCGCTGTCCGTCTTGCTAATTCACCCACCACTACATCACAGTTGTATGGAATACGGTCCAATGGTAAAGCTTTGTAGAACTTCTTCTCAAGAGTCTTTTTAAACTCAGATCATCAATAGTGTCTTGAGAATATGATATCTCTAAGTATTTTCTTTTAGAATGTATAGAGAGAGCTTCTTGAATATCTTGAAAAGTGTATCTCAACATCTCTGTTGAATTCTCTCTCTCTCTCTCTCTCTCTCTCTGAGAGAGAGAGAGAGTGAGGTGCGTGAGGGTTGTGCATAAGGTGCATGATGTTAGTGATTAATGTCAGTAGTTGTTGAAACTTAAGGTGCGTGAGGTTTGTGCTTAAGGTGCGTGGGGTTCGTTCTTAATGTGCGTGGAGTTTGTGCTTAAGGTGCGTGATGTTAGTGATTAATGTCAGTAGTTGTTGAAACTTTGTGTGTGAGTTAATACTTAAAGTGCGTCATTTTAATGCTTAATGTGCGTGGGTTTTATGGTTAATGTGCGTTAATTTGTGCTTAATGTGAGCCATTTTAAAATATTAAGTTCGTGGGTTTTATGCTTAATGCGCTTTGTTCTGTGCTTAAGGTGCGTGGTTTATGTACTTAATGTGAGTGATTTGTGTTCTTAAGGTGCTTTTTTGTGTGCTTAAGGTGCGTGGTAATTTGTATACTTAAGGTGCGCCATGTTAATGTTTAAGGTGCGTCCAACCGCACACCCACACGGGAAGCATCACCCGCACCTGAACCCTTCCATATATATATATATATATATATATATATATATATATATATATATATATATATATATATATATATATATATATATATATATATATATATATATATATATATATGCATATATTTATTTTTCAAATCTTATTTAGGTATATAATTTGTTTTCATAGACACAGAATTTCACAATACATGACACAGAAATTCATAACATAATATACAATTACTAATTTGTTTTACGTAAAGAATTCATACTTTTAAGTTACAAAATTCCATAACACAAAATACAAAAACTCATAACATAAAATGCATACATATATACTAGAGTCCACAATACACTTTAAATCCTGATTCATGGTATAAGGATTGAATTTATCCGGCAAATTATGCTGTGCATTCGTATGCACCATGTATGGTGCATACAGATGCAAAAACGACGTCGTTTTGCATCAAAACGCGCGTCCTACTTAAAAAAAATCAATTTCGATTCCCAGCAACAACATTATGTTATTCATTTTTTAGTTCATTCATTCTGGATTTTTAGTTATGAAATTCTGGATGTATAGTTATGCAATTCTAGATGTGTAGTTATGCAATTCTGGATGTGTAGTTATGAAGTTATGGATGTGTAGTTATGCAATTCTGGATTTATAGTTATGAAATTATGGATGTGTAGTTATGTAATTCTGAATGTATAGTTATGAAATTATATATGGATGTAATGAAATTATAGGTGTATAGTTATGCAATTCTGATTTTTTTTTTTTTTTAAGTTAGATGTCAAAACGACGTCGTTTTTGAATCCGTATCCACCCTGCATAACGATTGAATTTATCCAAAACAGACCAAAAATTTGATGCCCAAAGTAATAGTTTATTAACAAATAATTAGCCTTTAAAAAGCCTAAAAACTGGACTTAAACCCCCCCAAGATGTAGAAACCAAAGTAGGGCCTAAAAGCCCTAAAATTTAATGGCCCAACAGCAAAGACACCAATCATTATTGTGTGGACCATGGTCCATACAAGTTGTGTGGACCATATTTTGTATACTATAAAATAATGTACATTCAGTACAAAAATAATGTACATTCAGCACAAAAATAATGTACATTATATTCAGGGGATGTACATTATTTTTGTACTGAGTGTACATTATATTGTATAATGTACATTCAGTACAAAAATAATGTACATTTAATATATTAAAAATGTATTTTATATTATGGTCCACATAACATTGTGTGGACCATGGTCCATACAATAATTTGCCCAAAGACACCGTGCAACACAATTGTTATATTATGGACCTGGGTCTACAGGTAGATCCTGGTCCAATACACAATTCATTTTCATAATGCACAAAATTAATGTTTATAATATACAGAATTTATGTTCATAATACATACACATAAATATGATATAATGAACATGAATTCTATGCATTATGAACATGAATTCTGTGTATTATATAACTGAGGACACATAAATACTTGGCATAATACACAGAATTCATGTTCATTATATCGTGTGTTATATGTATGTATATTATCAACATGAATTATGTGCATTATGAAGTCAAGTTCTGTGTATTGGACCAGGGTCCAGTGCACTGTGGACCCTGGTTCACGATATAATTTGCCAATCGTTATACCCTGCACCACGACGCACATAGCACTATGGTATTGGACCAGCCTCCCAAAACGACGTCGTTTTGGTAAGTTATGTAAAGAGTTGACGCGATTATGTATATTATGGTATACAATTATGTACAATTTTTTATACAATTATGTACATTGTTTATACAATTATGTACATTTTTTTTAATACAATTATGTACATCCAAAACAGGAAATTTATGTGTATTATGTTAAGAGTTTATGTGTATTATGTATTTTGTTAGATTATGTGTATTATCTTTTCAAAAAAAAGTATGTGTATTTTGTTATACAATTATATTACATTTTTTTTATACAATTATTTACATTCTAGTATTCAAGTATGTAAATTTTTTAACACGAGATTTTTTTAAAAGAAAATTAACAGCCGACACAGGATAGTGAAAATTTCCAAAAAAAAAAAAAAAACCAATTCGAAACGACGTCATTTTGCACTAGGGCGCACAATGCAATGCGCACCATGGTGCACGATATAAATTGCCCCCGTGCAACACTGCTATTACCTTGGGGCCAATTATTGCGATCCACACAACTATGTGGACCACCGTTCAAAGGAAATTGTTTGATATTTAAAAAAATTATGAGTTAGAATAATGAAATTTTTTAGGTAAGATAATGTATTTTATGAATTAGAATAATGTATTTTATTTGTTAGAATAATGTATTTTATGAGTTAGAATAATATATAATATATTTTATGTGTTCATAATACGTTGAAGGAACCTTGCCCACAGAAAGCACAACTAGACACCATAGCAGAGGCTTTAGACAAATGACTTTGATCCATAATAATAAAATTTTTGAGTAAGATATATAATGTATTTTATGAGTTAAATAATGTATTTTATATGTTAAATTAATTTATTTTATGAATTAGAATAATATATTTTATGTATTTTTGAACCGTATTTCACATAGCAGTGTGGATTATGATGCCACACAATAATGATTGTACCTTTTGCAATTTGGCCTAATCAGAAGTATACTTAAAACTCGTATTTTTGATGATGGATGGAGAACGATCAATTCATTATACCTTTGCAGCACGTTTGGTTCACGGAATGAATTTTGAGGTAATAGGAATGCTATTCCATAAGGAATGGAATAGGCAAGGAACAGAATAGGAATTGTATTCTATTGTTTGGTTCGGAAGGAATAGACTTTAGGAATTATATTACAGTGTTTGGTTGATTTAAGGAATACAAATGAAATATGTTTTAAAAGACATAAATACCCTTATAAAAATATGTGATGGTGGCGATGGTGGTGGTGGTAGTGGTGGCGGTGGTGGTGATGGTGGTGGCGGTGGTGGTGATAGTGGTGGTGGCGGTGGTGGTGGTGGTGGCGGTGGCAGGTTGACGGTGACAGTTGTGGCAGTGGTGGTGGGGCGGCGACGGTTGTGGCGGTGGTGGCGGCGGCGACGGCGATGGTGGTGGCGGTGGTAGTGATGGTGGCCTGGTGATGACGGTGGTGGTGCTGGGGTGGTAGTGGTGGTGGTGGCGGCTTGGTGGTGACGGTGGTGTTGTTGGGTGGTAATGGTGGTGGTGGCGGTGGTGGCAGTGGTTGGGGCGGCGGTGGTGGTGGCAGTGGTTGGGGCGGCGGCGGTGGTGGTGGGGGCGACGATGGTGGTGGTGGTGGCGGCGGCGGCGATGGTGGTGGTGGCGGCCACGACGGTGGTGAAATAGGATAAATTTATATATAGGATAAAAAAAATTAGGTTAAAGAAAAGGGTAAAAAAGAAAATAGATTCTAAAATCTATTCCTGAGCGTTCAGTAATAGGCTAATACCAGGGGGGGCCCTAGTAATAGCTATTACCTTATTTGAGGTAATTCCTGGTAATGGAAATGGTTACCAAACAAAGGAATAGGCCTATTACTGGGAATGCTATGCCATTCCCGGCCTATTCCGTGAACCAAACGGGCCATTGGTCTTTTCTGTTAAAAATAATAATTATTATTGATGTGGTTAATTAATTAATAATTTTATGTTCCCCAATTATGATAAATATCTATTTTGCTTTTTTTTTTTTTTTGAAAGGATCTATTTAACTTTAATAATGATCTAGTTTATTATTGGTCAATTGAGAGATAAGATATTTAGATAGCAGTTTCAACTGTTCATCAGGGAACTTCTCATGTTAATGAAATCTAAGACTAATTTTTTTCTTCCGAGACTATGTCCTCTCCCCGATCTTCTAAAAATGAAAACTAAAACTCTCTCTCCATTGGAGTTCTTAGATTAAGGGAATGCTAAAAATATGGAGGAAGAAATCAAGTTTCTAGTTCAAGCAACACATGAAAACCATGGAACCATGTATGTTCACTAAACACTAATTAAGCACAGTATGTAAAAATCATATGTTCTGATAATCTTGGGTACATAGCATTTATCTTACATTTTATCTATAATTATATTTCTCCAAACGATAGAATATGGAATGTGAAATATGATAAATATAGATCATCATATTTCACGTAATAAGATTTAATAAGAGCCAATAAAGTTAGGCCTTAATGGGAAAAAAAAAAAGTTGGTGTAATTGTTTGTTGAAATGAATGGTTCATATTATTTTAATTTTAGTATTTTTTTTCATAATTTTTCTTATTTACCCTCTATTATATTATTTTCTTCGCTTAAATAGTCTTGCATTCTGTTAGTATAAACTTTAGTAACGGAATATACCGTTAACTATTTATTATTCTTAATTTACTCATTAATTTCTATAAGAAACGTTTTAGGTTTGAACCCCACCCCAGCAGAGCTGACATAATTGTTAAACATATACTACGAATATGTTAAAATGTATTAAAAAATACAATATAAAATTTAACATAAACTTTGGTCAAATAATTAGCTTGACTAAATATATGACATTCAAAGTTGAGTATCAAAGATTACAAATCAAGAACCTTGAAAATCATTTTCTTGCATTTTTTTAAAAACTAATTTAGGTTAATTTTTTTTTCTTTTTTATTTCGTTTAATTAATATTCTTTTGATTATTTAGAACAAGACTCAATATTTCAATTATGCTTTTGCATTATTTGAATGAATTAGGTTATTATGGTATTAATATTTTTTTATATGTATTTCTATAATGGTACAATTGTACATTACTTTACAAATATTGTAATATTTTTTTTTTATCGTACAAAATTATTTTTACATCATTGTCAGACCTGAGTGACTAAACTACAAAGTTGTTGATAAAAAAATACAACTACATTTGGACTCTAAAACGGTAGGAGCATTTTCCAATGAATTGACAATGTTAACATCCCACTGACTACAATTGAACAAGTTTATACATCATTCTCAGAATTTTATCAATGCATGAAACTTCTAAAGAAATTTGTAAGTTAGTTTTTACTATATCATTATAACAATATCTATTGTAACCATATATTTCGAATTATTTATTATCATTCTCTATTGACAGCAATTGTAGCAATTGTCATTGACAAACTCCCAAAATAATTTGTCTCGACAACGAATGTAATAAAAATCAATGACTTCATTGTTGTGGATGAAAAGTAAGTACCCCACTTTATTACTCTTATTAAATTAATTAAATAAATTAGTAACTACAACAACAAATAATACATATGCATTTAATTAATTTAGAATTAGATCTCTATAATGCCTTTATTAAAAAAAATTATTCACTATAAAAATAAATTGAAAAGAGATATAATTTTATTAGTTATATTATCTTTATATTCTACAATTGAAAGATTTCTTACCTTCAAATTCATTAATTAATTATATTGATCACTACATTGTCCATTGTATTCTTTTTACACTATCTTGTGTATTAAATATCAAAATTATAATACAAAATATGTTATATATTTATTTACCAAGTATTTTATAAAAATATAATAAGTATTAATATTTTGTTCAATACTTTTACATGATAATCTACGACACACATCTCACAACACATGAAAGATGTAGGGGAATAAACTACCACTATTGCCAAATATCAACAAGCGCTTGCAAGATAAGAAGTTCATAGTAGAACTAAGATCCCAGTCAAAGGAGTTTCCCCACGGACCTGAACAATGCTAATGTGGTATTGATACCTGAAGGTTTTATTGGGACCAGGTCCACCATAAACCGGGTATAGAAACATAGGACGGGGGTAGGGCGCTAGGCCCAGAACATCGCGTACAAAAGCCCGAGGTACAGGCCCAAATACAAAGAACAGAGCCCACATGATGGGCTATAACTAACTATGCTACTGGTAGGAATCAAACCCAGGTGACTGAATTGAGAGTATGAGATCAAAACCACTAGACCTTAGTGCCTGTCGTGTCTAAGTTGCCCTTAGCCAAAGATCCAGCGCCCCTATTTATAGCAAGTCCCCCTCCTCCTTTGGGGTCCACGTGTCCCATGTTGTTACTCCCCCACTCCGCTTGTTTGTCGCCATGCATGTCACGTCGCCGCTATCCGCACAACTCCTGCTTCCACACCGCGCACGCTGACTAACATCCTCCACCATGCACGCCGCACCTACCTCCCCCCCCCCCCCCACACGCTGTACCTACCCCCCCTAACGCTGTACCTACCTCCCCCCTCACACCGTACCTACCTCCCCCCCTCACGACGTACATACCTCCCGCACCTACCTCACCCCCTCACGACATACATACCTCCCGCACCTACCTCCCCCCCCCCTCACTTTCACACCATACCTACCTCCCCCCTTCCGGTCCATGCTCTTTACCCCGGCCCACCATGCGTGCTTTTCTTCCTAGCCCAGCAAGACTTGGGCCAACCTCCTTCTTTCACCACACCCACTTGGGCCAATACTTTCCTAATAAAATGGACGACCTAGGGTCCCATATCCCTATCAGAAGTCCCCCACTTCTTTAAGGAATCTTGATGCCTAAAGGAAGTAGAATTTGGTACCACCACCTCCTTTCTTTCCCAAACTCAAATTCTAGTTCCAACTTTTCCAGATATTTGTCGGTTCCTGCCACCATTGTGCGCTACTGCCACATGCCACACGCCGACGCGCCACGTCATTACTCCGTGCCTCTGCCGCACACCGCACGTCGCATGACCTGCTTCATCACCTAGTGTCGAGAGGCCAAGGTGACTCCTCTATTGTCGCTTCTTGGATGCTTCGTATATCGGACATCTCCTTTATTGCATTTATTTAATCTGTATTTGTTGATTTCTCCATACTGCACCTGCATTTGAATATAACTAATGGTTGTAGGGTGGGATAGTGCAGGTTGCGATAACCCACACGCCTCATCCGCCCCAAAACCATGCGGCTTGCAGGGGGCAAGTCCGCGGATGTGGGTTGCGATAACCCACACGCCCCATCCGCCAACACCATGCGGCCCCGGGGGCAAGTCCGCGCATGTGGGTTGCAATAACCCACACGCCCCATCCGCCAACACCATGCGGCTTGCCGGGGGCAAGCCCGCGCATGTGGGTTGTGATAACCCACACGCCCCATCCACCAACACCATGCGGCTTGCCGGGGGCAAGTCCGCGCATGTGGGTTGCGATAAGCCACACGCCCCATCCGCCAACACCATGCGGCTTGCCGGGGGCAAGTCCGCACATGTGGGTTGCGATAACCCACATGCCCCATCCGCCAACACCATGCGGCTTGCCGGGGGCAAGTCCGCACATGTGGGTTGCGATAACCCACATGCCCCATCCGCCAACACTATGCGGCTTGTCAGGGGCAAGTCCGCGCATGTGGGTTGCGATAACCCACACGCCCCATCCGCCATGGCCGTAGGGCCATCATGCATTGCACATAGGAGCACATAAGTGAGGTGGCCGTAGGCCATGCATGCGTACAACATAGGAGCACATACTTGAGGTGACCATAGGCCACTCATGCATAGCACATAGGAGCACATATTTGGGAAAACAGTACTGATATTATTATTTGCATGATGTAACATAAAGTGGTAAAGCTATGCAAGCTACCTTATTCTTCTATCTAAGCTTCCGGACGGGCAGTTAGCCCCTTTCCTAGGTTTTAGGCGGCCCTTCGAGCCATGGCCTCTTGCCACTCTCACCCTCCTCTAGATACTTTAGGCGATTAGCTTCCTCCGCCTTGGCATACCGATCTGCTTTCATCATCAATGCCGAGTACGACCTCGGGGTTTTGCGCTGCAGGCTCTTGTATAAGTCTCCGGGGCAGAGCGCCGCAACGAACATGGCTATCGCCGATCCGCCATCTATATCTTCGACCTCGGTCTCTTCTTTCCTCCACCGCGAGATGAATTCAGTAAGAGTTTCATCTCTTTCCTTCTTGACGCTGGCAAGGTGCGTGAAGTGCTTCCTGCGCCTTTTTCCCCTCATGAAATGGGTGATAAACTTAGTGGCAAGGTCCTGGAATGAATTTAACGAGCTGCCCTTCAAGCTTGTGAACCATCGCAGCGCCCCTCCCGACAGCGTGGAGAAAAATGCGTGACACATCAGGGCGTCCGACGACCCCATGAGCATCATGGCCGCTTGGTATGTCAAGATGTGCTCTTGGGGATCGTCCGTCCCGTCATTTCTCCTAATGTTGGGGGCTTTAAAGTTCGGGGGAGGGGTTCGTTCATGATATTGGGGGTGAAAGGCGGGATGCGGGAAATATTGGGTACCACGGCGTTAGCGCCATACTCCTTCCACCGCACCAACTCATCTATCTTGGCCTTCATCGCGTCCAACCAATCCGCCGATGGCTTGACCCGTGCTGTCACTACCGAGGGGAAATATGCACTCTCCCCTTCGGCTTCTTCCAGACTTCCCTCGCGGGTGTCACCCCTCTGCGACCCTTGACCACGTGGCATCACGAGTGCCCTCCTCCCGTTTCCTAGGAGTTCAGACCTTGGGCCTAGCGGGGACTACCCAGCGTGGATAACGTTGGCTCGTTCGTCCTCCTGTCTCCCTCCTCCGGCATGAAGCGGGGTGGGTGACTCCGTCACACCGCGGCCGATGTTTCGTCCACCCCCACTGCGTGGTTGAACGGGTAAATGCTCTCCTTGTGAGCCAGCCATTTCGGCGTACCTCAGACTATTGCTTGGGCAGTAGAGACTACAAACACGGCCTAATCGTAGCGATCCCTACAGACGGTGCCAATGAAGGTTTTATTGGAACCGGGTCAACCATAAACCGGGTATAGGAACATAGGACGGGGGTAGGGCGCAAGGCCCAGAACAATGCGTACAAAAGCCCAAGGTACAGGCCCAAAATGGCGGCCCAAATACAAAGAACATGGCCCACAAGATGGGCTATAGCTAACTATACTACTGGAAGGAATCGAACCCAGGTGACTGAATTGAGAGTATGAGATCAAGACCACTAGACTTTAGTGCCTGTCGTGTTTAAGTTGCCCTTGGCTAAAGATCTAGGGCCCCTATTTATAGCAAGCCCCCCTCCTCCTCTAGCGTCCACGTGTCCCATGTTGTTACTCACCCACTCCGCTTGTTTGTTGCCATGCACGTCACGTCGCCGCTATCCCCACGACTCCCGCTTCCACACTGCGCACGCTGACTAAGATCCTCCACCATGCACGCCGCACCTACCTCCCCCCCTCACGTCGTACCTACCTCCCCCGCGGACGCCGTGCCAACCTACCCCCTCACGCCGCACCTACCACCCCCCTCACGCCGCAACTACCTCCCCCCTCACGCCGTACCTACCTCCCGCACCTACCTCCCCCCTCACGCCGTACCTACCTACCGCACCTACCTCCCCCCACCCCCTTCACACCATACCTACCTCCCACCTTCTGGTTCATGTTCTTCACCCCAGTCCACCACGCGTGTTTGTCTTCCTAGCCTAACAAGACTTTTGCCAACCTCCTTCTTTCACCACCCCCACTTGGGCCAATACTTTCCCAATAAAATGGACCCCCTATGGTCCCATATCCCCATCACAAGTCCCCCACTTCTTTTAGGTATCTTGATGCCTAAAGGAAGTAGAATTCGGTACCACCATCTCCTCTTTTTCCCAAACTCAAATTCCAGTTCCAACTTTTCAAGGTATTTGTCGGTTCCTGCCACCATCGTGCGCTACTGCCACATGCCACACGCCGCCTCGCCACATCATTACCGCGTGCCTCTATTGTACACCGCACGTCGCAGGACCTGCTTCATCACTTAGTATCGAGAGGCCAAGGTGCCTCCTCTATTGTCGCTTCTTGGATGCTTCGTGTACCGGACATCTCCTTTGTTGCATTTATTTAGTCTGCGTTTGTTAATTTCTCCATACTGCACCTGCATTTGAATATAACTAATGGTTGAAGGATGGGGTAGTGCAGGTTGCAGTAACCCACACGCCCCATCCGCCCAAAAACCATGCGGCTTGCTAGGGGCAAATCCGCGCATGTGGGTTGCGATAACCCACACGCCCCATCCGCCAACACCATGCGGCTTGCCGAGGGCAAGTCCGCGCATGTGGGAAGCGATAACCCACACGCCCCATTCGCCAACACCATGCGACTTGCCAGGGCCAAGTTCGCGCATGTGGGTTGCGATAACCCACACGCCCCATCTGCCAACACTATGCGACTTGCCAGGGCAAGTCCGCGAATGTGGGTTGCGATAACCAACATGCCCCGTCCGCAATGGCCGTAGGGCCAGCATGCATAGCAAATAGGAGCACATAAGTGAGGTGGACGTTGGTCATGCATGCGTAGCACATATGAGCACATAGTTCAGGTGACCATAGGCCACGCATGTATAACACATAGGAGCACATGTTTGTGAAAAGAGTATTGATATTATTATTCGCATGATTTAACGTAAAGTGGTGAAGTTATGCAAGCTACCTTATTCTTCCATCTATGGTTCCGGATGGGCGGTTGGCCCCTTTCCTAGGTTTTTGGCAGCCCTTCGAGTCGTGGCCTCTTACCACCCTCACCCTCCTCTCGATACTTTAGGCGATTAGCTTCCTCCACCTCGGCATACCGATCTGCTTTCATCATCAATGCCGAGTACGACCTCGGGGTTTTGCGCCGCAGGCTCTTGTATAAGTCTCCGACGCTGAGCACCGCAACGAACTTGGCCGTCGCCGATCCGCCATCCATATCTTCGACCTCGGCCCCTTCTTTCCTCCACCGCAAGACGAATTCAGTAAGAGTTTCATCTCTTCCCTTCTTGACGCTGGCAAGGTGCGTGAAGTGCTTCCTGCGCCTTTTTCCCCTCATGAAATGGTTGATAAACCTAGTGGCCAGGTCCTGGAATGAATTGAACGAGCTGCCCTTCAAGCTTGTGAACCATCGCAGCGCCCCTCCCGACAGCGTGGAGAAAAATGCGCGACACGTCAGGGCGTCCGACGACCCCATGAGCATCAAGGCCGCCTGGTATGTCAAGTTGTGCCCTTGGAGATCATCCGTCCCGTCATATCTCCTAATGTTGGGGGCTTTAAAGTTAGGGGGAGGGGTTCGTTCATGACATTGGGGGTGAAAGGCGGGGTGAGGGAAATATTGGGTACCACGGCGTTAGCGCCATACTCTTTCCACTGCACCAACTCATCTATATTGGCCTTCATCGCGTCCAACCAATCCGCCGGGGGCTTAACCCGGACTGTCACTACCGGGGGGCGATATGCACTCTCACCTTTTGCTTCTTCCAGATTTCCATCTGGGGCGTCACCATTCCGCGACCCTTGACCACGTGGCATCACGAGTTCCCTCCTCCCGTTTCCCAGGGGTTCAGACCTTGGGCCAATCGAGGGCTGCCCAGCGTGGATAACGTTGGCTCGTTCGTCCTCCTGTCTTCCTCCTCCGGCACGAAGCGGGGCGGGTGCCTCCGTCACACCGCGGCCGGTGTTTCGTCTAACCCCAATGCGTGGTTGAACGAGTAAATGCTCTCCTTGCGAGCCAGCCTCCGTCACACCGCGGCCGTTGTTTCGTCCACCCCCAATGCGTGGTTGAACGGGTAAATGTTCTCCTTGCGAGCCAGCCATTTCGGCGTACCTCGGAATATTGCTTGGGCGGTAGAGACTACAAACACGGGCTGATCGTAGTGATCCCGATCCCTACAGACGGTGCCAATGATGGTTTTATTGGGACCGGGTCCACCATAAATCGGGTATAGGAACATAGGACGGGGGTAGGGCGCTAGGCCCAGAACAATGCGTACAAAAGCCTGCGGTACATTCCCTGAATGGCGGCCCAAATATAAAAAACAGGGCCCAAAGGATGGGCAATAGCTAACTATGCTACTGGTAGGAATCGAACCCAGGTGACTGAATTTTGAGTATGAGATCAAGACCACTAGACCGTAGTGCCTGTCGTGTCTAAGTTGGCCTTAGCCAAAGATCCAAGGGCCCTATTTATAGCAAGCCCCCCTCGTCCTCTGGCGTCTACGTGTCCCACGTTGTTACTCCCCCACTCCGCTTGTTTGTCGCCATGAACGTCACGTCGTCGCTATCCCTGCGACTCCCGCTTCCACACTGCGCACGCTGACTAACATCCTCCACCATGCACACCGCACTTACCTCCGCCCTTCACGTCGTACCTACCTCCCCCCTCACATCGTACCTACTTCCTGCACCTACGCCGTACCTACCTCCCCACCCTCCACGCCAAACCTACCTCCCCCCTTCCAGTCTATGCTCTTCACCCCGGCTCACCATGCGTGCTTGTCTTCCTAGCCCAATAAGACTTGAGCCAACCTCCTTCTTTTACCACCCCCACTTTTGCCAATACTTTTCCAATAAAATGGACCCCATAGGGTCCCATATCCCCGTAACCTAAAAAGAAGGTCCCGGAGTTAGTTTCGTATCTGAGACCTATTGCTCTTTGTAATGTGGTCTTTAAAATTATGGCTAAAATGATTGCCAACCACATGAAGGGGTTAGTGAAGGAATTGGTTTTAGAGTCGTAGACTGCGTTTATCCCTGATAAGTTGATCACGGACAATATTCTTGTGGCTGTAGAGGTTTGTCGTGTTTTACACAGAAAACGAACTGGGGAGGTGGGTGGGTTGCTCTCAAGTTAGATATGGCAAAGACATATGTGCAACACCCCAGATTTTCAAGACATTTAAAACTTATAATAAAGGTAGAATCTTATTAAATCCCAAGATATAAATACAAGTGTTCGGGGTGCTATGCCACACCTGGGCTAGAGAACCCAAGTGCACAGGCTAACTAACTAATATCCTCAAAGTGTAAATACGTAAACGTGGCACGCAGGCCAAAGGGAAACTATCTACTTCTAAGTTCCAACACACTCCAGTGACTTAATCTTCTGTGCCTGAAAGCCAAATATATCTGTTCAGCGAGAGATGCTAGTAACCCACTCCAACGCGTTGAAATACAATACATATAGAGATATATATAGATATACGAAAACCATTTTGAGCATGAAGATATATCCTACGAACTCTAGCTTTAAAACCGGGAATGACTCGACAGATAAGGCCAGACACAAGTAACAGTTATAACGAGCATATGCAGTTCACAACAGATAAGGCAGATAAGGCAAGCATAACAATAATCACAACCCATCATAAACAATCCCCAACATAAATCTCACAGTCACATTCCCCCAAGACACTCATAATCACAACTCATCCATATCTCAACACATAGCACACTTTGTTGGCGCCACAGGACCAATCGCATGCCCATACATGAAGGTCAGCGCATATAGCTCTGACACGGCCCCGCAGCACCCTGCCCCGTATCGCAACACGGAGGGGTCGATCGCAACCGACCGATGAACCGCAGCTCATAAGAATGTGTAATCTGACTGTAGCCAGGAATTCCCATCTGACTACAGCCAGCCTCCGAACCGCAGCTCGGGAAAATGTCATCTGATTGCAGCCAGGAATTCCCATCTGACTACAACCAGCTTCTGGACCGCAGCCCAGGATACCGTCATCCGACTACAGCCAGGAATTCCCATCTGACTGTAGCTGGCTTCTGAACCCCAGCTCAGGAGTAACCAATCCGATCGCAACCGAATTGGGACAACACGCACACATAACACATAGCAAGCACATGCAACCCACATTACACATTAGGAAGGGGGAGAAAACGTATAATAAAACCTATGCGTGATCCATCACTTACTAAGAATAGTCCTAAGGGTTCATACTCTTTCCACCTAGGTCAACGGGATACCAATTCAACTAGCATGCAATATAATAGACTCATAAACCTACGAACGGTACCCGAAATATCAAACTAGACATAGGCACGACAAACGGGGTCCGTAGGGACACCACGGGGATCGGGGAAACATCAAACGGGGAAGCCGGGGTCCCGAGGGGGGGAAATTTCCAGCGGGTAGCCGGTGGGTGGGGGTCCACCCGCCGGCTGCCCGCCGGACAATACTGTTCCGGGCAGCGGGTCGCCGGCGGGCAGCTGCCCGCCCGCCGGCTGCCCGCTGCCGGAACAGTGTTCTCGGCCATGGGTAGGTGGCGGGTCCCCTACCCCCCACTGACTCTTTCATCAACTTTTCGCCCCGGGAACCGTTGTGGAACCCGAAACCATGCGTAGACACTTTTCAACGTAATTAACGACAACACATAGACAATTAACGGATCAAATACGATAAACGAATGGCACATAACCTATCATGCTTTTCTAATCATAATCAACACCCAAACATGCGATTTTCCCACCCGATAACCCAAGAATAATAACATACGATACAACCTAGGGTTCTAATTATTTTTATATCAACAAGAATGCGATTCATCTTCTAATTGCAAGATTCGGTACGAATAACACATAAACATCAAGGATGCCAATTAATCATCAAGAACATCATAATCATCAAGAACAACACATAATCATCAAGGATCCCGAATTAATCATCAAGAATATCATCATTATCAAGAAACTCCCAATTATCAAGATTATCAAGATTCCTCATGGAATCATCAAATCAACATCAATAATAATCACCATAATCTCGCCATTCACAATAATATGGGGGAAACCCTAAGGGGAAATCATAGCTATGAAAATAGGTTTTGTTGAGACATGGGTTACCTCTTAGCCTTAATTAATTCCTTGGCTATGAAGGATCTTTCTTTAAGCTTTCTTGATTTCTTGATTTCTTCTAAGGGAATTCTTGGAGCTCTCCTGGGGTGGTGGGGCGTGTAGACGTGTGGGGGTTCTAGGTGCCTCTTAAGTCCCCTATTTATATATTTAGGAGTCCTGGTTAGGAACTAATATTATGGGCTTGCTAATTCTATTCCTCTTGGAACTAAGGGTTCGGTTTAGGGATAAGGGTCCATGGCCCATAGTGGACCATATTAATTATTTAAAGGGAATCCTAATCGTAGTCTGAATAGTAGAAGGCCTACTTCCTTTATTCCTAATAGATAACTAGGTCTAGGATTCCTAATCAGAATCTGAATAGTAAAGGGTTTACTTTCTTTATTCCCAATAGGCTTAGGACTCTAATTTAGGCAAGGGTCCACAGTTCATGGTGGACCTTTATTAACTAATTAAAGGAAACCTAACCGAATTAAATCATATTTAATTATTATTAACGGGATTAATTTAATAATTAATCTGGGATTGAAGGCCGTAACACGGGGTGTTACACTCTCCCCCTCTCACGAGAAGCTTCGTCCCCGAAGCTTGGAAATCATTGCAGGGTTAACAAGTCAAGAGAAGAACCGTGGTCCTATAGAGAAGGTATTCCACGGGGAAATTGTATACATGCACGCCTATGTGTGTTGGGTTCTTGGGAGCGATTGGGTTTTACAGGGCTAAGAGAGTGGGTTTCAAACTTGAGGACACGGTGAATTCAGGAATTAGGATCAAGTTTTCGGGGTTGCAACTTAGGTTGTGAGGTTGCCACTTGTATGGAATTGTTAAAACATGGGATTGAGAATGGGGTCTGAAGGGTAGAAAGGGTTTTGAAATAAGGATGGGGCCGATTTTCCGAGGGAGGGAAAGGAATTCGGCTAGGATGGGTTAAGGTTTCTCGATCCCAAGTGAATAATCTGGTTAGATGCTTTGATCACGATGCGCCGACGAGCTGATGATCCTCCTTCCTTGGTGTTGGTGCTTGCTTGACTTTAAGATCCTTGTTAGACCTTGCTTCCCAGGCTAAGGTTTCATCCTTCTCTTCCTTCTTGAGGGAATTTCCCGTGGTGATTCAACACTTACTTCTTTAATGCGCCCAAGGTCTTGACCGAGTTGGGTCAACCAAGCCAATCTCTTAGGGCGCATTTCCCAACTTCTTCCCAAAGTCTCTTGGGAGTCGATGGACTTTGGGTTGAATTTCTCTTCTTATTGAATTTCATCTCCTCTTTAGTGGATGAAATTCTTAGTAAGACTTCGTGTCTTACCCGAGGTTCGGCATTGCTGTGCCCTGTTTGTGTTATTTTTAATGATGAAGGTGTCCTTGCGTGCCCTTTTTCCTTTAAAGCGCAGTCGGTTACCAAATCTCGTTGTGGGATGACTCGGTGACTTTACGAGTCACCTCATCTCCTTGTAGGTCCTTAATGACCCTTGAAGTCTTGGCGCGAATGTGTTCTTCACCCTTTTGCTTAGCACCATGGGCTACGTAGTTCTTGATTCCATACAACTTGTAAGGAGTCCTCTGATTTGCTCGGACGATGTCCCTGGTTTGGAGGAGTCCCGGTCCCTCCTTAGCATTTTGACTTTTAAGGTTTTCGTGGGTTCTTAGTACGAGTTCCCAACTCGCCTCCTTGGTTTGCGCAATCCTTTACGCCAAACATCCCTAGTCAGTTGTATCGTAGGATCCGATTTCAATTACTCGTGCAATGTAATTGATTGTGATTTCCCGATGGTGTCTCGTGCGTCAAGGTCTTTTACGTAGGACACTATGTTTGGGTGGTCCATGGTTCCTTACCCAAGACTCACATTCCTCAATCGAGGCACACAAGTGCGCCACAAATCAATAAAATGAGGGGTTAAGAAATCAGCACATTGTACCAGTGGGCGCGAGGTGGGCAGTCGTCCGCCTGCCAAGCTCCTGCCAAGGACCCGCCAAGGTCCCGTCAAGGACCCGTTGGGGACCCGCGGGAAAGTGACTAGGAAGAGTCAATTCCTTCGGGAAAGACCCCAAAAATACACAGATTCATGTCCTGACAAGTCCCATGCCCTAGTGCACAATAAAAGGGACTTGGATACATAGGATGACTCATCGTACAATGTTCAGTGATCCTTAAGCACGAGTTCTAGAGGTAGATATACATATACATGTGTATCTATGTTTTCTTGGTCTGGGTTAAAGGAGTGTAAGAAGTGCAAGGGCTATGTTTCAAAGCCGAGGGGCGGATAGGGTCGATGTCTCCAAGGTCGTAATACAGGAAGGGAGGTTGCTACCTTGTACGGGTTTGTTTGTAATGAGGGATCAAGAGCGAGGTTTGGAGTGATAGGATGGATTCTTTAACGAAATGGTACTTGATTGGCAAGGGGAGGGAAAGAGGCTAAGGACTCTTGGTTTCGAGTGATTATGCCTGTTTGGGGCTTGGTTGTGGCGTACAGTCGAACTGGTGATCCCTTTTCCTTGGTTTCGTTTGATTCTAAGATTTTCGTTTGATCTTCTCTTCCCGTGTCGAAGCCCCCTTCGTCTCTATGGCTTCCAGGGGAATTCTCGTGATGGTTTCCGTGCACGTTCCCCTCGGAGGTCCAGAAGTCTGGACTCAGTCGGTTAGTGGGTCAAATCCCTAGGTCTTGACTCCTAATCCTCGCCGAGGGTTCTTAAGGGTCAAGGGGGTTTCGGGTTAGTCTTTCTTGTTCTATTGGGTTTCATCCCTTCCTTGGAGGATGAAATTCTTAGTAAGGCTTTAGGTCCTCCTTGAGGTTCGACCTGTTGCACCTATTTGACGATGTTTTCTGTAGCGAGGGCCCCTGACACATTGAACGTATTGGTTTGCCCCCTCTTGTCAACGCATGGCGTTCTTCGGTGGCGTACATGCCGGCTATGGCTTCTCGTAAAGCCTTCACGGTTTTTTTCGTGCAAGGGTGGGATGATACGTATTCGTAACTTCCACCTACTTCGCCGATTCCTATCTAACAACTTATTTTAATATTGAATCAATGAATGTCGGTTCTTCACGCCCCTGGGCAGGGTAAGGGCCTTATGCTGCTCTACGTTTTTAACAGGGTTTCCAAACGGAGTGGGGATATGAACTTAGAGTAAGGGCAATAACAATTTAGGGTCTCCGAGGGTTTGGGTTAAGCGCAACAAAGGGTGAGCAAGGTCATGACGGTTGCGAATTTTCTCTTAAGGTAATTAAGGATTCGGGGTGGGTGTTTTCAACAAATAGGGGTATCAAGATGCTGGGGTTTCAGGGCGGATGATATTTTAAATTGGGGTGGTGGGGTTGCAAGGTTTACCTTGCACCCAAGGATTCGACTAATGGTGTCGTTCCTTTGCTACTTTAATAGGTGTCCTAGTTCTCCTTCCTGTTTGTTGTAGCCGCAACCCGGGTTCGCCGAGATAAGGCAACTTGTCGGAAGGTGCATGTCATTTGTCTGACTCGGGGGTTATCGTGGTTACCCTGGGTTGGTGCGTATTGCAGTCCGTCCCCTTTAGCAGTCCTGACTGTAACGCCTCTTCTTAGTAGTCATCCAAATCTTCCTTTTCTTTGGTCAGGGTCCTTGTCAAGTCTTTTGACGGGAGTTAGGACGAGGCGATTTATCGGGTAAGTGTACGTTACCCAGTTGTGGAAGTAAACTTATCTATTCGCACCCTTACCTGGTGTGGTAAGCGTAGGGGGAGGTTCCTTTAAGTTAGAGAGGGATGAAGTGAGGGGAGGTTATGTGTAGGTTTCACAATCTCACTGCGCGTCCTAAGATTCCTGGATCCTATGTTCCTAAATACCTAGAGTTCAAGCCTAGTGTCCTAAAGTCCGGTCTTAAGAGTCTTATCCTAGGGTCAAACTTAGGCTCTGATACCAACTGCAACACCCCAGATTTTCAAGACATTTAAAACTTATAATAAAGGTAGAATCTTATTAAATCCCAAGATATAAATACAAGTGTTCGGGGTGCTATGCCACACCTGGGCTAGAGAACCCAAGTGCACAGGCTAACTAACTAATATCCTCAAAGTGTAAATACGTAAACGTGGCACGCAGGCCAAAGGGAAATTATCTACTTCTAAGTTCCAACGCACTCCAGTGACTTAATCTTCTGTGCCTGAAAGCCAAATATATCTGTTCAGCGAGAGATGCTGGTAACCCACTCCAACGCGTTGAAATACAATACATATAGAGATATATATAGATATACGAAAACCATTTTGAGCATGAAGATATATCCTACAAACTCTAGCTTTAAAACCGGGAATGACTCGACAGATAAGGCCAGACACAAGTAACAGTTATAACGAGCATATGTAGTTCACAACAGATAAGGCAGATAAGGCAAGCATAACAATAATCACAACCCATCATAAACAATCCCCAACATAAATCTCACAGTCACATTCCCCCAAGACACTCATAATCACAACTCATCCATATCTCAACACATAGCACACTTTGTTGGCGCCACAGGACCAATCGCATGCCCATACATGAAGGTCAGCGCATATAGCTCTGACACGGCCCCGCAGCACCCTGCCCCGTATCGCAACACGGAGGGGTCGATCGCAACCGACCGATGAACCGCAGCTCATAAGAATGTGTAATCTGACTGTAGCCAGGAATTCCCATCTGACTACAGCCAGCCTCCGAACCGCAGCTCGGGAAAATGTCATCTAATTGCAGCCAGGAATTCCCATCTGACTACAACCAGCTTCTGGATCACAGCCCAGGATACCGTCATCCGACTACAGCCAGGAATTCCCATCTGACTGTAGCTGGCTTCTGAACCGCAGCTCAGGAGTAACCAATCCGATCGCAACCGAATTGGGACAACACGCACACATAACACATAGCAAGCACATGCAACCCACATTACACATTAGGAAGGGGGAGAAAACGTATAATAAAACCTATGCGTGATCCATCACTTACTAAGAATAGTCCTAAGGGTTCATACTCCTTCTACCTAGGTCAACGGGATACCAATTCAACTAGCATGCAATATAATAGACTCATAAACCTACGAACGGTACCCGAAATATCAAACTAGACATAGGCACGACAAACGGGGTCCGTAGGGACACCACGGGGATCGGGGAAACATCAAACGGGGAAGCCGGGGTCCCGAGGGGGGGAAATTTCCAGCGGGTATCCGGTGGGTGGGGGTCCACCCGCCGGCTGCCCGCCGGACAATACTGTTCCGGGCAGCGGGTCGCCGGCGGGCAGCTGCCCGCCCGCCGGCTGCCCGCTGCCGGAACAGTGTTCTCGGCCGTGGGTAGGTGGCGGGTCCCCTACCCCCCACTGACTCTTTCATCAACTTTTCGCCCCGGGAACCGTTGTGGAACCCGAAACCATGCGTAGACACTTTTCAACGTAATTAACGACAACACATAGACAATTAACGGATCAAATACGATAAACGAATGGCACATAACCTATCATGCTTTTCTAATCATAATCAACACCCAAACATGCGATTTCCCCACCCGATAACCCAAGAATAATAACATACGATACAACCTAGGGTTCTAATTATTTTTATATCAACAAGAATGCGATTCATCTTCTAATTGCAAGATTCGGTACGAATAACACATAAACATCAAGGATGCCAATTAATCATCAAGAACATCATAATCATCAAGAACAACACATAATCATCAAGGATCCCGAATTAATCATCAAGAATATCATCATTATCAAGAAACTCCCAATTATCAAGATTATCAAGATTCCTCATGGAATCATCAAATCAACATCAATAATAATCACCATAATCTCGCCATTCACAATAATATGGGGGAAACCCTAAGGGGAAATCATAGCTATGAAAATAGGTTTTGTTGAGACATGGGTTACCTCTTAGCCTTAATTAATTCCTTGGCTATGAAGGATCTTTCTTTAAGCTTTCTTGATTTCTTGATTTCTTCTAAGGGAATTCTTGGAGCTCTCCTGGGGTGGTGGGGCGTGTAGACGTGTGGGGGTTCTAGGCGCCTCTTAAGTCCCCTATTTATATATTTAGGAGTCCTGGTTAGGAACTAATATTATGGGCTTGCTAATTCTATTCCTCTTGGAACTAAGGGTTCGGTTTAGGGATAAGGGTCCATGGCCCATAGTGGACCATATTAATTATTTAAAGGGAATCCTAATCGTAGTCTGAATAGTAGAAGGCCTACTTCCTTTATTCCTAATAGATAACTAGGTCTAGGATTCCTAATCAGAATCTGAATAGTAAAGGGTTTACTTTCTTTATTCCCAATAGGCTTAGGACTCTAATTTAGGCAAGGGTCCACGGTTCATGGTGGACCTTTATTAACTAATTAAAGGAAACCTAACCGAATTAAATCATATTTAATTATTATTAACGGGATTAATTTAATAATTAATATGGGATTGAAGGCCGTAACACGGGGTGTTACAATATGATAGAATGGAGTGTGAGTTCATGCGTAAGATGCTAGTGAGGTTTTGTTTTGCTGGAAGGAGGGTTGACTTAATCCTGATATGTGTGACCACAGTTAATTACAATATTATGGTTAATGGGGAGGTGGCTGGAACAGTGGTGCCGTCTAGAGGGCTGAGACAAGGGGATCCACTTTCTCCCTATCTATTTATTATTTGTGTTGAGGAACTCTCGTTGTTGCTACAATATATAGGTGCAAAGCAGGGGTCAATCCACGAGTTTAGGGCAGCTAGAGGGGCACCACCTGTATCCCACCAATTTTTCGCAGATGATAGCATGGTTTTTTTCAAAGCCAAGGTTGAGGAAGCGCATGAAGTGAGAAGTTGCTTGGAAGTGTATGAGGGTTTTTCGGGACAATTGGTGAATTTTTACAAATCATGCGTTTATTTCAGTTAGAATACCCAAGTGGAGGTGAGGGAAGAGGGTGCAGGAGTGTTGAGGGTGCAGGAGTGTTGAGGGTGGAATTAGCGGAGGACTATTGTAAGTATTTGGGTCTGCCCCCCATTTGTGGGACGGAACAAGAAAGCACTTTTTGCGTAGATTGAGGAGAATATAGGTGTTAGGGTGGGTGCTTGGAATAGAAAGTTGTTGTCTTGGGTTGGGAAGGAGGTGCTCCACAAAAGCGTAGCACAACCAATACCTATATATGCAATGAATGTTTTCTTATTGCCTAGGACTTTTTGTGAGGGGTTAGAAAGGAGAATGAATAATTTTTGGTGGAGTGGTGGAGGGAGCGACGTACATTGGTTGGCATGGGATAGACTATTTGTGCCTAAGAAGTTTGGGCGACTTGGGTTTAAACAGCTTCGTGCTTTCAATCTAGCTATGTTGCTAAACATGGGTTGAGGTTTCTGAAAAACCCTGAGTCCTCGGTTTCTAATATTTTTCAAGCACGATATTTTTCAAAGAGTAATCTTTTGGAAGCTACTCTTAGACAACTCGAGTTTTTGCTAGCGGAGTATTTTTGAAGTTAGGACATTATTAGTAGATGGTGTATGGCGGAAGGTGGGGAACGAGCGATCCACTAAGGTTTGGGACATGCTTGACTATATGACAAAGTGAGTGGGATGGTTCAAACACCTAAACCCCCGAGTGAGGTGACATTACACTAGACACTTTGATGACCCCATGAACTAGTGATTGGGATTTAGGATTTCTTTGTGATCTATTCTGTGATGAAAATGTTGAGGCAATATTGGCAACCCCTGCATATATGAATTTTGAGGATGAATGGTTTTGGCATGCTGATTTGAGGGGAACCTACACAGTATGTAGTGGGTACAGACGTTTGGTTGGGGAATTTGGAATGGCTGGTGGAGGCTTTTCGAGATGGTTAAGAGTGTGGAAGCTAGGAGTCCCGCCAAAGTGCCGCAATTTTCTTTATAGGGCTGCGAAAAATATTATCCTGACTACAGCTTGCCTGAGACAACAAGGGATGGATGTACCAATACTTTATCCTATTTGTAACCTTGAAGAAGAAATTGTCCAACACATTTGTTGCACATGCCCTTTAGCAAGAAGTGTATGGCAGAGGATGCAAGTTATACTGCCAAGCACCATTTTGCCGTGGGAAGAGTTGTTGGGGGCAATTTTTTTATTCAATAGAATGGGCATGTAGAGGTTATAGCGGTAACATTACATGAACTTTGGTTGGCAAGAAATAAAGCTGTTTTTTAAAGGGGTAGTGGCGACTCCAGTGTCTGTTCATGCTAAGGTGATGAGAGAGAGGCTGAACTGGGAAGGGACATGTTGGTAGGGTGGAGCGTAGGGGGAGAGAGGTTGAACCGGAGCAAGTGGTGGAGTTTGGAGGTGGATTTACGACCAGCTGTTAATGTGATGTGACGTATGATCATCAGACGACAAGGGGTTTCTTTGGCTTCTGTGTGAGGACACCGACAGAGAGGTTTCTAGCAGAGTCTAAAAGACCATTGGTGGGAGCAGATGATTATTTGGTGGCGGAGGCGTTGGCCTGCTGCGAGACTCTGTCATGGCTTAAGGAGAAGGGCTACGTCGACGTATGCATCCAGACAGAAAATCAAATTCTAGCAAACAGTTTAGGAAATAGGAACAGTTTGGGCAATAAGAAAAGAATATGATCTTAAGTTGGGTATATTTTTTCTGATTGTTACAATTGTTAGAGTCGTTAGGGTCTAGTCGGGTGATTTTCATTAGGCGTGAATCGAACTAGCTCACCCATACTCTTGCTATGGAAGTAGGAAATCAGGTTGATTCTTGAAAGGATGTAATATTATGTGGTGGATGGAAAGTAGGTTCGGAAAGTGATTTCCCAGGGTTGTCGTTCTTTCGGGATGGAAAATTTGGAGGTGTAATGTGTAGCAAGATCAACAAGAAGAACTAGAATCCATGATCCAAGATGACAAGCGAAAAGTGCAAAGTAGCAAGTGTTCAACTGCAAAGAAGAACAAAGGTCAAAGCAAACTAACTAACAATGAAGATGAGATGAGGTATAGATTAGCCTTCCCTTGTAATGGTTCTTATAGTGTCTAAGCTAGGAATTGTACATTGTGCTTATAGGACTTCAAGTGAGGTATGTGTTATTGTCACAGACATTTTACGTCGTTATGGTTTATCATGGTGTAAAAGTGCACCCAAGTGACAATTTTATACCTATGAGTCATTTCAACAAACACTTTGCCTACACCTCATTCCGGACTTTGCCCTCTTGGACCTAAGGCGGGAAATGCAAGTGAGATTTAGGCTTTAGCATGTAGTAATCTCTTATCAAACATGCTAATTCCTATATCATCTAAGGAATTGGGCCCTAACTCCAAAGACACAATCAAATCTCCCACTTTCATCATCAAAAAATCAAGCAATAAGCACAATTACGATTTCAAATCAAGAATTCAAATCCACACTAACACCATACAAGTAAATGCCAATCCAATCCCTTATATATGATTCTTAGCCACTCATGTTCTTAGAGTGAAAGCACATTGAATTGAAGTAATGAAAGAATATGAAGATGAAATTGAGATGGAGAAAGTGTAGAGATTACCAATCTTCAATCCAAATGTAACAATCAATCAACAATTGCTTCCAATCAATCAAGAGATTTTCTCCAATATCAAAGTAAGTTGTCAATTTACAAAGACTTAGGACTGCTTTCTCTCTCTAGATTGGAGAGTGTTTGAGATGTCTAAAAATCTAGAAAATATATCAGTCTAACTAACTTCTCAGCCCCCTAAAAAAGCTAACATTTCGCAGATTATATAACTTTTGCGCTCACCGCCACGATTCATGCACGATCGTGTAGAGCATCGTGGCGCTCCCAGTGACTTGGCCATTATCGTGTAGCAGTCGTGGCAGCTGCAGAAGTTTGGCCACGAACTTGTGCACGATTGTGTACTCTCCCCTATGTTTGGCTGCTGCAACACTCTTCCAAAATGCCCCAAATCAAGCCCATATATATGCTACCACTTTGGACAAAAAACCTTATAAACACTAAAACACACATCATAATTCATTTTTACACGAAACAAGTATTTCCCTTGCAAATTAAATACAATGGGACTCAAATTAAGCACAAAATGACCCTCATAAAGATACATCTTTAGCACTTATCAAAAATTTTCACAATTCAACCTTGTTTGTCCCCAAGCAAGCCATCAACCAAGTTAAGACCATAAGTGCCAAATGATGGCTCCAAGAAACTCATGAAACCAAATGGTCAACAATCAAATCATGCACAAGAGTCAAGTATGTGGTATCAATCATTGTGTCAACTAGATTTCAAATACTCTAGTTCTTAAACTTATTAAAACTATCCATGGGTTGAGAAGATCATTGGTAAGTTATTCAGTGGTTAGGCATTTGTAGAGTTCGGAATCTCAAAATCTAAGAGTCTGCTATAAGATAATATTCGGAGTGGTTCTGAGAGTGTGGACTTGTTGTGAGAAACAACTCGCATATGTGTCGAAGGATGGTAGCTCCAAGCAAATCGTGACACATCAGGTAGCTGTGATGAATATGTTCAAGTTATTATTTGTCCCCTTTAATTTGTTGGTAATAATATTATTCTTTTAATCTCTTTCCATAATCTTCTAGTGATCAATATCATAGTTATAGATAATGTTCATATGGGTGCTAAAGGTGGTGATTGGTTAGTGTATATGGACATTCTTAGTCCAAAGCATCTGATCTAGATACTAATTCACATTATTCCTCATCTGTGATGAGCTAGAGATTGGTGCAGCTTTTGAGAACATATATAATAATGTTGGAGGGCGAACGATATTATCTTCCTCGAGTTGCTACTTATTAGGACTGTATCTATGTATTTGAGTCTACGGTAACCCATTGGGAACAAGCAAAGCGTGTATTGAGGTATGTCAAAGGGACTTTATCTTATGGTTTGCGTATCCGAAAATCTGCATATAGAGAACTACATGCCTTCTCTGACTCGGACTGGGCTGGCTGCCTTGAGGATCGTAAGTCAACTAGTGGGTATGCTGTCTTTCTTGGGTCAAATCTTGTATCTTGGGTGTGCAAAAAGCAAAGAACTATGGCAAGATCCTCCACGGAGGCTGAATACAAGGGATTAGCTGATGTTTGTGCGGAAGTAATTTGGGTTCTCTCCCTATTGCGTGAAATCGGCGTTAATGGGATATTTGTTCCAACACAATGGTGTGATAATCTTGGTGCTACATATCTGTGTGCTACTCCTATTTTTCATGCTCGCACTAAGCATGTTGAGATTGACTATCATTTTGTGAGAGACAGAGTTGCCAAAGGAGAGATTCAAGTCAACTTTATCTCCACCAAAGATCAACTTGCAGATATATTTACAAAAGCTCTAGCAGGTCCTAGGTTTTCTTTTCTTCGAGACAAGTTACAGGTCACGTCTGTACCATGTACTTGAGGGGGAATATTAGGACTCTATCTATGTATTTGAGTCTACTTATGATTCCCAATCCTAGTCCCCCTCTATCTCCTCTTGTATATATACCTAGGTCAATATACTCTTGTAAACTATTATTGTCAATACAATTCATTATAGTTCTCATCTTACTGGACTTCTTTTTCGTTTATTAGGCGTTTAGTCAAGAAAGAAAAAAGGCAAATAAAAATTTCGACGTTAGTTGGTTTTGTTGTAGGTTTGTACCCCTTTTTGTGAGGGTCAAGTATTTATCGGCAAATTATTGTGTGGACCATGGTTCACACGGTGTTATGTGGACCATAATAAAAAATACATTTTTAATATACTAAATGTATATTATTTTTGTACTGAATGTATATTATATAATATAATGTATACTCAGTACAAAAATAATGTACATCCCCTGAATACAATGTACATTACTTTTGTACGAAATGTACATTATTTTATAATATACAAAATATGGTCCACACAACTTGTATGGGCCATAGTCCACACAGTAATCATTGGTATTTATTTGTCTTTGGTCTATGTTTTGCTTATTATATTTGCAATAAATTTCTTCTTTATTTATTTATTTTTTTAAGGTAAAGTGGATTTTTTTTAAAGGAAAACTCAGCAAATTTCATTAAATCAAAGACTAAATACAATGCGGAATAGTAAATAACCAAACTAAAGGATTTGAGAACGGGCAGCTCTAGCCATCGCGTGAGCAGATCTATTCACTGATCGAGAAATAAACTGAAAGGACACCGTATAAAAATGTCCTTTAATGTCACGACAATCTTTAATAATACAACCTGCAAAAGAGTAATCGATCTAAGAGCCATTGAACAAATTGCAGATCTTCTGACAATCATAAAAGACTACCACTCTTCGAAGACCACATTCCTTAGCCCATGAGAGGGCTTCTTTAACAACAATAGCCTCGGCTAAGTTTAAAGTGGATTAATAATTTAGTGATTTAGAGAAATGACAATTTATATCGTGCACCACGGTGCACATATCAATGTGCGCCTAGGCACAAAATGTGCGTGTTTCATGCTGACGTCATACTGACATCACTCCGTCCATCCGAACTGACCAAACCTCATTATGTGTATTCAGTTAAAATTTTATGTGTATTGTGTTATGAGTTTATGTGTATTCAGTTAAGAGTTTATGTGTATTATGTTAACTAAACCCATTATGTATATTTAGTTAAAAGTTTATGTGTATTGTGTTATGAATTTATGTGTATTATGTATTATGTTAGATTATGTGTATTCTGTTATGAGTTTATGTGTATTCGAAACATGAAATTTTTTTTAATAACTTAACAAAACGACGTTGTTTTAGGAGGCGCGGAGCGCACAATACCATGTGCACCTTGGTGCGCGGTATAACGATTGTAGAGAATAGAAAATAGGAATAAGGGTCAAATAGGCCATCCAACTGCACACAATAATGCAATTAGGCTACTGAACCTAAAAAAACAACAATTAGATCCCTAAACTAACAATTTTCTTGCAATTAGTCTAATTTATAAGTTTTCTAGGTTGCTAGCAGGTCACCTTTTAATTTAAAATATTTTTTTTTAAATTTAAAGTATTTTTTAAAATTTTATTATTCAAAGTAATTATTTAAAATTTAAAATTAAAAAAAAAAAAAAATCGTCTCCGGCCATGGATTCGTCTCCATGGCCGGAGACCTCTTCGTCTCTGGCCGGCCGGAGACGAAGAAGTTATCTTCGTCTCCATGGCCGGAGACGAAGAGACTCTTCGTCTCCGGCCATGGAGACGAAGATAACTTCATCGTCTCCGGCCATGGAGACGAAGAGTCTCTTCGTCTCCGGCAGTGGAGACAAAGAGACTCTTCGTCTCCATGGCCGGAGACGAAGAGACTCTTCGTCTCCGGCCGGCCAGAGACGAAGATGTCTCCGGCCATGGAGACGAATCCATGGCCGGAGACGATCTGTTTCCTTTTTTTTTTTTTTTTTTTTTTTTAAGTTTTAAATAATTATTTTAAATAATAAATATTTTAAAAAATATTTTAAATTTAAAAAAATATTTTAAATCTAAGGTGACCTGCTAACAACCTAGAAAACTTACAAATTAGACTAATTGTAAAAAAAATGATTAGTTTAGGGATCTAATTGTTGCTTTTTTAGGTTCAGTGGCCTAATTGAATTATTATGTGCAGTTGGATGGCCTATTTGACCCTTATTCCTAGAAAATAAGATTGTAAGTCTACACCCAATAGTTGGATTACATCTATGATCTTAAGGATTTTACAATCCTGAGAAAACATTCCAAAAGTGAATAAGGACAAACCCCGCGTATTCTTAATTTATACCGAATTTGTTATAATGACCATACTCAAAATTTCAATAAAATAAAAATAAAAATTTACGTTCGCGGTGGATCTTCCTACTAATTAATTAATAATCTAGAGGTGCAGAGTTTGGTGTAAACATAAATCTATTACAAGAAAAGTAAAATATAATTATTCTTCCCAAATCGATCAATTGCAATACATTATTGATGCTTTGGAGCATGCCTCACCCTGTGGGAAAGGGCCATAGAAATAGACACCAAAAGTCTTCTATCTTGAGGAAAAAGTGGTGGGGAATTGCATGTTGGTTATGTAGACAGCAATTTAGCATGATAAGCTTTTGCTGCCCGGGAGAAGTCTGCCATCTTTCTGTCTATTTTCCTTGTCTTTTTTTCTTTTTTCATTCTAATTATATTCTTCTTAATTTCTTAAAATATGAGATTGTCTCATTCAATAATTTCTTTCAAGATTAATTTTCAATATGTATACTATGTTAATACAAGGAAAATCTAAAGTCAAATAACCAAATTAGACATCCTTTGAGTTCATTTAGATTACACAAGCATCCTACTCAAGAAATAATTTATTGGCCCCAAAAAGGTGGCCAAATGGCTGGAGCATGATTCTCATATCAAAAGGTCATTAGTTTGATTCTTCTTGTCACCTTTTCGATCAAGCCGCATTTAGGTGAATCCGGCCTATTAATTTTGTATTCGTATATTGTTGATTTGTTGGGCGAAGGCCGTTAAATGGCTTAAAGGGCCAAGTCCACCACTAAGCATCTCAAAAATGTATGGAGGTATAAGGAAATAAAGTTGCTCATTCGCTACTAGTTATAATTTTTTGTAGTAGTGGTAAGCGCTTGATCCTAACAAGTGGGATAAGAGCCAACAATAACATTTAAGAATGGTTGGCCTTAAAAAGGTCAAATCTAGCACCCAGCGATTCTAAAATGTCTAATTTTTCTAAAATGTCTAATGGTATAAAGAAATAATAGCTATAACTTTTGGCATAATAGTAAGATTTAAATTATGATATATCTATGTATAAATGCGCTTTAGATATTAGGTGTGAAAATTTTATACAAATATAAATCAAAACTTGAAATAACCCGAAAATTTTATTATATAAATGATATACTAAATACTATATATTTTTTGAGGGTACTAAATACGTACTATATATGTTTCATAATAATAGTATATTAATTTTATAAATTAACTTTATTAGTTAAGTGTTACTATTTTGTATTATTTAATTTTTAGTTTGTTGATATAAAAAAAATAGTAATAATACTCAAATAATGAAATAAATATAAAAAAGTTCAATTATTTTTTTTTAAAAAAAATTGAGTATACCTAAACTAACCTGAAATAATAGCACTACAATCAACATATCTGAATTATTATTTAAAAATATCACTTGAAATTTGTTATTATTTGAAATTGATGGTGTATAAAGGGATTGGCCGGCTTGGCGAATATGTCATTTAGGAGAATAGATTTATCTCACAATCTCTATGGATTAGGACAACCATGTTCAACTAACATCTGGAAACACCTAACAAGTCCAATCAATGTTTGAACTTATCACTAGTACCTACCTTTGTCAACATGTATGCTACATTCTCACTTGTATGAATTTTCTGCAACAAAATCTCACCAGAAGCAACCAACTCTCTAATCTTATGAAACCTTACATCAATATGTTTGGTTATGCATGGCGTGGTATACTTGATTTTTAGCTAAGAAGATGGGGCACTATGACTGTCACAGAGTAATTGAATTCCACCTAGCTCAATACCCAATTCCTTAATAAAACCTAAAAGCCACAAAGCCTCTTTAGCTGCCTCAGTCACAGCCATGCATTCTGCTTCAGTTGTAGACAAAGTTACAATAGACTGAACTGATGATCTCTAGCAAACAGGACCACCCCCAAGAGTAAAGACATACCATGTTGTAAAGCGTCTGTTATCTAGGTCACCAGCATAATCTGAATTCATATATCGCATGGGTACGTGCTCACTCTATTGATTCACAAATAAAATACCATGCCCCATAGTGCTCCTTAAGTACTAGAGAATCCATTTAACTGTCTCCCAATGTTGTTTCCCAGGTTTAGACATGTACTTACTAACTTAGCTAACAACATGAGCCAAATCAGGTCGAGTACAAACCATTGCATACACTAAATAGCCAATTGCACTAGCATAAGGAACCTTTGCCATATTTTCAATCTCACTAACTGTTTGGGGACACTAACTAGATGAGAGTTTAAAATGGTTAGCCAAATGGGTACTAACCGGCTGGTTTAGACTTACTCATCCCAAACCTGTCAAGAATTTTCTCTATATAACTCTGTTGAGTTGGCCACAACTTTCTTACACCTCTATCCCTGTGAATTTCCATGCCAAGAATTTTCTGTGCAACTCTTAAGTCTTTCATATCAAATTCCTGACCCAACAAGGTTTTCAATGCAGTAATATCGATCAAGGAAATAATAATGTGTGTGTTATTGAATGAATCGTAAACAACTATTTATACAAAGAAGCTAACACAGAAATAGGAAACTACCACAGATAATAGCTAACAAACTACTAGAATAATGTAACTACTCAATACTCCCCCTCAAGCTGACGGGGGACATGGTACCACGCCTAGCTTGGAACGAAGATCAGAGAACCGCGTAGTCGAGAGCGGCTTGGTGAATATGTCAGCAAGTTAGCCGTGTGTAGTAACAAAGTTGACTTTTAGAGCCCCTGACGAAACTTTGTCACAAACGAAGTGGTAGTCCACTTCCACATGTTTGGTTCGTGCGTGGAAGACGGGGTTTGCACAAAGATATGTTGCCCCTAAGTTGTCACACCATAGAACCGGGACCGTAGTCGAAAGTAGCCCGAGTTCACGTAGTAGAGATTGCACCCAAGGTACCTCCGCTGCGACATCGGCAAGAGATTTATATTCCGCTTCTGTGGAAGAGCGACCCTCAGCGACTCATCACCAGTGTATGGTTCCACATTGTTTAGCGCGGAGACATCCGGTGTTGCATGTGCATTCCCTCCGGTGTCTGGGTACCAGACATTAGAGAACGGCGCAGTAGCTAAATCCTCCTAATATTAACGCGATGCCATGTGCGCCTGGGGTGCGGACGGTGGAGGTCCGGACTGAGACGGAGAGAAGCGTTGTCCAGCGATGTCTACAAACCTGCGGTAGCACGTTAGTGCTGTGTGGCCGGGGATATCAGATATCTAACATCGGACACACCACCGCCACGGCTGCGCTGGCCACGACTGCGGTGACCTCTGTTGCCACGACCACGTCCGCGACTTGATGTCGGAGCAGGCGACGGATGCTAAGCCATCATCGCCGATGGTGAGGAAACGAGCGCCGGTGCAATGTCCTCTGGAAAAAGGTACTGATGCGTAGCCAGTAGGTCCGCCACCTCCGAGATAGTTAGCAGATCAGACTTCGTTGTGAGAGAGGCGACGAGACCTCTGTATTCCGGTCGAAGACCCCGGAAAACATGGAGGTTTTGTTCGTCGAGGCTCACGGGGCGCCCGGCCTGAGCAAGCTGTTCAACGAGAAGCTTCGCTTTGCCCAAGTATTCTGCTGGCGTGGAGTCACCTTGCTGGAGGTTCTGAAGTTGCGTGAGCAAACTAAGAGAGCGGGCACGTGAGGAAGACCCAAGCGCTGATTCAATCGCAAGCTACACCGCTCGAGACGTCGAATATCCAATCACCAGGTACAACACATCTTCGGCCATGGAGGAGATCAGCATACTGAGTATGGACTGATCTTGTTGAGTCCAAACCGCATGCTGGGGATTGACAGAGGGGGTGGCCGCAGTAGTCACCACAAATTCCAGTGGGCACACATTTGTTCCGTCGACAAAACCGTAAAGATTTTGTCCTCGTAAGAACGAAATTAGTTGTGCCTTCCAGAACAGGTAATTTGTCGAAGAAAGTTTGAGAGAGACGTAATGGTGTGCTTGGTGTAGCAGATTGGGCGATCGTGTCTCGGGGATGGTGGCAACGGCTGTCGAGCCGTCGGAAGAGCTGGCGTTGGCCGCTGCGGGTACAGGTACCGGTGGATTTTGATCATCGGCCATGGGATCTAATGGCTCTTCTGATACCAGATGAAGGAAATAATAATGTGTGTGTTATTGAATGAATTGTAAACAACTATTTATACAAAGAAGCTAACACAGAAATAGGAAACTACCACAGATAATAGCTAACAAACTACTAGAATAATGTAACTACTCAATAATATCATTCATACTCTTAGCAGCAATCAACATATCATCCACATACAGTAACAGAAAAAAAATAAAAGAACCATCACCAAGGCTTTTAACATACACACAACAATCATACTCACAACATGTATAGCCAATTTGAATCATGTAAGCATCGAACCGCTTGTACCACTGTCGTGGAGTCTATTTTAGCGAATACAATGACCTCTTGAGTCGACAAACCAGATGCTCACCTCCGGGTTTAATAAACCCTTAAGGTTGTTTCATGTAAATTTGCTCATCTAGATCAACATGTAGAAAAGTAGTTTTCATATCCATCTATTCCAAATGCAAATCCCAAATAGCTACTATAGCAAATACTAACCTTATAGAAGTATGTCTAACAACAAGAGAGAAAACATCATCATAATCTATCCCATTCTATTGAGAAAATCCCTTCGCAACTAACCTAGCCTTAAACCTTCCCACTTCTTTTTCTAATACTGATGGCTTTTTCCTATAGACCCTCTTGCACCCTATAGCCTTCTTTCCTTGAGGAAGCTGAAATAACTCCCAAGTATGATTTTGATGTAAGGACTCCATCTCCTCAATCATACATGTCATCCATTTATCTATCTCATGGCTAGAAACAACCTCTTGAAAGGTAACTGGATCATTATTAGAAACAAGAAGTGAAAAAGAAACCATATCCTTCAACCCATACCTACCAGGTGGTTTGACATTGGTGCGTCTCGATCTATCTTTGGCCAAACAATAATCTTGTAAATTTTCTAAACTCGAACCTGCTATAGATGTGGAATTTGCAACTTCTTGAGTCTGAATCGTAGGTGGATTAACTACTCTCATTCAAAGGTACATGATTTATATCCACTTCTATTGTGCTAGAACCATCAACATGGTTGCAGTAGGCGCTAGGCGCCAGTCGGGCGGCCGGGCAGCGCCTAGGCGGTCTAGGCGGCGCCTAGGCGGAATCTAGGCGGCGCTAGGCGGGCACCAAAAAATTAAAGAAAATAGTAACAGACTTGTAATTTGACAATTTTAATGAGGTTGTTTTCAACATTCAATCAAATAACACATCCAAATAAATGAAATAATGATAATTTATAAGTCATAACGTCATAATAATGTTAAAATCAATAATTAATGAAATACGACATCGGACGAAATCGGTCAAAGTCGAACAAAATCAATCAAAATCAGACGAAATCGGTCGACTCGGTCGAGTTTGGCTGCCTAGGCCGCCGCCTACTCGGCCGGCCGAGTTTTGGCCGCCTTTAGGCCAAAACAGCAAGGCTTTGTGCTGCCTAGCGGCTAGGCGGCCGAGTTTTACATCCCTGACCATCAACTAATGTATCTTCTTTCTTTGGCTGAAGCATGAAATTCTCATCAAACACTACTGATAGGAATAATTTTGTAATAAAGTTTTGATGAGCCAAATGTATCTTTAGATCCCCATAATTTTTATGGTCTAGTATAAGCATCATAGTATAAGGAGACAAGTCAGAAATAAGCCAAGAAAGAAGAAACATAAAAGAACAAAGTTAATTTGGAAAATTAATTTTGGCCCCACGAGTATTCGCTCAGAGGATCAGTTAATGATTATTGCTTGCATGATGGATAATCGAATGAGCTAATGGCGAAATGGTAGAAGACCCTGAAATTCTTGATATACTTAGGATTGAATCTCCTTGAAGATTTTCTTTTAAGAGGCTAAATTCTTTTAAGTAAAGCTAGCCTTACTTCTTCAAGCAAGATGTGTCTGGTCAAACAAGAAAGAAGTGGCCAAGTCAAACAAGCGAGAAGTGATCCAATTGCTCCAAGGAAAAGGTTGTTAAACAAGCAAGAAGTGGCTGATTCATTTCAAAAGAATGAAGTCAGATGTATCTTATTTGATACAAGCAAGAGATGACCTAGATTGATACAAGCGAGACCTAAAGATAAGCAAGATGTGGCAATCTATCTCAAGCATGATATGGCTAATTGTTCAAAGCAAATGAATCAGATCAAGCAAGAAGCAAGACAAGGCTTATTTAAGAAAAGCAAGATGTGAAAAATAAGCAAGATGATCAGAAGCTACAAGAAAGGGGGAATGCTGAATAATTCGAATGAATTATTAAGTTCATCTACATGTCACAAAATTCCAAAGGCCTGAGGACATGATCAGAACGATAAAAATTAATATTATCCTTATGACAAGGAACATGGAGTTATGGAGAAAACTTATCTTTAGAAACAACTTGAAAATCAAGTCAGAAGATTTAATTCTTGTCAGAGAGACGTTGGTGATTAAAGAAGAAGAAGATATTATTTTTTAGAAACAACTTGAAAATCAAGTCTGATAAAAAAATATTATCTTGTCAGACACAAGTTGGCAATCAATCAAAATGAAGATATCATATTGTCAACAATATCAGGCTACAAGATTCAAAATTCAAAAATCAAATTATCCCGCTCTAACGGATACATTTGATCATCTATATAAAACCATGAAGACTTGAAGATTAAAATAAGGACGGACAACAAGCAAGAGAAATATACAAGTGCAAAGTGAATTATCTTTGAGTCAAAAATATTCATTGAAATATTTAGAAAAGAGACTTAGTCTGAAGAGTCTCAAAAAGAGTTGGAGAGAAAAACAATCACCGTCATTTGTAATTGTAAAGAGTATAGTTGTGTGCAAAATACTCTAGAGAGTGTAGCTGTGTGCAAAACACTCGTGGTTGCTAAGTGTAGCTGTGTGCAAGACACTTAGTTGGTGTAGGAGTATAGCTGTGTGCGAAATACTCGTGGAGGAGTGTAGCTGTGTGCGAGACACTCGGAGTTGGGTGTAGCTGTGTGCAAAACACTCGAAGAAGTGCTTGTGTAGCACTTATTCACTATTGTAACTGTGTGGAAAAATAGTGAATTACTCCTAGACGTGAAAGGAGTAAAGTGGACTAGGAATATTACACCACTTCCGAACCACTATAAATTCTCTCTCTCATTTACTTACTGCACTATCATATATTGTTTTGCATGCTTAGTATTTGACTAACCCAATTACTACTCATTGCTTATCTCTATCTAATTGGGTTTGATGATTTTCACGTATGCATGTAACTCAAACTCTCCGTGCATAACATCTAAGTTACATTAAGTAATCTTGACGTGTTGCATGTGACATCTATCACACGATTGTCCTCGCACGTAACCTTATACATAATCTTAATTAGTCTTGTTAAATATTGAGTGAACCATCTCCTTTGACTATTTAAGTTAATCCTGTCACTCTTACATATCATTTGAAATACTCTAAACTCATCATACGAAGTGCATATAATATAACTTGCTACTTGTGCATAACACTTTACACATAATTATTCCGTTGTGCACTCCAAAATTGAATACTTGTTTATTTACTTGTTACTTGGAGTTGAAATTACCAAAGTGTTATTATTTGTGAAAAAGTTTGAAAAGTCTGTTCAACCCCCCCCCCCCCCCCCCCCCCCCCTAGACTTTTCACCACCCTTTCGGGACCAACAACTACATCTCTGCTAATCACCACCTTCTTGGTTGTAGGATCCCAAAGCTTATATCTTTCTACACCTTTCTTGCAACCTAAAAAGATTCACTTCTTTGACTTGAGATCTAACTTTGATCTCTCAGCACTTGGAGCAAGAACATAGCTATGACAACTAAAAACTCGTAAGTGATCAAAACTCACAGGATTACCTAACCAAACCTCCTCAGGAACCTTGCCACCAAGTGATGTCTATGGTGATGTATTGATCAAGTATCATGCCAAGCCTAGCATTCAATCTGAGACACCTTGCTCTCTGAGCAATAGTTCTATTATGCCGCTCAGCAACACCATTTTGTTGTGATGTCTTACACATTGTATCGTGCCTTTGAATTCCATGTTCTGCACAGAATTTCTGAAAATTCTTTCTCTGTGTATTCTGTCCCGTTGTCAGACCTCAAGTACTTGATTTTTCTACCAGTCTGGTTCTCAACCTCAGCCTTCCACAACTTCAATTTCTTAAACACTTTAGATTTATGTTTCAAGAAATACACCCAGACTTTCCTAGAAAAATTATCAGTAAATGTAACATAATATCGAGACCCACTCATCAAAGGTTCCCTAGTAGGTCCCCAAACATCATAATGCACATAATTTAGAATCCCTTTAGTTTTATACTTCCTAGTAGAAAAACTGACTTTGGATTGTTTCCTAAGGACACAGAACTCACAGAAATCTAGCTTACAACATTTAACTTCTTTTAACATATTCCTTTTGTGCAATTCAAATAAACCACGTTCACTAAGGTGACCCAAACGTAAATGTCACAACTTAGTAGTATCATCACTAGACTCAACAGAATGTGTTCCACCTACAATAGTACTGCCCAACAACCTACAAATGTTCCATGTGATCCTTTTTCCTTTCATCACTGTTAAAACACCCTTACTGATTTTAATGGTTTCCCTATCACTTTCAAACTTATGAATAAAACCATTAGCATGCAAACTGTTAAAAGAAATCATGTTCTTAGTTAATCCCAGTATATGTCTAACATCATGCAAAGTTCTAACAATACCATCATACATCTGGATGTTAACATCACCAATACATATAATATTATGACATATATCATCACCCAGAAAAACAGAACCGAAAGTACCTGACCTATAGGTTGTGAACCACTCCTTGTTAGGTGTAATATGATAGGAGCATCCCGAGTCTAGAATCCAAGCATCTAACAACTTACTGGATGAAACTGCCATAACATCACATTCACTATAATCTGAGTCATTAGCATGCACCATATTCGTAGCTTCTTGTTGCTTCTTCAACTTTGGACAATCTATTTTCATGTGCCCAATCTCTTTACACTTGTAGCACCGGGTTTTCTTGCTATTTCTGGACTTAGACCTAGAGTTTCTCCTCCCAAAATTATCCTTCTCTGGCTTCCTTCCACGATCTTAACTCTCTTTAGCATACAAACTTTCACCAACAGATCCCTCTCCTATATTCTGCTTACGTTTATTATGAGCCTGTAGGGCTGCATAGATCTCATTGTATTTAATCGTGTCTTTCCCGTATCTAAGAGTAGTCACCAGATGTTCAAAAGAAAGAGGTAATGAACATAGAAAGATCATTTCCTTGTCCTCATCTCCAATCTTTACATCAAGTTTGGCCAGATATGATATTATTTGGTTGAAGACATTAATATGATGCCTCAAGTCTGAACCCTCCTGCATTTTAAGCTCATAAAGTTTTTGGTTTAGATACAGTTTCTTCGTTAGAGATTTTTACATGAACTGAGTTTCCAATTTATCCCAAATTTCTTTTGGAGTTTCCAGGGCCATAGCGTGATACACAATTCCATCATCGAGGCATAACCGAATGATTCCAGCTGCACGTTCCCTCAAATCCTCCCAATCAGCGTCTTCCAGATTAGCTGGCTTTTCCGCCTTCAAAGTTTTCAGAAGGCCATGTTGTGCCAACCAATCATTTACCCTAAACTGCCATAACCCAAAATTCCATGTACCATCAAACTTTGATACCTCGAATTTTGTACTTGAACTGGCCATCTCAACAGTGTTTTGATACCAATTTGTTGAGATTAATTAACAAGAACAGTAAACAATAATAATAAAAGAAAAGTAAAGAAGGCAAGATTTATGTGGTTTGACAATGTGCATGCGTCCACGGGAGTGACACTATTCTTTTATTCATAGTGATGGTGATGGTGATGGTGATGATGGTGGTGATGGGATCTAAACAATATATTTATAGGTATATAATTCCTGTACAATGGGACTAATCCAATCCGCTTCACTCTTATTCCTTATATATGAGACAGACTCATATTCTTAATCCTTATATATACGAAACAAACTCAACATGGCTTAAATTTAATTTTCAATTAATCTTTGTGTTTTATCCTAATAACTAATAGACATATAATATTGGAATATAATTGTTGGGGACAATGCTCATAGAGTCATACTCCCTATCTTTAGTCCAGTACAACTCATCTCATTAGCTAGTGAATGTAATCTCAAATGCTACTCCCCCATCACTTTTACTTCATGATGTGACAATCAATAATAGAATATTTTCATCATGCGAGTCTAAAAAAAAGTGACTACAGCATGGATTTGTGAAAGGGAGTAAAAGTTCATAGTAAGAAATAGGAGTCCATGTAGTATTTATCCCATCCGACTCATTCAGAACTTCCGCCTAACCCATCCGTACAATCAAGACACTTGCACGCCTCCCTTGTAAGGACGGCTAGCAATCCGGCCTTCTAACGAGAAGGATACCCAGAAGGAATAACCGCAGCAAGATAGTTAAGGATAAAAATTTATAATTACAAAATTATAAGTTTGAATCTCAACCCTCTTAGTTTGAGCATGTAATACAAACTAGTTTATCTTCTTATGGTCTTTTGTCAGTTAGGATCACAAGGTGAGGTTTATCCCGTGCACACCCTTAGATAATAGCTGTGAATTTCTCATGTCACCCCAAAAAGAAAAAGACACCCAGAAGTAGTGGGGATGTGGACAACAACACTAAATACTTTTTTAAACTGTAATTTTAGAAAATTATATCTTGTGTTTTGTTAGAGGAGCATAAAATATAACATATAATACACTCGATAAAGTACTTATGATATATGAATAAGATGATATTTGTCTCTTTTCTCTTAATTAAAGATTTTTGAAATCCTACTTGATAGGAAAAAAATGGAATTAATCGATAAATTTTTTTAGATTAATCCAAAAAATAAAAATTAAAAATTACTACTAGTGCAATCCTCGGGCAGCGGTAGTATGGAAATTATGTTTTGGACAGATTCTTTGTGTTCAGCATTTGGCTCTGTTAAACCATTGAATCATTGTAATTTACATTATATTCTTCTAAATGCGTTGTCGTGTCAAGTGTGATGGTCTTGGGTTTAGGAATTCAACCTTTTGAGAGAAGTTGTAACCCACCCATTATAAGTCCAATCAGTCAATCTAGAAGACTAGAACAAGATTCCAACTATGCAAACCCCCAAAAATTCAAAATTAAATCCCAAAAAATAAGCAGCACCCATTTTTCTGTCCTCCTGCCTCCTGCCTCTCCTTGGGCCGGTTGGCCTCCCAGTCTATAGCAATTCCTCTTCTTCTCTTTTAATTTTCCATAGTCAAGACCCAATCTTTCCCTCTAATAATTTCAACTATCAATAAAAAGGCAAAGAGTTTAAGAATCAAAACAACCCAACCAATAATGGGGGATTACAAATCAAGGTCATATGCTGATGGTAGGAATATGCAGAATAAGATGGAGAACTACCATGGTTTCAGGTCTTATTATGCACCTCCACCGCCACCTCCGCCGCCACTGCCACCACCACCTAAGCTGAAGAAAGGGAAGAGCAGCAATGGGTCAACCTCAAAATCTTGGAGCATGAATGACCCTGAGTTCCAGAGGAAGAAGAGGGTTGCTAGCTACAAAGTCTACTCTGTTGAGGGCAAAGTCAAAGGGTCTCTTAGGAGAAGTTTCAGATGGCTTAAAGATAAGTATTCTCAGGTGATCTATGGCTGGTGGTGATAATAATAATAATTTATAAACATTCTTGCACTGGCAGTAATAATCCTATGACCTCTCTCTCTCTCTTTCTCTCTTTCCTTTCTAGTATAATCTTTTGTGGCTGTCTTGTATCTGAATTTTATGTTTTCTGGTATTTTGATTCATGGGATGTCAAGTTAGAGATCATTTGTTGTCTGTTTTCCTGGTAATTGTAACGAATATATTTCTTTATGTGCTTTCCATTTTCCGTTTTCTCTAAACCATGATCCCATTGGCAATCTTGGCAAATCTTGTGAGTTGTAATTATATATCTGATCAGATCATGAATTATCTAAAACAACTTTGAAGACTTTCATATTCCTATTTGTAAAATAATCTTTGCCAAAAGTTTCAAAGTTTGGAAATTACTTATCTTCTCAATAATTTGATTAATTGCACTTTACCAATTCAATATGAGTGTTGTATTATTTTGGCCATTTGGGGGATGTTATTCTTTTATTTCATCCTATTTTATTCATTTTTCAAGTTTTCATCATAATTTGACAGTAATTGGCTAACTGATATTTTTGAACCATATTTGGCAAAAAATTATGTGAGACCGTGCCACAACTCGAGTCAAAATAAAAATGTACGGAGTAATATATTATACTTATACTAAAAAATGTAATACTAATTAGGAATAAAGTATTTGTTACTTATAAGGAAATTGTAATACATTTGAAGAAAAATGTAATACTAATTAGGAATAATGCGTCGTCCTTATCGGCAACGGTGAGAATCCAAACCAAGGGAATGTGAGCTTTGGAATGTCATGTTCCCATGTTTGGTTCATGCATGTTATCTTACTTTTCTGAGAGAATACAACTTTTCTTGAGGAATGTAATATACCCCACATAGGAATTTGAAAGTAATGTGACTCCCTTACAAATCTTAGGTATTCTAACATGCATTCCCATGCATATTTACTATTTTTTTTTTCATTTTAATTATAATTATTATGAAATATATATTTTATGTTAGCTTATTATACATATAATATTTAATTATTTTTGTAATTATATATTTTATTTTATTTCTTATTACGTCATGTTAGCTTACAAAGTAATTTTCTTTCTCAAGTTCAAGCTCTTAGTTAATTATTTTTAAATCATATACTTATATTTATATTTATATATATATATATATATATATATATATATATATATATATATATATATATATATATATATTATTAACATTATTGCCTTATTTATTTATTTTAATTTTGAAATTTATTGAAATACATGAAAATATGTTTAAAATATTAAAATAAAAAAATTAGTATAACATAAAAGATAACCTTTAAACCAAACAGGTTTATATTACATAATTGAGTTTTAACCAAACGTATGAGTCTAACATTACTAGTAATTTAACATTCTCAACAATATAATATTCTCTAAAATAATGTAATATTGATTGAACCAAACGTACCTTAAAGTAAGAAGTTAACAATAAGTTGTTGGGAAAAATCTCACTTTCTGTGACAATGAAAAGTCATAGAACTGACACGGTGCACAAATACGAGATAACACAATAGCCCAAAATAAATGTCAACACAAGAGACACACGATTTACGTGGAAAACCCCAAGACCACGGGGAAAAACCACGGGACCACCACCAAAAACAATTCCACTATAACAAATCTTGGGTGCAAAGTTTCTGGCTACCACACGAGCCAAACATCCAAAGAATCATCAAAATACAACAAGTCTAGGCCAAAGTTCTATACTGTTCCATAGGCCTAAAAAAGATACTAACTCGTACTTAAAATATTCAACCACCACAAGCAAGGTGAAAAGAATACGAATACTAGGAGAATACCCAAAAAATGTCTGAAACAAATACAAGCTGACCTCCCAAATATTTGATGAAGCTAGCACCCAAGAACCTCGACAAACTCACGACAAAACCAACAAACATGCAACAAAGGATGAAACCCGTCGAACACGCGGCTGCCGAACTACCAAAGGAGACAGAGAAAGAAGCAAAAGAAATCTTTGTTTTATTTCACTGCCTTGCCTCACGTCTGCCTTTCCTCTCTGCGGAATCAACACGTGTGTGTGTCTGTCTCACATTTGAGAAATGGAAAGGGTGAATATATAGGAATTGGTTTTCACCCTTTCACATGCTGCCATTTAAAGGGAGTAAAGACGAAATATGCTTGAACTTCATCCCTAATATTATTATATATATATAATGTAATAATAATTAGGGCTCAACAAAAATATAGTGAATAAAAATTGGCTTGGTCTAAACATGAGTTATTTACCACATAGAAGGAAAGCACAATCCAATATAAGTGCACGGATTAAATAATGTCTTGGTTTGATCATTCTCAGTTAGGGCTTTGAATTTTTCTGCAAGCAAATTTAGATGGTATGTAAGTATCATGGATCTTTGAACCTTTGTGTGAGACTATCTCATGAATCAGGTTGTAGATAATTGGGTATGTAAGTATCATAATTTCAATTATAAGTATTACAATATTTTTGGTAGATGCACTATAGTTTCATTGTAGATACACACTCAACATATACTCAGTTTCATTGTAGATGCACTATAGTTTTATTACATCACAACTAAAGTATCATTCTAATTCAACTATAGTTTCATTTGACAATATATACTCAATATGTGAGACATGTTATTCAATTTCATTTTAAATACACTGTAGTTTCATTTTATTTTAAGCACATCATAAATACGGGATTAGTAACGACAATCATTTTCGCTTCGGGATTAGTAACGACAATCATTTTCGCTTCTTTTAACTTAATAACGACAACGTTTTTAGACCGTGGTATATTGTACCATTGTAATCTTAGCTCTTGAACTGTTCTTGGAAGGCCCACTTCAGAGAATAAATATGTGGCCTTGACAGCCAAGTGGATCCTCAATAAAGGCATGACCTTTTTTTACTAAGAAAAGCTTTCTCAACCTATTGAAGTACAAAGAGTCAATACCGCCCTCACTTGGAGACGAACTCATGACCTCCCATTTGAGAGGGACACTTCATGCCACTAGACCACAAGGTCATTGACATAAAGGCATGACCTTAATGGCCCAATAATATAATAAAATAGTTCATGACAAAAGAATTTAAAAAATAATATTGTGATTAAATCGAAATCAATTCAATACTTTAAATCGGAAAATTACAATAGATATGATGAAGGAGGATCCAAACGTAGAAGAGCACCAATGTAACTTCACAGCTTTTGACTTTCTGTTATAACCATCTCTATCTCCATTGGCTATAAATGCTTGTATCGTTCTTCTTCTCTGTAATTCAGTTTTACCAACTTCAATACATCATACGAGTTAATGCACTCCACTTTATCATGGTATCAGACGCCCGATTGGGCTCCTACATCACCGTTGTTTCCGACGAGTTAAATCCGCAACCGCAACCAGGTCAATAGGCGCCGCTGATCTCTGCATCTTTGATCCACGCTTCAACTTCAGTTCCACAGACCTATAGAAGTTCTAATGTAACAACCCAAAATTTAATTTTATAAATTCAATTTTAAGAAATTCCAAAATAGGCATTTTCACTCCATTAAAAATTTTTGCGATCAATTGGTGTTTGAATAAATTATTTTGAACACATTTTAAATTAATTCAACACCAAAACTTATTTTTAATCCAAAATCCTAAATTTTCGGGTACTTCCCGTACCAAGTTTTAAATTGAGAAACCAATCTGAGTGAGACCAGGAGAATTCTGAGAAGCCTTAAACAAGTGTTCATCTAGAAAACTTTTTGAGAAAATTCATTTTCAACTCCAAAGTATTTTAATTAGCAATTCTAGCCCATGGTCCATGATAGAAGGTGAACCCTAAAATTGTATCCTTATATTTTTACCCTCAAAAACCTAAGTATAAAGGATAGCTTTCTTCCTTGTAGCACTATTCACTTTCTCCAATTCAGCAGCAACTCTTGTGACTCCCTCTCCCTCTCCCTATCTTCATCATTTTTTAGAGCTTCTTCTAGCAAGGTCTATGGCCAAGACTTGGTAAGATTTCATCTCTTCTTCTCCATATTCCTTTGTTGGCTTGTTTTCTAAGATGAGGTTTTCTAAGCTTATATGTGTTTTTGGGTTGTTGTGGTTGCTTGAGAGTTGGAGATGGGGGAAGAAGATGAAGCTAAGGAGATGAGCTTAGAAATGGTGTTGGCAAGAACAAGGATTCTCAAGGTGGGCCCAGCTTTGAGAGGTGATCGAGTTAGATTAGTCTAGTATCTCTAGTAGTCTGAACTCATAGTCTTTTATCATGATGCTATTGTCGGATTTATAGACTTATGTTGTTGATGATGTTTGATGATGTAGACTTCGGGGTGTCTTTTTCCCCCTTATGACTTTCGGTTAAGTTTATGAATGTTAGTATTTTATCTTTATTTCTAGTTATACCCTTAGCCTGTGCAATCACCACGGAGTGGTGGTTGTGGCGGTGACATTCCTACTAGTTACCTTATTAAGTCGTTTATCCGCTGCTTATTTTATGTTAATTGTGGTTTAGAATTGTAATTAAGTTTTAGAAAAAGTGGGGTGTTACATCTAATCTGGAGGAGATAGACAATCATCTCTTCCTTAGCTCCACCGATAATCCGAGCACAGTGCTCGTCAGTCCTCCTCTGATCGGAAGTTTGAATTATGGTGCTTGGAGAATCTCTATGCGGATCGCATTGGAAGTGACAAACAAATGGTGTTTTGTTGAAGGAAGCGTTCCAGCTCCAATTCGTGATCAAGCTCAATATGGAGCTTGGAGAAGGTACAACTTGATCATATGTTCCTGGATTTTCCAATCAGTGCACTCATCCATAGCAGGCAGCATGCATTTAGATCAAGCCAAGGATGTTTGGGAGGATCTCAGAAGGAGATTCTCACAGTGTGATGCTCAGAAGATATCAACACTCCATAATGAAATCTACGGCTTGAAACCGAACAATTAATCTGTAAATGACTATTATACAAAGTGTAAAACCTTGTGGGAGGAGATAAACACCTTGCGACCACTTTCCGTTTGCAAATGTGATCCAAGGTGCTCCTATGATCTTGTTGACAATATCAGGAAGGAACGTGACACAGACCGTGTCATCCGATTCCTTCAAGGACTCAATGACGATTATGGAAGCTTGAAGTCAAATGTACTCGTCCTTGATCCTTTGCCGGAAGTGTACAAAGTCTTCGTCATGGCTGAAAAACTAGAGAGACAGATTAATCTAGTGAATCTGAATGCTGGAAACGTAGAGATAATTCAAGCTAATGTAGTCCACAACCAGAGCTCTTTTGATGAGGTAGTGGCTGCTATGAATACATATAATGCAAGGCGCGCGCAATGGTAGTGGGAATAAAGGAGCAAAATGCACTTTCTGTGGAATGAGTGGCCACACCATTGATAAATGCTATAAGAAGCACGGTTATCCACCGGGGTGGGTGCCGAGATTCAAGTCCAAAGGGAGACAACAGATGAGTACAGCAAACGTGTCAAGCAGTCTAGGAGAAATTAGAATCTCTAATGATCAATTGCAGAAACTCATTTCCCTGCTTCAAAATCAGCCTAAACAGTCCTCTGCTACTGATGTTAACACCACTGCTGCCGTTACTCTTGCTCCAGAATTCAAAGAGATGGCTCATATAGAAGAGGGCAATTCTTCTAAAACACTTGTTAATTCTATTTCTCTTTGTGATGATATTTGGATAATTGGTTCCGGTGCAACAGACAATATAGTTTGTGCTTTTAAATTCTTTGATAATTGCCGTACTATGAATGGAGTTTAGGTTAACTTACCTACTGGAGAAGGCATACCTATTAAGCACATAGGAGACATTAAACTTAACAATGGATTGTGGCTAAAGGATGCTCTCCACATACCATCGTTCAAATTCAACATAATTTCTGTAAGTAAATTGCTAAGAGATTTCTGCTGTGAACTGATATTTCTGCCTGGACATTGCATAATTCGGGGGGCTCATAGGAAGATTCTTGGTTCAGCTAGACAAAATAATGGTCTATATGTGCTACTAAAACCCCCTCAGAAATCTGCTGAACATCAAACCTTTGTTATTCATTGTAATAGTAGTAGTATTTGGCAGAAAAGGCTAGGGCATTTCCCTATGAATAAGATTCACTACTTGAAAGACATTAAAGTTTCTGTTGCAAAAGAAGTTGCATTTGACATTTGCCATCTAACCAAACAAAAATGTTCCTCAATTCCCTTAAGCACTACAACCTTTAATGCTTGCTTTGATTTGGTACACGTTGATATTTGGGGACCGTTTCATGTTAACTCAATGCAAGGTGAACGTTATTTTCTAACCTTGGTTAATGATTATTCTAGGTTCACTTAGGTGCATTTGATGAGAGATAAGTCACAAGCCAGGCAGTTTCTAAAGAGATTCCATTCCTTAGTCTACACACAGTTTGGAAAATTAATTAAAACCATTCGAACTGATAATGGTCTTGAGTTCAATATGGATGATTATTTTGTAGAAAAAGCCATGATTCACCAAAGAACATGTGTTTACACTCCGCAAAAAAATGCTATTGTAAAACTCAAGCATCAACATATTCTCTCTGTGGCAAGGGCCCTTCTTTTTCAAGCTTCCCTTCATCTTGAGTTTTGGGGGCACTGCGTTCTACATGCGGTCTTTATCATAAATAGGCTGCCCTCACCAATTATACAATGGTCTAGCCTTGTATAACAAGGAGCCTGATCTCACCTTTATGAGGGTGTTTGGATGCCTTTGTTATGCTTCCACTTTACCTCTGTCAAGACATAAAATGGCTCCAAGAGGCAAGAAGTGCGTGTTCATTGGTTTGCCAGCTCACATAAAAAGCTATCTGTTATATGACCTACAAGAAAAATCTGTTGTTGTGTCCAAGGATGTTGTTTTTTATGAAGAGCAGTTCCCATTTTCTAATGAAGTCCACTGTGAGCTCAGTCGTGAACCTCCCCTGCCAGACATTCCTATTGACATGCGTGTTCCATATGCAACTGATGCCTTTGATTGTCAGCCACATGGTGATGACCCATCCATCAATAATCCCCCTGATTACTCTCACAGTGAGCCACAGGGTGATAGTATCCATGTTGAACCTAGCAGCATTCAAAAAGAAGGTTCAGATGTGCCAGAACCATAATACATCTCCAATGCTTGATATAGTTCATGATCAGCCTAGAAAATCAACTAGATGACGTCGTGTTCCAAACAGACTTCAAGATTTTTATTGTGAAACAGCTATCTCTATGGGATCATCACCTCATCACTTGTAAAAGGTTATTTCCTTTGATGGTCTTTCCCCATCCCATAAGTTTTTTTCCATGGCAATTACATCCATGAAGGAGCCTAAATCCTATAATCAGGCTATGAAACAAGAATGTTGGAAGGAGGCTATGAACAATGAGATAAAAGACCTACAAGAAAATCATACCTGGGAATTAACCTCTCTACCAACATGAAAAATTCCAATCGGATGCAAGTGGGTGTATAAGATTAAGTTGCGGGCAGATGGATCCATTGAACGATATAAGGCACGCCTTGTAGCAAAGGGGTACACACAACAATTGGGGATTGACTATACTGAAACTTTTTTTCCGGTTGCAAGGCTAACAACAATTCAAAACTTCTTGGCTTTAGCTTCTTCTTGCAGATGGCATACTCACCAGCTAGACATCAATAACGCATTTCTTCACGGTGATCTTTCGAAGGAAGTTTACATGACCTTGCTACCGGGTTTCTAAGCTAATAAACCTAATCAAGTATGTAAATTGTTGAGGTCACTTTACGGACTCAAGCAGGCTAGTCGCCAATGGAATGCCAAACTCACTGCTGCTTTGTTACAAAAAGGCTTCGTGCAATCGAAATCAGATCCCTCTTTGTTCACCAGGGATAATGATACTAATTTTCTTGTGGTGCTTGCTTATGTAGATGATATCTTGGTGGCCAGTCCTACATTGCAGCAAATTGATGATTTAAAATGCTTTCTTGATGATGTTTTTAAGATCAAAGATCTGGAAGGATGAGTTACTTTCTGGGGATCGAAATTTGCATGAACAAACTAGGCCTGAACTTGTGTCAACATAAATACGCCCTTGACATCCTTGCCAAAGCCAGGTTCCTCGATTGCAAAGCAGTAGCTATACCCATGGTACCTAGTCACACCTTAAAACACGATGATGGCACTCTGCTTCCTGATGCCAGCAGCTATAGGCATTTAGTTGAACGCTTATTGTGTCTAACAGCCACACGACCGAACATAGCTTATGTTGTCCATCAACTTAGTCAAATTGTTGATGCTCTTACTGATAAACACTTGATTGCAGCACATCGTGTTTTGCGATATATAAAAGGAGCTCCTGGACAAGGTTTTCTCTATCCCGCAGATCGTGATTTGCAGATTAGTGTTTTCTCTGATTCAGATTGGGCATCTTGCCTGGACACACGGAAATCTGTTACAAGTTTTTTGTGTATTCCTCGACACAGCCTTAATCTCTTGGAGGTCAAAAAAGCAGCCTAAGATCTCCATATCCTCTTCTGAAGCCGAGTATCGGGCTCTAGCTGCTGCTACATGTGAGGTGAAATGGATTTCTTATTTGTTGAAGGATTATCATGTTGAAATGAAGAAGTCAGCAGTACTATTTTGTGACAATAAATCTATTTTTGCCATTGATAAAATTCATGTCTTCCATGAGAGGACGAAGCACATCGAGATTGATTGTCACCTTGTTCGGGAGAATGTTTCTCAAGGCTTGATCAAGCTCTTATTCATTCTATCATCCGGTCAAGTAGCAGATGGCTTTACCAAGTCCCTCCCTACTACCATGTTTTAGAGTTTCTACTCTAAGCTGGGCATACAAGACTTGCACGCTCCAGCTTACGGGGGTGATGAAGGAGGATCTAAACGTAGAAGGGCACCAATGTAACTTCACAGCTTTTGACTTTCCGTTATAACCGTCTCTGCCTCCATTGGCTATAAATGCTTGTATCGTTCTTCTTCTCTGTAATTCAGTTTTACCAACTTCAATACATAATACGAGTTAATGCACTCCACTTTATCAGATCATTGCCCATGGTGACATGGGTTTCATTTTCTATGAAATGATTGTACAGTGTTCGCTTTAAATATCTATATTTTTAATATTCTAAACATGAAAATTGTATATCTTTAATTTCTTTCAACCTTTCATTGAATCTTGAATCACTTCAATCTAATTCTGGGATAAGAGTCAAATAAACCATTGAACTAATCATAAAAGTGTAATTAAATCCTTGAACTATAAAAAGTTTTAATTAGACAGCTGAACTTAGGAAAAAAAGTTCAATTAACCCCATTTGACCTATTATTGCAGGTAACCTCCAAGTTAAAGGTGATTGGAATGCCACATCAATATGTTTGAATGATTTGGATGCGCAATAATAATAATAATAATAATAATAATAATAATAATAACAACAACAACAACAACAACAACAACAACAATAATAATAATAATAATAATAATAATAATAATAATAATAATAATATTATTATTATTATTATTATTATTATTATTATTATTATTATTATTATTATTATTAATTGATAATTTGTTGTGACCAGGTTCGCCATAAACCGAGTATAGAAGTACAGAACGAGGTAGGAAAAAGTAGTTTATTGCTCGGGGCGTTAAGCCCAAATGAATTCGTACAAAGCCCGAGATACTGAGCCAAAACGGCGGCCCAAATAAAAAATAAATAATACAAGTGCTACTTGGAATCGAACCCTGGAGTATGGGTAAGAAGTTAGAATCAAAAACCACCAAGCTAAGGAAGTTATTATGATTTTAAGGATGATCTTTAATGGAAGGAAAGCGTGCCTTATATAGTGTTGAAGGCCTTCTAGATGGTTGACAAATATACGGCATCGGCTAGTCTTCAATCTTGGCCATACACGTGTCCCCTCCACTACTTTGCATCTAGCATACTTCCCATGCATAATTAGAGCTTCTCGCCCTCTAGTACACAAGAGATTTGAGTAGTTTGGATGGTTGATTGTGTGTTGCTAAGTGAGAGGTTGTGAGTTTGAATCTTGTTGATTGCACATCTTTTAACAATTTGCTCCATGCTTCATTCTCTCCTTAGCTCAATAGAGTTAATACCTAAAATTGTCCTCGACTTTAATGGCTTTTCTCAATTTTGTCCTAAACAACTTTGGTGTCCTAAACTAGTCCCAGACTTTTGTGTTATTACTCAATATTGTCCTCCGTTAGGTAATCTGTCAAAAGGGGGTAATCTGTCAAAAGGGGTTAAGTACATGGATAAATTAGTAATTTCAAATTTAGGTCTTCTAATCGAAGGAGGAGCTGAAGCCAAAAAATCGTTGCGCTCGCCGATCGCGGATGCTGGAAGGCGTGGATGTAACACCCCGAAATTTTTAAACTTTTAAAACTTATATAGTAAAGGTGAATTCTCATTAAATCCCAAAATCAAACATAAGAGTGCGGGGTGCTATGCCACATCTGAGCTGGAGAACTCAGATGCACAGGCTAACTAACTAAAATCCTCAATACAAATGTCAATACATAATCATGGCACGCAGGCCAAAGGGAAACTAACTAATCTATGCTTCAAATCTCTAGTGCGCTCCGGGTCTACTCATTGGTGCCTGAAAGCCAAATATATCTGTTCAGCGAATGATGCTGGTAACCCACTCCAACACGTTGATATATATATATATATATATATATATATATATATATATATATATATATACGAAAACCATTTTGAAGCAGGAAGATATATACTTAAGAGACTCTAGCTTTAAAACCGGGAATAGACTCAGCAAATAGGGGCAAGCACAATAATCAATGATAACAGTTAAGTAGAAACAATCATCATAAGGAATACGCAACTAAGGTCAATGTTCACTTTCAAATCAATCATATCATCATCCAATCATCATTTGTGTCACACAATCATACTTTGGTGGCGCCACGGGACCAATCGCATGCCCCGAACATGAGGGTTAGTGCATATAGCAGTAGCACGGTCCCGCAGCACCCTACCTCATACCGCAGCATGAAGGGAGTTGATCGCAACCAACCCTATAGACCGCTGACGAACTCAGCGGCGGATCACAGTCCTACACACCGCTGACGCGCTCAGTGGTGGACTGTGATCCACTTTACAAGGGGGGACTTACGATCCTACACACCATTGACGGGCACAGTCGGTGGGTCATAGCGGATCAGGCCCTACACACCGCTGAGGGACTCAGTCGGTGGGCGATGATCCTCGGAGACTACGACCTACACACCGCTGGCCCATCACTCGGTGCATCGCAGCCAGCCGTAGCCCTACACACCGCCTGATTACTCAGGTCGGTGGACTACAGCCTTCCTCGGGCTTATTGGTCCTACACACCGCCTGGCGCGTCCAGGTCGGTGGGTCATAGCACCCGAGGCCCATGTGGACCGCAGCCCAAGAAGTGAATCACTGACCGCAACCAGGAGGATGAATCGCAGCTCATAAGTAACCAACAGTGGACCGCAGCCCTATATAATATTTATATACCTAACCGATCGCAACCGTTCTGGTTAACAGTTGGGATGGTTCTCAACCCATCCAACTGCCTGTATAGCCAATTTGATCGCAACCAAATTGGGGAATCATGCATCACATAACACACAATAGCACATAATAGCACATTGGGAGGGGGAGACACATAAATAAGCTTATGTGTGATCATTCACATACTAAGAATAGTCCTAAGGGGTTGATATGACTTCCGCCTAGGCCAACGGGTTACCAATTCAACTAGCATGCAATTCCTAGACTCTTTTATCCTACGAACGGTACCTGAAACATCAAACTAGACTCAAGCACGACAAACGGGGTCCGTTGGGACACCACGGGGAATGGGGAACATCAAACGGGGAAGCCAAAGACCCGGGATGGGTGACAAATCAGCGGGTAACCGGTGGGTGGAGGGCCACCCGCCGGCTGCCCGCCGGCGACAACTTCCGGGCAGCGGGTGCCCGGCGGGCAGGCGACTGCCCGCTGGCTGGCGGTCTCACTTTGGGCAGCGGGTAGGTGGCGGGTACCCCTACCCCCCACTAACTCTTTTATCAAATATGTGTCCTGGGATCCTTCGTGGAACTAGGAATCATGCTTAGACACTTTTAAACGCAATTAACGACACCACATAGGCATTTAATGGATCGAAAGCAAGAATTATATTGAACACATCCTAACATGACTTCTATACACGAACAACACCCGAGCATGCAAATTCCCACCCCAAATATAAATCAAGAATATCACAATATCAATTCCCAATCCAACCTAAGGCTCTAATCCCAATTAAATCATTAAAATCATATTTTATTTTCATTATCAAGAACCATCAAGATTTATCAAGAATCATCACATAAATATCAAGAACCTCTTTTCAATATCAAGATCATCAAGATCCCACATAAAATCATCACATCAATCAATCAAGATTATATCACAAATATCATAAAGAAATTTATCAAGACACAAGTATATAGAGGGAGCCAAAGAAGGAGATCATAGCAAGGAAAATAGGTTTTGTTGAGACATAGGTTACCTCTTAGCCTTAATTAATTTCCTTGGCTATGAAGGGTCTTTCTTTAAGATTCCTTCTTTCTTGATTTCTCCTATGGGAATTCTTGGGGAATTCTTGTGTGGTGAAAGTTATTGTGGTGTGAGGTCTAGGTGTCTCTTATGTCCCTATATATATATATATATATATATATATATATATATATATATATATATATATATATATATATATATATATATATAAAAGAGCCCCAATTAGGGTCTAATTGGTATGGGTTTGCTAATTCTATTTCTTATAGGACTAAGGGATTGGCTTTAGGGATAAGGGCCCATGGACTATGGTGGACCCCTTTTTGCTAATTAATGGATTTTGACTCCCTTTTTGGGCCGAGTAATTAATTAATTAATTTGGTTTAGGGGCCGTAACATGGGGTGTTACAGTGGGCTTGGCGGAGAACGATGAGAAGGAGGAGGAGAAAGACGACGAGAGGGAGAGTGACGGCGCAACGGCGGTGGTTAATTTGGTTCTCCGGAGACTTACCTTGGTGAGCAAAGCTCGTAGAAGAATGGATCCTAGGAACACCTTTTTCTCCATGGTCAGAGCTCCGGGCGTCGTCATTTTGGAATTGCAGTAATAAGAGGGAGGAGGAGTGAGCAGAGGGTGGAGCAAGGCGCTGTCGTTGGCGAATCTGTGCTTAGGAGTTCCTGGCTGCGACTCCCAAACAAACGGCACGGAAATCTCCGTAGTAAACCCTGAAAGAGGAACGATTCGAAGACCAAAATTTGAAATTACAAATTGATCCATGTACTTAACACCATTTTGACGGATTACCTAACGGTGGACAATATTGAGCAATAACAAAACAGTCTGGACTAGTTTATGACACCAAAGTCGTTTAAGACAAAATTGAGAAAAATCATTATAGTCGAGGACAATTTTAGGTATTAACTCATTTGAATTGCATTCAAAAAAAAAAAAAAAAAAAAAAAAAAAAAAAAAAAAAAAAAAAAAACTCATTTGAATTTACTAAATTATCCCTGTACTTAACCCCCTTTTAACGGATTACCTAATGGAGGACAATATTGAGCAATAACACAAAAGTCTAGGACTACTTTATGACACCAAAGTTGTTTAGGACAAAATTGAGAAAAATCAATATAGTCGAGGACAATTTTGGGTATTAACTCGATTTCATTATTCTTGTTGGGCCAACACCTCATCAATAAAAATGGACACCCCACTTGGGTCAAGACTTTCCCAATAAAATGGGAACCCGAGTCCCATGTCGCCATCAATAACAATTAATTAATATTAATTAAAAAAAAAAAAAAAAAAAAAAAAAAAAAAAAAAAGCTTGGCTGGCGATGCCATGATGATTGGCAACCAAGATTCTTTTTTTTAAAAAAAATTAATTTTTATAATAATAATAATAATAATAATAATAATATATTATTATTTTTATTATTATTATTATCAAGTGGCTGTTTTTCCTCCTGAAATGTTAAATGGACATATTTACCCTTAAAATAAATATTTAAAATAAATATTTCATTTATTTTCCTTCTCCAACAAATTATGACAATAATTTGGTTCAAACCAAACAAACACTATAGCAACCAAACCGAAATATTCCAATTACAATTTAGAATCGAAACTCGATATTTAGAGTTTATTAAAATCGCGAACCGGAACGGACGATTCATGTACCGAACTGAAAAAATAAAATATATTTATTGTTGAATTTAGACTATTTAAAATAAAAAAATAAAATTTTAAAATAAAGACGGTTCAAAATTGCGAACCGGATCCAGAACCGCCGATTCACGGTTCAAGATCCAATTTTTTTTATTCATAATTTTAATAAATTGAAATCCAAATATTAGGTTCTAGATCTGAATCATAACCGGAAACTTTTAATTCAATTGCTATAGTGTCCGGTTCAGTTTGATCTGAACTGTGGTCATCCCTATGTATACGCGATAATTTGTTGGAGAAGTAAAATAAATAAAATGTTTACTTTAAGTGTAGAAATGTCAATTTAATATATCAGGGAGGAAAAATCACCACTTTTAGAATAATTGAGGGGGCTAATGTGCTTACCTAAATAATTGAGGGGGAAAAATGGCTATAAGTATATAACTTAGGGGGAAAAAGTGTCATTTTCCCTATTATTATTATTATTATTATTATTATTATTATTATTATTATTATTATTATTATTATTATTATTATTATTATTTTAAAATTTAAAGCTTAACCGCAAGCTTTTTTAAAAATATTTTATTTTTAATAAATTATTATTATCAATAATAGTCAAATTTAGTGCTTGACCAGAAGCTTTTCTTTAAAAATAATTAAAATATTTAATTTTTAATATATATTATTATTATTATTATTATTATTATTATTATTATTATTATTATTATTATTATTATTATTATTATTATTATTATTATTATTATTCCTATTTCAATGTGCTTTGCAAGCTTTACATTGTGTATATTTATTATTATTATTATTATTATTGAGCATCCAAGTCATAAAAACATATTGATGTAGCATTCTAATCACTGTTAACTTGGAAGTTACCTACAATAACAAGTCAAATGGGATTAATTTTACTATTTTCTAAGTTCAAGTGTTTAATTAGAGCTTCTTTTTTTTTTTTTTTAATTCGAGTGCTTAATTGCACTTTCATAAATAGTTCAAAGGCTTATTTGACCGTTATCCTCTAATTCTATAAGAGAGATATGCCCACATTACTGAAATGCATCAAAGTTGTAACTTTCTAATCATTTGATTGCCATAAAAATTTTGGTCTCCTTTGGACTACTTAAATAATGCAAATAATTAATTTTTAGGCCAACAAATAAAATTTAAAAAAAAAAACAAAAAAAAAAACAAAAAACAAATTGGACAATTATTATTTGCATGACCTATGTCCTCATCACCTATTTTTAGTTTTTCTTTGTGTCCGGCCAGGTTGATTTCTTGTTGGGTTGTCCAATTCGATTTTAAATGGGCCATTAGGCTAAACCCATTTATAATAATCCCACTACTTGTAGCAAATCTTAAATTATTTAACCTGATTTTAGATAATCAATTAAAATTTATACTAAATGATAACGGAATGTGTCACAAATCAAATTAGATAACACAAGGCACAATATCATGGACAAGATTTGATTAAAAAAAAAAAAAAACTAGTTGTGTGCTCGTGTGTGTGTGTTTTTTTTTAATATAAGAATTATGCTAGGCTATTTAGTTTCAACAAAATATATATATATATATATATATATATATATTTTACATCAATATAGTGTGATGGCATCTTGGTTATCATCCCAAATAGGTGGTCATACTATACGTTCGAACTAACCCCGGTAGTGGACTAGTGGGGCTTAGATTCTTTAGGCTAAAAATATGTGAGAAAATATAGAACAGATACTACCTTGTAAGGAATCATGAGTACATTCATAGTGTTTAATATCACTAGTATGTCCCCCGTGCAATGCACGGATTAAAAATTATAAATATTATTCATTTGAAAAGATTTTATATGTTAAGAAATTGAATTTTTAGTTAAATAGTTCAATATATATTATATGGTTTACTTTGGAACAATTGAGCATTCCAAACTGTTTAGGAATTCAATGGTGTGAACTTTTGATAACATATTTCCACTTGAATTTGACTTGCATACCAAATTTAAGCTCAAATATGTTTTGAGAGTTGTTTCATTCATACCGTTCATGTATTAATTAACATTGTCCACAACATCTAATGCTACTTGTCAAGATAAGAGACATTTGTATTATTTATTATCTTGGAATATTAACAGTTGGGTGTAGACTACTAATGATGGCCATCAATGCAGTGTATATATATAAATATATATATATACACAAAATGTTAGTGCTAATTCAGCAGATCAGACACAAAATGTGTTGTTATTTTGGTGTGTATTAGTGCCTTCATTAAATAAGTAAAGAAGCATCTTAACAAACTAAGAAACTATTGCATATAGAACACAGTGAAACTCATAATAGAACACACGAAACTTTAGAATACAGAAAACTTTAAACAAACTAAGAAACTATTACATATAACAGTAAATAATTAGAATACAGAAAAAAGAAGTCACAAACAGGTTCCCTATTACAAAGATATATCCAAACTAAACAATGAGCTAATAGGTTGAACATCATGATCATATATCACTGCTGTCTATCCCTTCTCATATGTTCAGAGTTATCTCTCTACAAAATGTGATACCTGTAGTAACAACTAACAAACTTACCTGAAAACCAAAAATTCATAAAGAAGAAAGTCCCAGTAAAAAGCTAAATATATATATAGGAAAAAAAAAAAAAAAAGACCATTGCCATCCATGGCATAATTGTTCATGGTACCAAAAACCCTCAATAACCATCCAGACCGATGTAAATTCATCCAAAGACTTCTCTTCAAGGCCATTTCCTGTTTCAGTGAATTCTTTGGCAGAATCTTGGTGACAAATTGGGATTACCACTTCCTCGTCAGAAACAAACTCTCATTACAATAACAATAAAAATAAAGTTGTTAGTTTTATTGCTCCTTTCAGATAGATGTCCGTGCAAATAAATTCCCTTTAAATTTAAAACAAAAAATTATAATTTAGAATCTTAAAAAATAGATTTGAAGGCAGTAGATTAGAATAAAAAAAATGATTATGAAAAATAGATATGCAACAAACATTATCATCAAACACACTAACAAAAATAATAATACAGTATGAAAAAAGTGGCAGGCTTACCTCTTTGTCCATAAGAAACAGAGGCGCCATGAATCCATGCTTCAATTTGAGATTTAAATCTAGGGTCTGTATCGCTATAATATGTAGAGTTTGCCTTGGATGTGAGATTGTATTGCTTCGAACTGTTTATATATATATGTAATATGTCTGTAGAAGTCTTCATGCAAACGATTCGGAAACCAAACGCCGGATGAATCAAGAATAAATGTTGTCACTCATAATTCCAATTTCCAACTCGTAAACCAAAAGGCGTATAATTAAAAGTCTGACCAAATTACAATATAAACCATTAATTAAACCAAAACCCATAAACCAAAAGGCGTATTAAGGTTCAGCGGAAACTTTTCACAAAATACTCTCACAATAACAAAAACGACAGCGTTTTTAACCATGCATTGAGCGGGAAATTTTCACAAAAGATTTGGCTTTATTATAGTTAAGAAGAAGATTATAGTTAAGAAGATAAGATAATATAAGATAAGATTGTTTTATATTTTTTTATTTTTTTATTTTTGTTTTGAACGACATTTGTTGTATGAGTTACTTAGTTAAGGTTATATGTACTCATGAAAGAATGTGGATTGCAAATCCTCATGACACTTGCGACCTAAATTTTTTAAGCCTTTAAAGTTTACTCAAAAAAGTCAATTAGACTTTTAAACTTTAAAAAATTATAATTAAACCCATAATCATATTATTTGGAGCATTGAAGTACAAAAACTAGTTGGTGACATGTAATTACATATCACTAGGATTTTGACAACTCTCGGACCAACTCAGACAACTCCGGCCAATCTTCAACAAATTTTTAGCGAGATTTTGGGACAAACAACAATGATCGACGACCGTCAAACTGGAGAAGGCAACCAAGTTGGTGCCTTCCTCCGTTGACTAGAGAATCTGCAGAGCAACTGGTCGCCTTCTCTAATCAACTAGCAAGATTGCAAATCAAGGACACATTTGTCCTTTATTATTATTATTATTATTTTACTTTTGTTATTTATTGATTTTATTATTATTATTATTATTATTATTATTATTATTATTATTATTATTATTATTATTATTATTATTATTAGGTGATATAAAATTTGAAAGTGAGTTGAAATTGTGTAAATATAGAGAGAATAGTAATGAATTACAAATGTGACGATATATCAATAAGTTAGATCTATTTTAAAAGTGAGAGACTATTACATGGATGCAAATAGCCCAATTTGACATAAAGTAACAATCAATGGAGTTTCATGTGTTTTTTTTGTGACAGTTAAATGGAAATTATTTATTTGTTAAGTGAGTGGTTAAGAGGATGATCAATCCATGATGATATAAAGTAAATGATAAAAGGATGTATTTATAAGGATATGAAGAGTCTCAATCAATTGTTTTTAATACTATTGACTCTATTACACGGTAGTATCTGTTCTATACTTTCTCTAACTACTGTAGCTCAAAGGGTCAAAACCCCACCACCGGAGTTCAATCATGTGACATTCCCTCAAGGGGAGCCACCGAGGTGCCATTTGAGCACAAGGTGCTTGGCGGAGTCCCAATCAAGATAGGAATAGTAAATGGTAATATTCGTAATAATATAGGGAGATGGACAGGAACGAAGCCAGGAATTCTGTTGAGGGGAGGCGAAATAGGGACGAATTCAGAATTTTTTTCAGTAAAGGCGAAACATTAAAATAAAAGAGATTTTAAAAAAAAATTACCTAAGAAATATAGGTGTAAATATTATTGGATATGGGCGAAAAATAAAACACATCGAAACTTTATAAAAATATTCATAACAAAATATGAAACATAATTTGTGTGTGTGCGTGCGCGCGCCATAGGGAAGGAGCCAAAAAAACTATAAAACTATAGGATTCAAACTCCTAACCTTTAGTATAACCAAATGCATGCCCTACCAACTAATCTAACTCATTTCTTATTAACCAATAACAGTTTTTATATAATAATACTAAAAAATGTACTATATATACATATATACATACAAAAATTATATATGGGGTGGGGGTGGGGTGGGGTGAGTGGGGGCAGCTGATCCCCTTCTCCTCCCCCCCCCCCCCCCCCCCCCCCCGGCTTCGTCTTTGGAGATGGAGAATGAATTCTAGTGTGCCTAGAATATAGAGTCCTAACACACCATGCATCTCAAGCTTAAGGTTCTTTAGAGAGAACATTGAGCTTGTCCCTTAGATTATTTAGCCTTACTGTGATTAGTGATGGGGTGAAGATGCCTGCCAGTTGGTCCTTTTGTAGAGATGTAGTTTCCATGTAGTTCCTTTAATGTTATTTTGTCACGAACAAAATAGTAGGGGTGAGCAAATTAAACTTCGGTTAAAGTTCAGTTATCCAACCGAACCGAAGAATTTCTGTTAACTGTTCTTTAACCGAAAAACTTCGGTTCGGTTAATGGTTAAAGGATTTCCAAAATTTTATTTAATGGTTAATTTGGTTCGAAACTATCGATTAACCGAATTAATCGAACGGTTAACCGAAATTTTAAATAAATAAATAAATAAATATATATATATATATATATATATATATATATATATATATATATATATATGTGTGTGTGTGTGTGTGTGTGTGTGTGTGTGTGTGTGTGTGTGTGTGTGTGTGTGTGTGTGTGTGTGTGTGTAGATATTTGGACTTGATAATTTGTGCTTTTATGTTTGTAGTGTTGTTTATTAGGACTCTATGTATATGAGTCTGTTTAGAACTTCTTATCCTTGTCACACTGTGACTCTCTACTTCTTATCATTGTCACACTGTGACTCTCTATTCTATATATTCACATCATCTGATGAGCTGCCAGAACCGTCGTTACCTGCTTCATTCGAACCAGCCGTGGGTCCCGGACAGGCTGCCTCATCGGGTGATCCTGTGGAGCCTGTTGCTCGCCGGCGAGGCCGTCCACATGGGCGGTCCATCAGGCCCAATGTCCGTACTCACTCTATGGCCACTCGCAGCAACGCAGATGCTCCTCTCTTTGCTCTAGCAGCTCAGGTGCATCCCACGGAACCCACATGTCACTCTCAAGCTGTCAAATATCCTGAGTGGCGTGAAGCCATGGACCAAGAATCCAATGCTCTCCTGCATAACCACACATGGTCTCTAGTTCCACCCACTGCAGGTATGAATATTATTGGCTGTAAATGCGTGTTTCGTACGAAGAGAAAGGCTGATAGTGCTATTGAAAGGCATAAAGCCAGGCTGGTTGCGAAAGGTTTTAATCAGGTTCCAGGTCAGGACTTCTTCGACACTTTTAGCCCAGTGGTAAAGTCTACGACTGTAAGACTCCTTCTATCTCTAGCTTTATCATCTGGGTGGTCTATCAAACAGCTAGATGTTCATAATGCTTTTCTGAATGGTAATCTGGCTGAAACAGTTTTTTATGAAGCAACCCCCTGGTTATATTGATGCTAACTTCCCGAATCATGTTTGTTTGTTAAAAAGATCTCTGTATGGGTTAAAACAAGCTCCCAGAGCTTGGTTTAATCGACTACATACGTTCTTACTATCGGTTGGCTTTCAAGCATTCAAGACAGATGTCTCTCTGTTCTATTACTCTAAAGACTCTGCTTTGGTTTATCTATTGGTGTACATGGATGACATTCTTGTAATGGGAAGTGATCAGGGTATTATGTCTCAGCTCTTGTCCAAACTGTCTGTTACATTCAAAATCAGAGATCTTGGTGAACCAAATTTTTTTTCTGGGTATTGAAACAGTTAAGAGTGACAATGGGATTATTTTATCTCAACAACGGTATATGAATGATATTTTAAAACGGGCTGGAATGTCTGAATGCAAACCCCTTTCTACACCTATCTCTGTCTCGAGAACTGTCCCCTTCAATTCAGATCTATATGATGATCCCACACAGTACAGGAGTCTAGCTGAAGCATTGCAATATCTCATTGTCACACGACCTGACATATCCTTTGCAGTTAATCAGTTATGCCAGCATATGCATGCTCCCACCATATCACACTGGGAGCAGCTCAAACGGGTACTCAGGTATGTTAAGGGAACAGTTGATCATGGTTTACGCATACGACGGTGCTCATCTAGAGACATTCATGCTTTCTCTGATTCTGATTGGGCTGGTTGTCCTAACGATCGAAAATTCACGAGTGGTTTTGCTGTTTTCTTGGGGAGTAATCTTATATAATAGGTTTGCAAAAAACAGAGAACTGTTGCCAGGTCATCCACTGAGGCTGAATACAAAGCTCTTGCAGATGTTTGTGCTGAGGTTCTATGGAGTATGTCATTATTGCGTGAGATACAGATTCCGGGTATTTCCATTCCAAAATTATGGTGTGATAATCTAGGAGCTACATATATGAGTGCCAATCCAATCTTTCATGCGCGCACCAAGCATGTGGAGATTGATTATCAATTTGTTCGTGATCGAGTAGCTTCGGGCGATATCCAAGTCAACTTCATCTCCACAAAGGATCAACTTGCTGATATCTTCACCAAAGCTCTGCCTGGACCTAGATTTTCTTCCTTAAGGGACAAGCTACAGGTTACTAGTATACACTGTGCTTGAGGGGGAGTATTAGGACTCTATGTATATGAGTTTGTTTAGAACTTCTTATCCTTGTCAAACTGTGACTCTCTACTTCTTATCATTGTCACACTGTGACTCTCTATTCTATATATTCACATCATCTGATCTCATTGTAATCAAGTCAGAAAATATAATACAATCATTTCTCATCTTGTTATGGTATTGTGTTTGTATATTTTCTTATGGATTTATTATTATGAGTATTATTGTAATTAAATTTATTATTATAGGTATTATTTTAAAGATTTAAAACTTTAGCTTAAAAACTTCGGTTAATCAGTTAGCTGACCGATTAATCGAAAAAAATTTTGGTTCGGTTAATTCGGTAATACAAAGGTCGGTTCGGTTAATGATTAAACATTAAAAAACTTCAGTTAAAACGGTTTGATTAATTAAACGGTTAACCGATTGCACACCGGCCCCTACAAAATAGAAGAATCCTGAAGGACCAAATTTTCGGCTGTAGGATCGGCTGCAACGGAACACTCATTTGCAGAGCAGCTACAACAAAACACTTATCTAGAGCGCAGCTACAACAGAACACTCATTTGGAGCGCGGCTGCAACAGGACATTCATCTAGAGCCTTAATAAATGAAGTTGGACACAAAAATGTGCCTTCAAGTGTATCCATTGAGATTTTGGCCATCGAGAAAGGGAACACGTTGAGTCTTCAATAATAAATAGTTTGAGGAAGTATGTTTAATTGAGATAAAGTGTGTTAAGCATACATGTGGATGACATTTAATATATTACTTCTTCTGTTCTATATGAGTTCCTGCATATTAGTTCTGTTGTAACTTCTGCTATTTCTCCTCTTGTATGCACTATTTATACTCTGTTATTCTTCATTAATAAAGACAATTACTTCATAGCTTTACATGGTATCAAGAGCATGAATCTCCTATAAAAGCTTTTTTCTTTCTTTCTTCTCTCCCAAACATAGCTTTACAAAGTGATGGGCGGTTTGTTGGGTATTTATCGAGGTTGTGATTGTAGGGTTTGTAGTCATGGATCATTTGGCCTATTGATACTAGATAATTAAGAACAATAGTTCTTGAAATAATCTTATTATTGATCAATCTATAATGATAAAAAGTACATGCTGAAGAGATGTATTAAAAGGATACAAAGAGTCTCAATTAGGATAGGAATAGTAAATGGTAATATTCCTAATAATATAGGGAGATTGGGAATGAATTCTAGTGTGCCTAAATACAGCGCAAATTATGCAGTGGACTCGTGACCACAATGCACGAGTCCAAAACGACGTCATTTTCAAGGAAAATGCGTCATTTCAGTTAAAAAAAATTGATTTTGTCTCGCCGTTAACGGCGTTATTCGTTTGTGCCATTATGAATATACAGTTATGGGATTATGAATGTATAGTTATGGAATTATGAATGTAAGTTAAAAAATTATGAACACAGAACTCTGACATTATGAACTTACAATTATGAACATATAGTGATAAAATTATGAACATCGAGCTTTGAAAATTATGATTTTACAGTTATTGCATTATGAATGTACAGTTACGGAATTATGAATGTACAGTTATGCAATTATGAATGTACAGTTATGAAATTATGAACACAGAGCTCTGGCATTATGAACTTACAATATGAACATATAGTGATAAAATTATGAACATAGAGCTCTAAAATTGTGAACATGGAGCTTCGAAAATTATGAAGTTACAGTTATTGAATTATGAATGTACAGTTACAGAATTATGAATGTACAGTTATGGAAGTATGAATGTACAGTTCTGAAATTATGAATATAGAGCTCTGAAATTATGAACTTACAATTATGAACATATAGTAATAAAATTATGAACATATACTCCTATAACGAAGCGGTCTGAAATTTAAAAAAAAAAAAAAAGAAAAGAAAAGAAGAAGAATAAGAAGAAGAAGATAACAGTACCTAACGGCACTGTTAGCCGTGTCCAGCATGCATGCTGGACACGGAAGCTGGACACGGGTCCATAGCATAACGATTGTAAATATAGAGTCCTAATAAAGAGAGTTTGTTTTATCGGAGATACAAGATGGATTGGACATAGAACTTTAGGCCCATTCAGATAGGATAAATTGTCAATCCCTATACCATGGCTCAGGGTTCATGCACAGTGCATTGTGGATGCTGGTGCATGTGCATGTGTCTTATGTTGTGAGTTTTTGTATCTTTTATTATGAAATATTGTACTTTAAAAGTATAAATTCTATAAATGAAACAAATTAGTAATTGTATCTTATGTTATGAATTTTTGTGTCTTGTGAAATTCTGTGCCTATGAACACAAAGTATATACCTAAATCAGATTTGAAAAATATGTTAGTATATAACATGTGTCTATGTCCTGTTTTGTGATTTTTTGTGTATTGTATTATGAATTTTTGTACCTTAAGAGTATGAATTATGTACATGACCTCGTCGTTTCGATGAGGATCTATCATGGTCTATGATATAAATTGCCATAAATTATGGGGTTTGTACATATTAAAATACTACACATTAATAAAATCTGCGAAAATATAATAACTTGCTAGTTTTTTTTTTCCCCTTTTCGATGAAGGTCAGATACTCAGATTAAGAGAACTATTTTCAAGATCTTCACCTTCAAGAGTGAATATGAAACCTCCATTAAATAATTTCAAAATCTTCCCCTTCATAAGTGAATAGGCAACCTTCATGATTCTTGAATCTCCATGATCTTCTTTGTTTTCTATAATTATTCAATAGGAAACATCCATGATCTTCTTTACTTTCTACATTCTCGAATCTACAATCTTCTTTGCTTTTCTTATTTCTTAAATTTCCGTGACTTGACAATCTTCAACACCTTTCAAAGCTAGGAAATTGAAAAAATAAAATACCAATAATCTTTCCAGCCTAATCTAAGTTAGTTTTGACTAAAAAAAAAAAATACTCCAATATAAATATTACATCAATAACAAAGCTAATTTCCTTTTCTCTCGAGAGTGCTAGGAGCACTGAAGTTTCGGTTTCTCAAGCTATCATGAATTACTTTCATACAAAAAACTTGAACAAAGAAATAACACAGAAATTTAATTTTAGGAATAATGTTGACAATTTTTTTATTTTTTTAAAAATTTCGTAAAGTTTCAAGAGAGAAAAATATAGATCAAGTTTCTTCAACGATAAAACACTATGCCCAACAATCAAACATTTATAAAGAATTTGAAATTCATTAACATTCAACATGATATTTAAATATAACCTATAAATTTTGGTAAAATCGTAACTAGGATGTGCTATAATAAATTTTCCAATGAAAATATTCGACACACCCAAATTGCAAGTACACACGAGTTTAGCAAGATAAGTCGTCCATTTTAGAGATTCGGCACATTATCATAACATACAAAATAAGCTTATTCAAGGTAAAAGATGTTGGAAATTTATATAGTAATGGAGATTAATGTTTCAGATGAACTACCATGAAAGCTTAAATAATATTTGGAGTTGTGGAGTTGTAAATATTATTTTAGTTTGGTAGAAAGTTAATTAAAATACTGGGAGAAATTTATATAGTTATATGCTTGACATATATAGCTATATGCTTGAGATATATAGCTATATGCGTTGGAATATATAGCTATATGCTTGAGGTTATATAGTTATATGCTTGTGATATATAGTTATATGCTTGGAATATATAGCTATATGCTTGAGTTTTATATAGCTATATGCTTGAGATATAAAACTATATGCTTGAGATTATTAAACTACATATATGGATATTATTTATATTTATTCTTTGCATGTTTTCATGCGTAAGGAATATATATATATATATATATATATATATATATATATATATATATATATATATATATATATATATAATTTTGCAGGATATATCTTATCTTATGGAAGTTGAGTTTTAAATCACAGCAACTTCCATGCAACTTCTCCAAACAGATATATCTTTTCATCTATAAATACTTTAGAGAAAAATCTGAAAGCGATATGAAAAAGCAAAAGGGATATTTCACAGTCCTACAGTTCTACAGGAAATTCTCATACAAAGCAACTTGAGAATTTCATTCATCTTCTTGTATCCCATAAGATTAAATCTTGAACCTTGTTGCTTTTATAGAAGGAGATTTAAAGCTTATAGGAAAGTGATTACACGCATGAAGATATCAAATGATCCAGTTTTTGTTCCCTGTTGTTTTCTGTATTTTGTTGTATTTCAAATGTATTACAGATTACAAGCATTTTTTCCAACAAAAGATATGTGTCAAGTATTAGGCTATCCTTATCCCGATAAATTTATCTTACTTTCAATTCAAAAGTGAATCCTACTTATAGATCATCAAATTTGTAATTCTCTAACTATTTTTTCTATATCCTTACAATTCCAACTCACTTTTAAAAGTGTATCCCAATTTCAAATCTCTATAAAGCTATAATAATAATAATTCCAACTCACTTTTTAACAATAATAACAATAACAATAAAATAATAATTTTTTTAAAAAAAATACAAAAGCTACAAAATTACAACTTTTGTTCTTGTTTGCAAGCCAAGTGACAAAAAAAATTAAACTTTAAAAAAAATTGTCATGTGCACTTGCAAGTCCCATCATTTCAAGGATGAGCCTTAAAGGCATCCCCAACAGGGGATCATTCATGAATTTTGGAATATTAAAATTTTCTTTGTCAAGTTTTGGACAAATGGGAGGAGTAGATTTTGTGGATATTTTTCTCATGCGAGGAAAACATTTGTCAGTTTTATGTCATTTCACTCATTTGTGTGGATCCTACAAAGAAAATAAGAAATTAAAGGAGCAAGGCTTGGATGGAAGAAAGTGTGGATCCCACGATCAAATTTGCTGACATTTGAATTTTTATTTTTTAAACCTCTTTCACTTATTTTCTATTTCCTAAACACACTTACAAAAATTACTCAAAATTTACATCAAAATCCCCACTATTGAAGATGCCTAACACAACTACTAGCCATCTAGCATATAACACAATCATAGCCTACCCTCTATACATACTTACATAGCCACAAGCTCCAATAGTCTGATTCGATGAAGCAAGCATACAATTAATCGCGATGGTATAGACGGGCCGGGGAATAGATAAGCATTTTCTTTTTAGTAATGAACAATTACTTTGTCAAATTGTATTCCCATCACACATTCGTAAATGTTGAGCCTTTGCACGTTAAATTAAGGAGAAATGGGGATTTTAGTTCATTTTTTATGCATATATTGTAAATTCAATCATGAATTATTACTAAATACAATTTTCTCCTTTAATTATGTGTAAAGTGGTAATTTTAGTCCATCATTAACAAATTAATTATGTTAATATTAATAATGTATTTTAAATTTATAAATTATCGAGGAACACCTTAGTTATTTTTTATTTATATCATTTTGTATTAAATAATTAAGTCATCATTGAATTTGACAGACACATTTTCTTTGCAATTAGAGTGTAGCAAAATTAACATTTGTACTTTAAATTCTCAAATATTTGAAAGATATATTAGTCATTTCATAGAGATTTCTCAAATTCGAGTTAATACCCAAAATCGTCCTCGACTATAGTGGTTTTTCTCAATTTCGTCCTAAACGACTTTGGTGACCTAATATCGTCCCAGACTTTTATGTTTCGCTCAATTTAGTCCTCCATTTGTTATTTCGTCAAATTGGTGTTAAATAAAGGGACAATTCAGTAATGTCAATATTGATCTCTCTTTACTTTCAACTTGTGAAGTGTGAAATTCCTCTTTCTTGTACGAATTACACCCAGAATTACTCCCGGACCTGCAAATCAAATTTTATATTCGCAGTTTTAGGAGTAATTCTGGGAGTAATTCGTAAAAAAAAAAGGGATTTCGCAGTTCACATGTCTTTGAGTAAAGAGATGCCATTATTAAAATTACTGAATTGTCTATTTATTTAACACCAAATGGACAGAATAACAAATGAGGGACTAAATTAAGCAAAAACACAAAAGTCTGGGACTAAATTGAGCGAAACACAAAAGTCTGGGACGATATTAGGTCACCAAAGTCGTTTAGGACGAAATTGAGAAAAACCACTATAGTCGAGGACGATTTTGGGTATTAACTCTCTCAAATTCTCTCAACTAAATCTTCATATATACTGAATATATTTATTTGTAATGAAGAATTCCTAGTTTTCTAAGATTTATAAACATATATCTACTTATCTTTAGTTTCAAAGTTAAACATCAATTTACTTGCCTGAAAATAAATTTATCTTTCTATATAATCAATGTGCAGAGATATTTATATGTTTGGTTTCATATTTATATATTATGGTGTGTTTGGTTCATGGTTTACACACTAGGAATGAGAATCAAAATCATAGTTAGTGTTTGTTGACAACTTTTTAAAACACACTTATGGGTTTTGATTACCCCTTCAATTAAAAATTGCATTCCCTAATTAAAAATGGGTATCATTCCATCTTTTGGTAATCTAACTTTTAAGTTTGAATTCGTACTTTTAGATTTTTGTTTTGATTTTTTTTGTTCATATTGATGCTTTGGATGTCATTATATTAGGATCAATTGCCTTGATTTTTTGTTTTCGTATTTTTAAAACATTCATTCCCATTATAGGGTCATACACAACCAAACATCAATATTGGTAATCATTCCAATTCCACCTTACTACCAAACATGCAAAATACTTTCACCAAAATCCATTACCATTACCAAGTATTTGGTTCTCATTCCGATTCCAATTTTGATTCTCATGTGCAAACCAAACACACACTTACTGTAATATATGGCCAGTATGTATTATTTGTAATGTTTTTGTTTCTTACATAGATTCTTGAAGAGCATTTAAGTAAAATGGATACTCAAATAAGAGATATTGATTTGTGAATTATAATATGTATATTCATATCAGTTTTTCATATTAACATTTTTTTATGTGAACAAATTATTTCAAAACATTTTTTTTATATATGTGAATGATCTAATATGCTTGTCTTTTGTGAAGTCTTGTTGCAAATGAAAATTGAAAATGCAATTGTGGTAGAACCAATACTCTCTTTTATATTTTTATATTTTTTTAAAGAAAATGAAAATGACATATGAATTGAAAGTGTTTATAGATTGAAGACTCATTCCAACTTATTGACATGAAAACAAAACGTACTTAAATTCGTAATATTTAGTAAACTTAGAAACCAAAACAATTTGTCAAGCACCTTGTGTTCAGATGGCATGTAGGGATTTCTCCCATGTTGAGAGGTTATGAGATTGAGCCTCAGTGGAGACGTTGTTGACTTTGTGTGTTTCATTAGGTTGAGAAAGTATGTTTGAATACATATTACAATGTAATAGAGTTAGTAGCATTCAAAAAAAAAAAGAAACCAAAACAATTTTGAATTTTTAGCTACACTCCAGTGAAAAAAGAAAAAAATGTGTCTATCAAAATCAATGATTACTTAATTATTAATACAAAATGTATAAATAACAAATGACTAAGGTGTTCCTCAATAAATTGGAAATTTAAAACACACTAATTTTTTTTTTTTTGGTAGGGGAGGCGGGGAGAGATACCCAGCGAACCAAAAGCAACATCATGTAGACGTCCAGAGAGCGGCAAATTATGCCCTGGACCCGTGTCCACATTGAATTGTGGACACGGGCCCAAAACGACGTCGTTTTTTAAAAAAAACGCGTCATTTAGTTAAAAAAAAAAAAATCGCGCGCGTTTTGCCGTTAACGGCGTTAACAGCGTTATTTTTTTTTTTTTGATTATGAATGTACAGTTATGCCGTTATGAATGTACAGTTATGCCGTTATGAATATACAGTTATACAATTATGAAATTATGAACACAGAGCTCTAACATTATGAACTTACAATTATGAACATATATAGTGATAAAATTATGACCATGGAGCTTTAAAATTGTGAATATAGAGCTTCAAAGATTATGAATGTACAGTTATGGAGTTATGAATGTACAGTTATAGAGTTATGAATCTACAGTTATGGAGTTATGAATCTACAGTTATGAGATTATGAATCTACAGTATGGAATTATGAATGTACAGTTATTGATCGAATTATGAATAAAGAGCTCTAACATTATGAACTTATAATTATGAACATATAGTGATAAAATTATGAACATAGAGCTCTAAAATTGTGAACATAGAGCTTCGAAAATTATGAATGTACAATTATGGAGTTATGAATATACAGTTATGGAGTTATGAATGTACAGTTATGGAGTTATGAATGTACAGTTATAGAGTTATGAACGTATAGTTATGGAGTTATGAATGTATAGTTATTAACATATAGTAATAAAATTATGAACATATACTATTACAGTGAAGCGGTCTGAAATTATAAAAAAAAAAAAAAAAAAAAAAAAAGGAGATAACAGTGCCTAACGGCACTGTTACCCGTGTCCAGCAAGCATGCTGGACACGGGTCCAACGCATAACGATTGCCAGAGAGCCATCTTGGCTTTGTCGATCTCAAGAACATCCAAAACTTCCTCCAGCGGGTTCTAGTATTTGAACCAATCGCAGTTCTGTCCAAGTGCTAAAATTGTTAGTAGTGGATTAAAATTGACACTCTACACATAATTAAAAAAAAAAATTATGTATGATAATAATTCATGAACCAAATTTACAATATGGGTATAATATAATTGATGGACTAAAATTACTATTTTCCCTTAAATTAATATATACATCAAGAAGCCCTATTTGGCAACTATAATTAGGTATTTAGGTACGTTTGTGGCGGAATTAGAATTAGACTAGAGAATTCCATCAGAATTCTCCATTTCAATTTCTTTTTATTTTTCTTCTTCTTCTGGGGTAATGAGGGAGACGAGCCAAGGGAAAACCCACAAGCACTATCCGAAGATATGTACTGAGTAAATCTCACCATATGATCTTAGCCGGTAAAATATCACAAGAAGTCCGGTAAACCAGTTTAAGTTATCCATAGATGACCGACTTAAATTAAGAGGGTTAGAATTCAAACTCGTGATCTTGTGATTACACATTTGTATCCCTAATCATCTTGGCTAGGGTTACTTCCTCTTCTTCTCGGATTATGGTATGGCTTTTTGCATGCAACTGCAAGGAAGAAGAGATAGGAGTAATAGTCAAAAGAACATATTTTGGATTTTTGGGATGGCATGGCCTTTAGGCAATTAAGAAAACTGCTGGCTATGATCATTGCATTGTACCAAATTTTCACTTTGCGACAAATTGTAACATTCAATTCAATGACGTCTGGTTTGGGGCTGACTCGAAACTCGTGCATTGACCAAACACAAACGGACCACAACCACTACTATACCCTCAAATGTATTCATTTGAAAATTCTCATACAGCTCCATTCAATCTTTACGGGTTTGCAGTTTACTTTTTAAATATTATTTTAGAGTACTATTGACGTACATACAAACAGGGACGAAGCTAGAAAATTATTTGAATGGAGACAGTTTAAACTACGTTAGAAATATCAAATTACAAAATATCAAACAATCATAATATGGTTAAATACAAAATACATTATAAATTACAATATAATATAATGTTTTTGATAGATCAGATTACATTATAGTTAGAGCCGAAATAAAAAATATACTTGAGTGCGGTGAAAATGTGAAAATATTCATGACAAAATATGAAACATAATTAATTAAATAAAATAATTTGAATAACAGTATATTCATAAATACTTTTTAATTTTAATTTTTTTTATGTTAGATCAACTTTAAGTCCTTTTAAATTAATTCGAATACAATGAAGTATAATATAAACTTGTATACTACATTAGTTAAATAATTCATAAAAAGTAGATTAAAAAAAAGCATTTAATTTGTTAATTAAATGATTCATAAAAGTATAAGAAAAGTGTTAATAAACTCAAATTTAGAATTCAATCAACTGAGCTACTCAAACTATTAGTAATTTAATGCTATATGTGCATATATACATACATACATATAAAGGGGTGGGGTGGGGCGGGGTGGGGCCGTGGGGGCACTGTCCCATACTAGCTCCGTCCTTGCATACAGACTTTCTCAACCTATTGAAATACAAAAGAGTCCATGCCTCCACCGAAGTTCAAATTGTGACCTCCCATTTAGAAAAGTCATAATCATGCCGCTCAACAAGAAGGTCTTTGACAATTTTTTTAATATTAATTAAGTTGGTATCAAAAAATGATTTTTTATATATTTATAAATTATATAATTTTTTTATTAAATTAAAATGTTAAGAATACATTACAGAAATAAAGGAATAAGAGTTATCGATCTGACTATAAAATAGTAAAAATATAGGACATGTAAAAACATCCTTTCTTAGCTTGTAGCAATGATAGTATGATGATACATTAATATGAGGAAGATACAACTAGAAAGAGAGCTGAGTGTGATAGAATATAAATACAGAATAAGGTTTAAATTGGCTACTGAATGTAATCTGGAAATGCAATTAGGTCACTGAACGAAAAAAAAAAAAAAAAGTACAATTAGGTCACTGAATACTCAAAAAACGTGCAATTAGGCCACTTGTTGGTCCCAAAAGAGGTAAGGTGAAAGTCTAGAGGGGGGGGGGGGGTGAATAGACTTTCAAACTTTTTCGCACAATATAACAAAAGGTAAGCCAGAGATAAACCAAGACTCTTAACTAGATTGTTAGAGTCCGGTGCACAGCAGAATTAAATAAACGATACGGTGTGTGTGTAGATCGTGTCAAGATTATTGACGTGAGAAGCAAGCAAGAGCGGTAAGTAAAGAAAGCAGTAAAGAACACAAGGCAATTTATAGTGGTTCGCGAGGTGATGTAATCCTCCTACTCCACTTGCTCTTTTCTCCAAGAGCCAATTCACTATATCCACCACTTCTTGGTTCCAAGATACAATGAATTCCGTGATCTAGTGCTTTGATCACCAAGCCCACACTAATCACGCCCAGTGCCTCCAACACTTCTGCTTCGGGTTTCACGTCGCCGCGTTACTTTCCCAGGATTTCACAACTCCGTGCTACTTTCCCCCCGTCTTCTACGATCCGGTAGAAACGTATCTTCCGTGATCTGGTGCTTTGATCACCAAGCCCACACCAATCACGCCCAATGTCTTCCCGACACTGTTGCTTCGGATCTCACAGCTCCGTGTGACAATCCAGGATTTCACAACTCCGTGTTACTTTCCTCCTTTCCCTTGTTTTGCTCCAAAACAAGTTTTGCCTTGCTTCCAACTTTGAGACTCTGTAGATGATCTTCAATGGTGCGCTGAGTCTCTTGAAGTTGATGAAGATTTTAACACTCTTGGATATTTCTTTTCTAAGCTCTGTATCACTCTGAGTGTTTATCTCACAAAAGATATATCAATTTAAGCTCCTGAGATGGAAAGCTTTCTTTGAATTTTGTATGCTCTGTTTAGCTCTGTTCTTTGTATTTTGCTTTTCTTGCTTCTGCTTTCCTCAGCTTCAGTCTTCATCTATTTATAGCTGGTAATGAGAATCCGTCCGTTGGAAAGAAACGGTCTCATTTTCGAATTTTGCTTAGCTGTATAGCCTTTTGTCAGAAGATAAGATAACGTTGCAGATCTTGTCAGATATTTCAAATTGAGCTTGAGGTTTCAGCAAAAATGGCGTCCCATGAATCTCCATCTGGTGTAGATCACGCCTCTTGAGATTTTTATCTTCAAAATATATTCTCCAATATAATCCCTTACTAGTTAGACTAGTATTTTTGCTCCTGCAACTTCTTCTAATATCTTCCTCTGTTTTTCGTGTATCTGGGTCTGTATACTGCTTCCAGACTTCATCTCTTCAATTGACTTGGAAATCTCTTCCCTTGTGAAACTTCATCCCTTTCTATTTTGGGAAATGAAATCTCTATCCCTTGCTAGATTTGTCAATTGAATTCTCATCCCTTACTTGATTTGGAATTGCAATCTCATCCCTTCAAATTGAAATTGCCTTCCGTTCGAGATATCAATTTGAACTTCAATTTCGAACTTCAACCCTTCAGATGAAATTGCATCCCTATTTCAATTTATTTCAATTTGTTTGGGATACCAATTTGAGAAACTGCATCCCTTCACTTGTAAACTTCATCCCTTAGTCAATTTGGAAATCTCATTCCCTTTGACTTTGCAAATTGCATCCCTTGAAATCTCATCCCATAGACTTGCAAATTGTATCCCTTCGGCCAAACCATCGCCTCTTACTTGATCAGATGGAATTTTAACTTGGCTTCTTTAAAATATGTGGGATGTGAGATTCGAACCTATGACCTTGCACATAATATTCGAACCTATGACCTTGGTTATCTTCTTGTTCCACTTGGTGTACTCCTTTCTTTCCATAGATGCTTGATCTTCAAGATAGCTTCATGCAAACTTCTAGTCACGTTCTTTCTTCTTCGGGATTTCTTGAGGGATTTTCTCAAATTTCATACACATACATCTTCCTCTTCTGTTTGCCATTTTCTCTTGACAAATTCTTGATTTTTGGCTTGATATCTTCTTCATCCATTTCCTCAACTAATGAATTTATTTTTCCCTTTCTTGGTCTAAGACTCGACTAATCTAATAAAATAAAATTGGGGATCTACGAATTACAATATGGCTTATCAAAATCTATTACAATTTATTCCTAACACCACTGAACACTCCAAATGTATGCAATTTCACCGGATAGTAGGTTACCATCAATTTTAGCTGGTTACCTGCTTAAGTTGCAGCTGAGTTGATATTTTTAATAGTTTTTAAATAATTTTTAATAAATTTTTAAAAAATTGAAAAAAAAAATTAAATAAAAATAAAAAATAAAACGACGTCATTTTTTTAAAAAAATTTTATTAAAATTTATTAAATATTATTAAAAATGCGAACTCTGCTGCCACGTAAGCAAGTAACCTGCTAAAATTGATGGTAACATACTATCAGGTAGGGATGTCAATGGGTCGGGTGTGGGTCGGGGAGGGCTACATCCATCACCCGACCCACCTTATATTTTCTCTACCCACCCCCACCTCCAACCCGCATCGGGTGGACTTTTTCAGAACCCACCCCACCCCCACCGGGTGCGGGTGCCCACTACGGGTACCCACCACTTATCATCTTATTATGTTTTTCAAAAAATAATATTTAAATTATTTACACATAATAAAAAAATAAAATCCATTAGTGATACTAAAACATAAATAATGGAAATATTTAAATATAATAACTAAATTGTTAATTTTTAAAAATAAACTTAGTAGTTTTGGTATAAAAAATAGTAAAAAGATACACGGAGTTATATAAACTATTATAAATAACTACATACTAGTATTTATTTTACTATTATATATATATACACACACATGGTGGGTCGGGTGGGGTTCTAGGCGGGTCTTGTACATAGAACCCGAATCCAACCCGACCCACCGCGAGTTTTCTTTTTTAAGACCCACCCCCGACCCACCACCCACCATCACCCAAAAAAACCCGATCCATGCGAGGTGGATTCGGGTGGATATCCACGGGTCGGATTGAAATTGCCATCCCTACTATCAGGTGAAATTATATACATTTGGAGTGCTCAGTGACCTAATTACACTTATCTTTTTTCGTTCAGTGACCTAATTACATTTTCAGGTTACGTTCGGCAATTTAAATTTTATTCCTTTAAATACAATATAATACGGTACATTTGATCTAACTCATATACATGTACGGTTGCACTTTTTCAACCCTAAGATGAGGTCTCCCTAATATAAAATTAGGTGACTCATTAACACAGATAATAATCTTATTTGGAGCATATAAGTCTCAATATTTGTAGATCGATAATTCAGTTGTCATTATTTAAAAATTTTGATAGTCATATCAATCGATACTTTTATTATGAATATTTATTGTACATATAATTAGATATATAAATTGGTTAGTTAAAATTCAATATTTAGAAATTGGACTTTCTAGAACTGTACTAAATATCATTTTAAAAGAAGAAAAAAATGACATAAAAGCTATGTTTTGACGATAGTTTCCTCTTCAATGGTCCTAAGATGTCAAGGGGCATCCTTTTTTGATAGTTCAAAGATAAGATAGACAGAGAATATAATTTATTCCAAATTTTTAATGACTCCTTTTATTTAATTAATAATGAACAATATTATATATTTTTTTTTTGAAAGCATGAACAATATTATATTATTATATTATATAATATAATATAATGAAATCACTAGTACTGTTTGTGAGGTGTCGTTTCATTTGTTTTTTTCTCATTGGAAAGGAATTTGTGAGGTGTATCCATTCATTCATACAGAAAACACGTAAGATTTATATTCAAAGTCATCTACCCACCACATAATATCAACTTAATAAACACATTTCCCTTTCTATTTTGTTTTTGGAAAAAAAAAGTTTAACATTTTTAATCCCTCAATTATTGTTTCACTAACCACTTTAGACCTTTTTTTTTCTTTTTTCTTTTTTCTTTTTTTTTATTTATATTTATCATTGTAATATATATATATATATATATATATATATATATATATATATATATATATATATATATATATATATACTCCTCTAACTCTTTGGAAAGTTACAATTTTAACCACTAAAGCAATACAACTATTAAACTTTGTTGAAATTTTACTTAGTATATATAATTTTTTTTGTCACTACAATCTAATATATCCATAGTATATGTTCAATATGAATACATGATATGTCAACCTTTATTGAAATGAAATTCAAACCGGTGACCTTTCGCTTGGAATGCTAACAGTGATGTTATCAAATCATAAGGTACTTGACTACTTAGTACTTAGATAATTGCACAAATAATCAAATTAGCTTTTCAATTATAAACTTGAATTAATGTACGTCCTCCCTAATTGTATACACTAATGTGAATATGTTGGTCTCTCTTGTCACAACAGTTGTCACTTTTTTATTTTAAATTTTACACATTTTAATCACTAATATTAAAAATTAAAGTAAGGACAACATAGGAAGACAAAAGCACATATAATTATTTAACGCATTTATCACGTGAAATCCGATCCTTAATTCTTCTCCCAAAAAGTCGAATCTTCAACCCAAAAGTTCCGCACACCCCGATCCGACAAAGCATTTGGGAAGATGTAAATCAATCACGGTGACTCAATGGATCAACATATAAGGCCAAATAGATCAGCATACAAGGCTAAATGCCAGTGCGCAAAAAAAAAAAAAAAAATCTACTCACTTTAAACATAATCTCTACACAGCCATCGCCGAGGTTCGAACATTGGCATAATCCGATCCTTAATTAAACGACCAACTTGGTGTATAATTATTAGGGTTAAACTTTTGGTTTTCCCTATAATTATAGATTAAATTAAACATTTACATCTATATTTGAACCAAAAGTACAATTAGCCATAAATATTACTATTCCATTTTTAAAAAGTATGGATAAAAACTATTCATTTTCCTACATATATTTGTGGGACATAAAACCTCAAACATTTATATTTTGAAAATGTAGCGACAAATATATGGGTGAATAGAATTTTTATTTTTTTGTTTCAAAAAAAAAAAAAAAAAAAAAAAAGGAGAAGAAGAAGAAGAAGAAGATATAAAAAATAAAAAAATAATAAAAACTCTTTATTTTCATGGACTACTCATGAATTGAACAATCTCACCATAAGTTAATAAGGAATTTATGCATCCAATAAAATTATGACATGTCAATGAGTGATTAATAAAGATCAGAGTAGTTTTTGTAGTGATTTCTAGCACCATTCTTATGTTTTAGAAAAAAATGTTAGATTGTCCCCTAAGTCAAGTGGATAGTGCAATTAGATCCCATAAGTGAAAAAAGCTTCATTCAAGTTTCCTAAACTAGTAATATTGTTCAATTAAGTCCAAGTTAACTTGTTTATCAGGTTAAATGCATACGGTGTTAACACGTGTTCTTATTTTTTATTTTTTATTAAAAATATTATTTATTATAAATTAATTAAAATTAAAATAATAATAATAATTAAAAAAAATTTAAAAAAAAAAATAAAAGAAAAAAGAACAGCCATCGGCTGTCTTCCTTCTTCAAGGACAGCCGTGGCCGAATGGTCACGGCTGTCTAAGGAAGACGTCCATGGCCGTCTTCTAGATCTGGGCGAGGGCTACGGCCTTCAATTTTTTTTTTAATTATTATTATTATTATTATTTTAATTAATTTATAATAAATAATATTTTTAATAAAAATAAAATAAAATAAGGACACGTGTCAACACCGTATGCATTTAACCTGATAAACAAGTCAACTTAGACTTAATTGAATAATTTTACCGGTTTAGAGGACTTGAATGAAGCTTCTTTTTTTTTTTTTTTTTTTTTTTCACTTAGGGGATCCAATTGCACTATCCACTTGACTTAGGGGGCCAATTTGACATTTTTTCCTATGTTTTATAACATTATATCAGAACATTTAAAACTTTGTAATTTAATGTCAAGCTTCTTTTTTTTTTTTTTTTTTTTTTTTTAGGTATACCCAGGGTTTCCACCGTCGAACACAGTGACTAATCCTCACGTTGAATTATAGGCACCTCTTTAAGATAGGACAACTGGGCGTGGAGATTATGCCAAACTTTATTATATATGTGACAATTATATCTAATTATATATCGTATATAACCCTTATATAAAAATTATTCAATTATCCTAATTTAGGTATTAATTAGCTACTATAATATTTAGATATTCCTTATTATTATTATTATTATTGAGCAAGTGTCGAGTGACGAGGGAAACCATTTAGACATTCTTTTATATATATATAGAACATTTGTTTAGAGAGTTTAATTTTGAATGTGTAGTTGTATGAATTGAAGTATATATTTTGATATACATTATATTTTAAAAATAATGTCATTTTTAATTTTTAAAATAATTATATGGTGATCTAACTTAAGGAAAACTAGTTTAGGTTGGATTTTTTCTTGGATTGGACATTATAATGGTTACAAAATACAAACGTTTGATTATTATCAACTTTTTAATGTTTAGATGTAATTTTTATGCACACAAGCTAAGTTTGATGTTAAATTGTCAAAATTTAAAAGTATGAATTTTGATGGTGCCAAGATTTTCTTCTCCCAAAATGTTGAATCCCCAATCCTAAGGACCCCACGCTGGTGCCAAGATTTTCTAGCATTAGGCTTGGGTGTGGTCCCATTATCTTGTACTCATCATCTATTAATCTAATATTTTATCTTTTAGTTGTAACATTATCTCTCATTCTTTATATTATTTGTTGTGAGATCCTTATATTTAGAGTTGATTTACCGATCCAATGACCTTGTGGTCCAGTTGCATGAAGTGGCTCTCTCAAATGGGATGTCATGTGTTTGATTTCCAGTGAGGGTAGTATTGACTCTTTGTGCAATTAAAAAAGTAATTATGAAATGATACTACATTGTAATAGAGTCAGTAGCTAGTACTCAAGAAAAAAGAGTTAATTTACTGATTAAGCATATAGTCGGACAAATTTTTTTCCCATCAAATAATATAATTGTCACAAATTAAAGTATAATTGAATATAATTGTTAACAAAATTTATTTTTCTAAATATTTATTTAGTTTTACATTTTTAAATATGATATAGTGACAACATAGTTAATTAACAATAAATACCAACTACCCTGGCCTCAACAACTAAACAACTCTTTCATAAATTTTAATGAATGTTGAAAGTAACTTGAAACAACTGGATGGATGATTGTAGACGTACTCTATTTAGTTGACTGCAGGTATGCTCAACAGTAGGACAAATTTTATATTGCCAATGATTTTGCAATTAAATGGTATAAATCTGTAACTTTAGGATTGAGTGATTGTTCATCTTTTTTTTTTTTTTTTTTTTTTTTTTTTTTTTTAACAAATAAAAAATTAAATCTACATTTTCTTCATCTCACAAAATTTCAAATTTCACACAATTTTCATGTATTTTTCCAACTATATATATATTTACTTATTTATTTATTTATTTATATATGTTTATAAAGAGCTAACATTATATAATAAATTATCAAATTTGTCAAGAACTAAATATGAAAAATCACCAAAATCGAAAAAAAAAAATTGATATAAACTCTCATATGTAATGTGATTGTTTCTTCTCTTTTATTTTTTTTCAAAAAAAATAAAATAAATAAATAAACAACACAAAATAGAACCTGTAGTTAGGTCATATATATTTATTATTATTATAATCTCTCAATACAGTCAACAACGTGTAAAGACTAAAGACCAATAAAAGATATTTACATAGAAATTTATTACTAATTATATATAATATATTTAAACATATGTTTTGATCCTTTCATCTTATTGGTTGAATCTTTTCTCCTTTCTTCATTATTATTTTTTTTTTGAAAGCCTTTTTCTCCTTCTTCTTATTTACAAACCAGATTTCAGGATTGATTCCTCCAGAATTATGGAACTTATCGAGGCTTCAAGTTTTGTTTTGGTTGAATTGGAAGAATCAAATTAAAGGTAGTGTGCATCATTGGCTCTCTTTAGCTTAGCCCTCTCCTGGATATAACTGAAAAAGATACATCGATAATATGATTTTGCCCATTCTCTATCACTTTCTTTTAGTATATTTTCAACAATCAATTTGTGCAAGTAATGCATACCCATTCTTCTAACGCCCGCTACTCATGCATGTTTGCAACTCATACAACAAAGTCAACACCTTTAAATCCAATACAATTATAAAACTGAAACAACAATCACTAAAATAACAATAATAATATTGTTGACCTATTTTAGATTCAATTTTTTTTTTTTTTTTTTTTTTTTGCAAACTAGCACCAGTAACCCAATTGGTCATAAGACACTACCAAAAATAAGAAGCAGGCAAGCAATAAAGACAAAACAATGACAAACCTATCCAAAAACGAATTAACAAAACTTAGAGTAATTCCAACCAAATAGTATCTACAACCTAATACCATACGAACTACAATATAAGTATTTAGATAATTATTTTTTAAAAAGTACAAATATTAATTTTAATGTCAATTATAAAAAACTTGTCTTATATAATTTTGTATTGATATACTTTAAAGTACTTATTTAAATACAAACATTGAACATTAAATTAGTCAGACAATGCGACTAAAACCAAGTTAGTTTAATAATCATTCATAAGATTTCCATATCAACTTGTCTTGAGAGTTCTATTATTAAAGGGAAAATTGTAAAAAATGCCCCTCTATAATAGGCCAATTATCAATGTCATCCCTGAATTATGAGTGGTGTAAATGTTGCTCCTCAATTATTAAAACGGTGCACATATAGCCCCTCCCGTAACGGACCTGTGAATCCACGTTAGTCTACACCGTTTAGTTGGGGTAATTAAGTAATTTACTTGTTTTTTCCTTTTTGTTTTTATATTTTCCCTTTCTCCTCCTATGAGCATCAATGTAACAGTGCCGACAATATAAAAACAAAAAGGAAAAATCAAGTAAATTACTTAATTATCCAAACTAATCGGTGTAGACTAATGTAGATTCATAGATCCGTTACGGGAGGGGTTATATGTGCATCGTTTTAGTAATTGAGGGACAACATTTACACCATTCATAACTCAGGGGTGGCATTGATAATTGGCCTATTATAGAGGGACATTTTTTACAATTTTCCCATTATTAAATTAGTAGACAAGTATTTTAATAGAAAGAAACAAATCCGACATTATGAGTACTATTAAATTCATTGCCAAATGCCAAATTATTGAGTGGGAAGCAAATCTAAAACAGTATCGCATGACTGTACTGCACCAGACGAAAGCACGAGCCTGAATTCCCAGCTTCTTCATCCCTTCCTATGAGCTTCAATGAAGCTCCATGGCCCATGCAGACTTAACAGTATACGACCCGCCATTCTTCCATTCCAACCCACTTTCTCATTTTTTCCACAACGACTTTCTCATTACGCCCCTTGACTTTGATTATTCAAACCCATTTCCTACGCTTCAACCTCTATAAATACCTCACTGCTCTTTGATAGCTAGTCAAATCTGTGCAGTTTGGACCTTTGGTAGATAGCCTCATAAAGTCATAGTGTAGTGGTTGGTTGGTTCCTTGTGCTTTGCAAAGAGATAATCCTTTCTTTTTGTGGTTCAATTCAAGGTGAGAACTTTATCTTGACTACTCAAGCTAAGGCCCCTTTTTCAATTATATTTTGCTTTTCTTGGATTTGGGTTTCCAAGATTTTGTTTTTTTGATGATGATATGGGCTTTTTTCTTGTGTTTTGCTCTTGATGGTTTGGTTTATTCTTCTTTGTTCTTTGATGGTGTTTTATGAATTCTGCAAGAGATTGTTGCTGTGTTATTATGTCTAATTTAGTTGCAGTTCTGCTTGAATTCTCCATCTTTGGTCAAATTTAGTACCAGTTTTGCTAGATATTTTACTTTTCTTGAAAATATGATGTTTATCCCATTCCATCCTTGTTTTTTTGGAGTGACGAGAAAAATCCCTAGTCGTCACTATCTGATGGTGTATACTGGGTAAATCAGTATAACAAGCCTAGCCTAGGTTGTTTATAGCTGATTGGCTCAAACCAAGAGGTTTGGAATTCGAACACGTGTTCTTATAGTTACAAGTTTGTATCTTTAGCCATCTTGGTTGAGATTATCCCGACCATTCCATCCTTGTTGTTTAAAGGACAAATGGTTTTGCAGTTGATTACTAATTTATGTTGTTCTTATTCAAACTGTTGAACTCTCAATTGAAAAACAATAGAAAATAACACCTTTAGCAATGCTTTTTTGCAGGGTTGTTTAATTTTTCCAGAGAATCAAGTGTGAATTGTGATATACTTACTGGTGAATGGGACTGTCTGCTTCTTTGCTATTACCAGCATTTGGGTTTCCATCAATAAACACTGAGAACGAAGACACAGATTCCATGCTCAAAACATATAGCTTCAAGGAAGAGCATCTTAACAAGAAAGCTGGGTTCAAAAGAGATGCAAAGATGAAGCTCAAAACCCATGTTCCATTAAACAATTTAGTCGTCGAAAAGGAGGAAAAAGATTCTGGAGAAGATGGGAAGTGTAATGAATTTTCCCTGAAATCAAAGGCTGCAATTTCATGCCCAGAACCATATGTGTACTCTTCTCCCAAACCTGTTCTTGATGCTGCTGCAACTAAGGTCCAAAAAGTCTACAAGAGTTACCGGACCAGGAGGAACCTTGCAGATTGTGCAGTGGTTGTTGAAGAGCTCTGGTATATATCTCTCATTATATACTAAAGTTAAACATATTTTAGAAGCATTTAATGTTTAAGTTTAATATATCGTTATACCTTGGTATATTTCAGGTGGAAAGCCTTGGATTTTGCAGCTCTAAAGCGTAGCTCTATCTCATTTTTCAACATTGACAAACAAGAAACTGCAGCATCGCGGTGGTCACGGGCCAGGACAAGGGCTGCTAAGGTACTATATCGAGCATAAAGTATGTAGTTATTAGGATCAAACGTTAGCTCTGATACCACTTGTTAAGATCAAGCAGACACAATTTTATTTCCTTATATACTGCCACGTTTTCAAGAGGCAGGGTGCTGGACTTGGCCCTTCACCGGCCTCTGTCCAGCAGTAGTAATTAAGGTTATTGCGAATTCTTGGTGTTAACTCCATGGTTTTAAACGTTACAGGTCGGGAAGGGTCTGTCCAAGGATGAGAAAGCTCAGAAACTAGCTCTACAGCATTGGCTTGAAGCTGTAAGTCTATGCTGCTAATTAACTGATCGATTTAATGCTTTTATCGTGTCGTTGCAACACTGATTATGCGGTATTGGTTGCTGAACCTGTGGTGTGAATTGCAGATTGACCCGCGCCATCGTTATGGTCACAACTTGCACTTCTATTATGATGTATGGTCTGCAAGCAGAAGCACTCAACCTTTCTTCTATTGGTAAGATGATTATGAGATTTAGATTAACCTCCTATTTATGTGTTTCTGATTCACTATATATATTCTTATATATATGTACTTATCTTGCTTTCCTTTTGTGAAGGTTGGATGTGGGTGATGGTAAAGAACTAAGTCTCAAAAAGTGCCCAAGAGTTGATCTGCAGCGCCACTGCATCAAGTATTTGGGACCTGTAAGTCTTATCCATTCATTTTTATCATCTCATCTCTGTACAACTTATTTTACTAGAATGCCAAGTTTAGAGTATTGTGTGCTCCACCAAGTGCTTGCACCATGAAGGCGCAACCACATTTTGATCCACCGGGTGCTGAACTTGGTCCTTCGTTGGCCTCTACCTAACAATTCCCCCTCCCAGTGACCAGGTGCTCGACTTGGCCCTTCATTAGCCACCACCTAACAATTGCCCCATGGGGCTCGAACCCGTGATCCGACTCTCATACTAGATGTTAGATCAAACGTTTAGAATATTGTGCTCTAGCAGGTGCTTGCACCACGAAGGCGCAACCACATTTTCGAGCTACCGGGTGCTGAACTTGACCCTTCACTGGCCACCACCTAACAATTCCTTATCCCAGTCACCAGTTGCTCGATTTGGCCCTTCACTGGCCACCACCTAACAATTGTCCCATGAGACGCGAACCCGTGATTTGACTCTCACACCAGATGTTAGATCAAATGTTTAGTGAAGAAGCAATTTTAGGTGGGACTGGCCTTTTACCGGCCTCCGCCCAACAATATGCTTAATTGTAACGCTCATCCGATCCTATCTAATTTCAGAAAGAGAGGGAAGCATATAGAGTGATTGTTGAAGAGGGGAAGTTAGTTTACAAGGAGAGTGGGTCACTTCTAAACACAGAAGAAGGATCAAAATGGATATTTGTGCTTAGCACGGCAAGGGCCCTTTACGTGGGGCAGAAAAAGAAAGGAGCCTTTCAGCACTCCAGTTTTCTTTCTGGTGGGGCTACAACAGCAGCTGGGAGACTGGTTGCCCATGATGGGATTCTTGAGGTATGTATGGTTGAATTGGTTCATAATGCTCATTGCACGCAATTAATTACTTCCTAACATGCTTTATTAATCTGTCATCATTTCATTTGCTTAGGCAATTTGGCCGTACAGTGGTCATTATCTACCAACTGAAGACAATTTCAAGGAGTTCATCAGTTTCCTTGAGGAGCACAACGTGGATTTGACCAATGTTAAGGTGAGCACTCAGCTCAGAAAATCGCTTACGACTAAGTTAAAAATTATAGTTCACCCTCCCACGTTTTTGAGAAATATGATGTTGAATTTGGCCATTTAGACCTCTTTCCAAAAATTCCCTAACAACCAATTGTTGGACTTGGCTTGTTACTGGAACAATTCTGCCCAGCACCTGTCAGTCTTAACTGCACAGTTTTTGCACTTACCACTATCCCAAGAGCTATAACTTCTAGTGAAGGCGAAATTTTATTTTCATATATACCGTCATATTTTTTAGAGGCAGGGTGCTAGACTTGGCTATCCATGCTTCTGTCCAACAATCCTTTAGCCACCTATTGCTGGACTTGACTCATTACCGGGCCTCTGCCCAACAATTCCTTAGCCACCAATTGTTGGACTTGGCTCATTACCGGGCCCCGCTCCACAGTTCTCTATCCCCACTACCATTACGCTATTAATTATAGCTCGTAGCTAAGACACAACTTTATTTCCTTATATACCACCACAGTTTTTTAGAGGCAAGGTGCTGGATTAAGCCATTCAGGACTCTGTCCAACAATCCCCTAACCACCAATTGCTGGGCTTGGCTTAGTATTAGGCCTCCACTCAACAATTCTCCATCCCCACTACCATTACGCTAAAAATTATAGCTCGTAATTAAGACACAATTTTATTTTCTTATATATCACCACATTTTTTAGAGGCAAAGTACTGAACTAGGCCATTCAGACCTCCGCCCAATAATTCACTAGCCACCAATTGTTTGACTTGACCAGTTATTGGTCTCTACCCAACAATAAATTTACACAAGTTGCTAGGTTGATGTGCAATATTGAGAGTGACTCACATTTAAGCATTGCGTGTTGCAGAGGTGTGCAATAGACGACGACAAGCCTTCGCTCATTGGGTCGGGGTCCAAGAAAGAGACAGCAGAAAGTGAGAGCAAGGAAACTTGTATTCCATCTGAGGAGGTTTCAAAGCCAGTTGTTTCCCAAGAGGACGCCAAGCCCATCAGAAAGGCGAAACCACCTCCAGTGTTTGACCTGGGCAAACGCCTGTCTTGCAAGTGGTCAAGTGGAGTGGGTGCTCGTATTGGGTGTGTGAGGGACTATCCATTGGATCTTCAATCCCAAGCTCTTGAAAAGGTTAACCTCTCACCCAGAGTTAATGGGGACTACAACTTATTGCCTATCCCTTCGCCACGCCCCAGTCCCAAGATTCGTCTTTCGCCCAGGCTTGCATACATGGGACTTCCAAGCCCAAGGAATTTTTCTGCTCAATAAACTCTGATGAAGTTCAATGGTTTTGCAGACTGCAAACTGTGCAGCGCTGTTCAGGATAGAATTTTGATCACATTATTGTTTTGTTCTTTGATTCTTCTTCTGCTTAAACTAACTGCATATGCTCATTAGTTATGGGTCATTTGCCTTCAATTCTCAAACATGTAAATGTTTCGTTTCGAAATGAATAAAGAAATCTTTTATATTTCTAATGGCAAATTTTATTGTGGACCAAGGTCTAAATTTGATTTACCCTGTAGTTTCATTATAACATAATTAAAGTATCATTTAATTGTGTCATATACATATTGAGACCTGTTATTGAATTTCATTTTATACATACTATAATTTTATTATAACACCACTAAAGTATAATTATAATTCAACTACGGTTTCATTGAATAATATATACACTCAAATATGTGAAACCTGTTGTTGGGCGTCCGTCGAGTTGGCCGAGTTCAGCCCTGTAAACGCGAAAAACTTGAATTGTATATATTCAAAATTCAAAGTATCGGTTACAAGTAGTATGTATCAATCAAGAAGGGGTACAATCTCTGTATATGAGAAATCCTCTGATTCTCTACTAGAAGTATGCCTATTAGAACTGTGCCGAATTCGGAATATGCCGAATTGGAAGTGTGCCAAGCTCAGGGTATGTTGAACTTGAAGTATGCCGAGTTCGGGAGTATGGCCGAACTGGAAGTATGCCGAGTTCCTTGTTGGAAGTGTGCTGAGTTCAGAGTATGCTGAACTGGAAGTATGCCGAGTTCGGGAGTATGGCCGAACTAGAAGTATGCCGAGTTCCCTGTTGGAAGTGTGCTGAGTTCAGAGTATGCTGAACTGGAAGTATGCCGAGTTCGGGAGTATGCCGAACTGGAAGTATGCCGAATTCGGGAGTGTGCCGAATTGGAGTAGTTCCTTGCTAAAGGGCCTCCGGAGTTAGTAGCTTGTTCCTCAGTGAAGGGCTAATATGCAGCTTGATCTTCAAAGAAGGGCTTTCGGTGTTCAAGTGGCGTGTTCCTTAGCGCAATATACGCAGTATATATAACTGCGGGCGTGTTCCAGACGATATCCCGACGAGATTTCGGCAGAGCTTCGATATGCAAATTTCCAGAGCTTCAATTCTTGAAAATGAAACCACTATTTATAGTGGTGAGGGTGAGAGAAAATCTCCAACCAACTCTTAATTCCTTATTTAATTTAATTTCTTTAATTAAATTAAGGAACGTATCAGGACACCATTGCGTCCAGGTTCATGATTTCATTAAATTTTCAAATTATTCAAATATTCCAATTTCTTCAAAATTATATAATCCACATATAATTTTAATGGGTCAAGACCAAGTCAAACCCGCTAATTAGGCAATCCAATTCGTCCAAGCAGCCTGGTCCAACTGAATTAAATATTCCACCAAGACCAACTGAATTAAATATTCCACCAACTTGGGCCGAACAATTCAATATTCAATTACATTTAATTAAGTAATTAAACTAATTAATAATTCAATGGGTCATTTAATTAACCCAATTAAATAAATATTAGTCCAATTAACCTAATTAAAGTAATTAATTTAATGATCAATTATCCACCACAGTCCAACAATATTATTTAAATTTCCAATGCTTACAAATTGCCCCTTCGAAACTTGCTTGACGTGCCTTAAATGCAGAGGGAAGGTAGTCTCGAAATAAACCGTTGTAGTGAAAAGTCTATATTTATAGATAGCAATCCAATAAACTTGGTGGTAGAGTACCCAGTTTGATAACGGCCCAACAAAACCCATATTCAAAGTCTATAGTGTATCAAACGGCCCATTTCTTTTTTTCCCTTAATTTTAACCAAGTTAATCTCTTTCCAGAATTTTTTGAAAGAAATTGAACTTCAGCACATGTACATTGAATAAGCAGATGGGCACATGTACTTCACTTTTTTTTTTGCAATTGGATTTTCATCAACTTTGGCTAATCTCCATTCAACTAAGCGTCTACATGGACTTCTGGAGTGATATTATTCGTCCCACTATAATCGCAATTTCATCAGCATGAGACTCTAGTCATAACATCAACCACAAAATCACAACAGGACTTGAATGAAAACAAATTTTGAACCACAGATACACTCAAATTCATCCCTGTCTCCGGCATTCCACAACTATAAATAGTTACTCCATGTTAGTTGCTTTGCATCCTCAATCGTCCGAGAGTAGCATAACAGCCTTCAGGTAATTTTTGAACATTAATTTCTGCCCCATATATATATGTATGTATTTAATTTTTTGCAGCTTTCATTAGAAGGGATGAAGACAAAGGAATCAAGACCGGGAGGCATTGGATAAGAAACACCTGAAAATTATTATTATTATTTTTTTTTGGGCTTGTTTCTACCACTGCTTGGCTCACCATTTTCACCAAAACTGGAATGGGAACTGCTTGGAATTTGCAATTTTCACGAACACTGGACTGGGAACTGCTTGGAATCTTGCAATTTTCACGAACACTGGACTGAGAATTGCTTGGAATCTCGCCCCTCCAGTGCCTCTCCATTCTCACCGTACTTGGTGATGAAGAAGAAATGGGATCAAGCCAGCGATCTAGTATCGCATTGGACATCTGCTGAACTCACCGGGCATCTGCTCCGGCACGTTGCTATCACAATGTTTGGATGTCGCTGAGCGCGTGCTCCGGCACGTTGCTGTCGCAATGTTTGGATGTCACTGAGTGCGTGCTCCGGCACGTTGCTGTCATCGACGAACTCGTCGAAGGAGAATGCTAATGGCTGTCGACAATGACGCCATTTGGAGAGGAAGGATATTGGATAGTTGTCGTGCTCCGGCGAGTTGCCACAGGGCGTCCATTCTCATCGCACTTGGCAATGAAGGAAACGGAATCACGCCCGCGATCTAGTATCGCATCGGACATCAGCTGTGCTCACCGGGCATGTTCCGGCACGTTGTCGTCGTCCTATGGTATAGCGATGCCGTCGAAGGGGAGATCTCACCAAGCTTTGGACTTGATTCCATAGCTATTTGCTTCGGCACGCCTCTGCTGCTACTACAGGCACTGCTCGCCATTGCCATGGACGAGAGACCACAACCACTGCCCCAAAAAGAAAAAAAAGAAACTATGTTTTGTTTCTTTTTTTTTTTCTCTTTTTTTTTTTTTTTTGGTTTGAAGAAACTCTCTCATGCTCCAGGAGTTCGCCGTGCATCATAGAACTATCGCCGGAGGACCCCGATTGCTTAGAGAGGTGAAGTGTCGCTGGTGAACTCGTCAGAGAAGAAGGTTGAGGCCTCGCTGGGTAGAAGAGATCGCTACGGAGGTACCAACGATGTGCCTTCCTTTCTTTTTCCTTTGCTTTAATCTGCTTAGTCCACGACTGAAGTGAAATAAGAGAGGGTCTGCATAGCCTTTCACGCATCCCCAGGCATATTTCTTTCACTTTGCGTGTCAACATAAACATATGTTTTTTATTTGCTCTGCCGTGCTGCCAGCTGCGGATGCGCATAATATACATATATAAAATAGTCCACTTTGTTTGCTTTGTGATGTATGCCCCCGAAGTGCTTAGCTTGTGTTATTGTGTATATATAATACACTTGACCCATGTGGGCCACTGGTTTATAAGTAATATACATATATATGTTTACCTTGCATGCACTATGTAGTGTAGGTACATATATAATATAGTTGTGGCTCACTGATCCATGCATAATTTATATATAATATATTTGATGCATATGTTGTGTGAGTATATATGCACGCACACATATAATTCATATGATACGCATATAATACATATGATATATATACGTGGTATGTGCACACATATAATATATATATATGTATGTTATATGGGTTGCCTTGTGCACATATTGTGACATGAGAGTTTCCTTAAACATTCTTATGGAAATTTTCTTTGAGTCTTAGTCTTTAGACGGCAAACTTTCTAAGCGCGGATTGACTTGACTTTGAGTGGAGAATCAGATTTTTTTTTAATTCGAGCCCCCAAAGACATGGACTCTGCAATCAGCTTATATCATGTGCAATATTCGGACATGCTCTCGATTTTTGGGAGATGGATACTGTTAGGTGAAGCTTCTTGTAACTAGTACCCTTGCTTTAAGAATGCATTTAATTTCATCAAGGTAACAAACTGAGGCCGTACTCAGTATGTATCATGACCTTTTGGAGGCCACCATGAGGCAGTTTTCACTCGTGTCAAAGAAGTTTGAAAGATATGAGGCAATTTCGACTCATGCCAAGGAGTATTGAAAGGATATGAGGCAGTTTCGACTCGTCCCAAGGAGTATCCTGTAGCTTCTTCCCTTTAAAATTTCATGAAGGGTTTGCCCCTATGGCTGTGATTACGACACTTCTATCGCTTCTGAGGCTACTGAGAATTCAGTCTCAAATACCAAGGTAGAAGTCTCTCTACTGAGAATTCAGTCTCAAATACCAAGGTAGAAGTCTCTCTCATCCAAGGGTTGACTCTGTTGACTCCAGAAGATGGGGAGAGCTTGAATGAGGCCAATAGAAGCTTGGAGGCATGTAAAGATGACATGCTTAACTTTAGGCTTTTCATCGACTGATGTTATTTTTCCTTTAGTCGTTTTTTCCTTTTTGGTTGCAAGAATGTTGTTGTTTCTTTCCTCAACTCTTGATAATTGAAAGTTTCTCATTTTTGCGCTTGTTTTTTGTTTTTTATAGCAATCACTCGTACATCTTTGCATTGACATGTTGAATGATTGTCCTTCTACATCACACTTGCAACATGAATTGAATTTGTTTTTGTTATGACTGAACTTAGATGATTTGATTCTAAGCTGCCTACGTACTCCTATCAAGGAGATCAAGTCAAACGTAGTTCCAATGATTTTTTTTATAAAGTAGAGTCGTTCACAGTTTAGACTCATGCGGGCCAGGAGCGTCTATGATTTGGGCCCACCCATAGACAAAGCGAGATGCATTTGCAGTTTAACCACGTGCTGCATTTTTGGTGGATGAGTCGTTCATCATATTTCCACGACTTGTGTTGACACCCCAAGTTTAAGGGTGGTAAAGCTTTAGGAACCTTCCATTAATTGGACCGATCTTCAAACTATCTTCACTAATCAGCTTGTAAGCCCCACCGGTGTAAACTTCTAAAATCACGTATGGACCATCCCACCTTGAAGTGAACTTGTGACCGGTTTTTCTCGTGACGATGATGGGCCTGCGAACAGCTAGGACTTTGTCCCCAATTTGAAAGGAACGGGTCCTTACCCTTTTGTTAAAAGCTCTAGACATACGAGCTTGATAGCACTCCAAGCTTTGTTGTGCTTGCAGACCTTTTTCATCCAAGGCTTCTAACTCAGCCAAGCGTAGCTTAGCATTCTCTTCATCAGTAAGACCCTCCTGTATAGCCAACCTTAAGGAAGGTATTTGGCGCTCTAGAGGCAAGACCGCTTCCACACCATACATCAAAGAATATGGAGTTCTTTGAGTAGGTGTGCGATATGTGGTTCTATACGCCCACAAAGCTTCTTCCATTCTGTCATGCCAGTCCCTTTTCGATTTTGAGACCACTTTCTTCAACAAATTGCATAGGGTTTTGTTAAAAGCTTCAGCAAGCCCATTTGCAGCTACATAGTAAGCTGATGAGTTTCGCTGCTTAAAGTCAAAAAGCTTGCAGATCTTGTCCATCAACTTGTTGTCAAAGGGCTTCCCGTTATCTGTTAAGATATATCGCGGGATACCAAATCGATAGACGATGTGGACACGGAGAAAGTCTGCAACATTTTCTTTCTTCACCTCCTTCAGTGACACGGCTTCAGCCCATTTTGAAAAGTAGTCGGTGGCAGCTAGTATATATGCGTGCCCTGCAGATGACATAGGCGTAATTGGGCCAACCACATCAAGTCCCCAAGCATCAAATGGCCAAGATGCAATTGTTGGGTGTAGAGGTTCTGGTGGCTGATGAATAAAGTTTGCATGATATTGACAAGCTTGGCACCTTCGAGCATAGTCTATGCAATCCTTTACCATTGTAGGCCAATAATATCCCATTCGCTTAATGTGGAAGTGCAACTTGGGACCGGATTGATGTGCACCGCAAACCCCAGAATGAGCTTCTTGCATAGCTTGTAAAGCTTCTTCTTCCCCTAAGCATCGGAGAAAGACTCCCTCGAGTGAACGACGATACAACGTCTCTTTATAGTGGATGAAGCGAGGAGCTCGACGCTTTATATCCACCCTCTTACGTGAATCTTCGGGTAACTTTCCATCAGCGAGGTAGTCAATTAGCGATTGCCTCCAGTCGTCCTGGCCAATATCATACACTGAGGCAGCAGGGAGTTCAACAATTTCATCAACTGAGCCGTCTTCATTGAAGATTGGTGGAACTACCCACTTTTGACATACCCGCACTCGGGCTGCAGGATGAGTAATAGTTGAAGCCAATGCGGCTAAGGCGTCAGCTTGCTTGTTTTCCTTCATCGGTACATGTTCAATTGTGACGTCCCCCAACCATTGCATTAGTATCTTTGCATAGTTGTTATATGGGACTAACTCCGCCTTTTTCACTTCGTATAGACTCAACACTTGGTTTATGATCAACTTTGAATCTTCATAAATGTTAATTCTCAGTTGCTTCATGTCAGCCGCTATTTCGAGCCCAAGTATCAATGCTTGATACTCAGCAACGTTGTTTGAACATTGCTCGGTCAAGGTGAATGAATATGGCAACACCTCGCATTCTGGAGTGACGAAGACGACTCCAGTACCTGCCCCTTCTCTATGCGAAGCTCCATCAAAGTACATCTTCCATGGGGGTAGGACTTCAATGACGAACACATCTTCATCAGGCAAATCGTCAGACAACTCCCATTCAGCAGGTATTGGGTGATCTGCTAGGAAATCGGCCAAGGCTTGCCCCTTGACAGACTTTTGCGACACATATATAATTTCAAACTGTTGAAACAATAAGTACCACCTTGCGAGGCGGTCGGAGAGAACGACCTTCGCCATAACATATTTCACCGGGTTCGCTTTGGAAACAAGCCGGATGGTATGAGCCTCGAAGTAGTGCTTAAGTTTTTGGATGGCGAACACAAGTGCCAAACATAGCTTTTCAATTGGGGAGTACTTTAACTCGTTCGGGGTCATTATTCTACTGAGATAGTAGAGAGCTTTCTCTTTCCCCTTGTCGTTTTCCTGAGCAAGCAGGGCGCCCACAGAACAATCTTGGGCGGAGATATAAAGGATCAGCGGGCGACCGTGAACAGGAGCAGTTAACACGGGCGGCTTCATCAAGTATGACTTGATACTCTCAAATGCGTTCTTGCATGCCTCATCCCATATGAATGGGATGCCCTTTTTCATCAACCGACTAAAAGGTTGACATCTTCCCGCTAGGTTTGATATGAACCTTCGGATGTAAGCCAACTTCCCTTGTAAGCTTTTAAGCTCATGAAGGTTTCTCGACCCAGGCATCTTCATTATGGCATCGATTTTTGCTTGCTCGATCTCGATGCCCCTGTGTCGAACTGTAAACCCGAGAAACTTTCCAGCAGCAACCCCAAAAGCACATTTCAGGGGATTTATTTTGAGTTGAAACTTCCGTAGGCGGTCGAAGACTTGCCTTAAATGCACCAAGTGATTTGTGCGCAATTTCGACTTCACAACCAGGTCGTCTACATAACATTCAACCATTTTGTGCAACATATCATCAAATATTGTCTGCATAGCCTGTTGGTATGTAGCACCTGCATTTTTCAAACCAAAGGGCATTACTTTGTAATAGTAAATGCCTTTCGGCGTTCGGAATGCAGTTAAGTCTTCATCTTCCGGCGCCATGCGGATTTGATTGTAACCAGAGGAGCCATCCATGAATGACAGGATCTCATGTCCAGTTACGGAATCTATCATTAACTCCGTGATAGGAAGCGGGAAGTCATCTTTCGGGCATGCCACATTGAGGTCCCGAAAATCTACGTAGACGCGGATCTGGCCGTTCTTCTTGCGCACGGGCACAATACTGGATATCCAGGTTGGATATTTAACTTCACGAATGAAGTTATCCTCAATAAGCTTATGAACTTCTGTTTCAATCGAGGGAATGAGCTCGGGGCGGAAGCATCGTTGAGCTTGCTTAACCGGGCGACACCCCTTCCTCACTGCTAAGCGGTGCACAGCTACCTTTGGGTCTAACCCTGGCATCTCCTTGTATGTCCATGCAAAGACATCAATATATTCTTTCAGCAATGTGACATAGATTTCCTCATCTTCATCAGATAGGAGTGCGTTAATGAAGATAGGACGAGGATTTCCAGGAGTTCCCAGATCAACTTCTTTTAATTCATCCACTGCGGCTCGTACCCCTTCTTCTAACTCATGGGGTGCCTCTTCTGCATCTTCTCCATCAATCGGAGTCTCATCACACAAAGTGATATGGAACGACGATGCCACCTCTCCCTAAGTGGTTGGTGGTACGTCATCACTTGAACCTACGCTTTCCTCATTCTCTTCTTTATGTACACGAGTGTGTACGATGGTCTTCGGTTGGACTTTCAATACTTCACCGCATGAAACATGAATATATGTTTCTCGTCTCATTCGAGAAGGAATCATGCTTCTAAGCCTTTTGGGAGGTTCCACTTCAGCAGGAACATTGGCACTGTCTTTAACAACTTGGACAGCTCTAAGTTGATCATGCATTGACTTTCTCTTTAGGGCTTTAGGACTTGACCCCAGTCTATCAAAGACTGAGCGTCAAGAGTCCGCCTTACCGATTCGGTCGAAGACTGACTTCTTTTTGTCTTGCCCATTATCATTAGTAGGAGTGAGTTTTGGGTCATACTCGCTTCCCTCCGTGGAGATACAATTACTTGCAGCCCTGTTTATAAGAATTCGCACTGGTTTAGGGGGACATAGCCCAACCCTTTGCGCGTTTGAGGTTCTTGGTGATTTGCTTCGCCTTTACCGCCGGCTTCTGGGATAAGCTTTCCCAACTTCTGTGGCTCGTTGGGGTTATAGCCAGCCTTGGCTAGAAGCTTATAAGCATTAGGGTCGAAACCCTCGGTACGCTTGGCGGGGAATATTTGGCCCACTTTACCACCACCTTTCTCTTCAGATGATTTTGCTGCATGTGCTTTTAGTGTATCAATCTTTGCAAGCGGGAAGATGAGTTTCGTGTTGTGTTGATCTCCATCTACAACTTGTTTTCCCTTTGACTTTGATTGGGAAGGCGGATCGTCATTGCTTTCCTCAATATCTGCAACAATAACTTGCCTTTTAATGTAGAACTTTGCGTCTGCGAAGTAAGACTCAGCCTCTGTGAAAGGGCTTTCATCGGCGACAACCTTTTCAACAACGCCGTTCCTTTCAAACATGAGGCATTGATGCCAAGAAGAGGGTACCACCCCATTTTCATGTATCCACGGCCTTCCAAGTAACAAGTTATAAGATGTCCTTGCATTTATGACATGGCAGAGGACACATGAACTTAGGCTTCCAATTCTTAAGTCAAGTCTGATGATGCCGATTGCTCTTTGCCCTCCCTGGTTGAAGCCTTGTATCATTAGACAACTTTGGGCAAGCTCATCTGTAGATATACCAAGGTCCTTCACAGCTTGGAGGGATAGGATGTTGACAGCTGAGCCTTGATAAACCATAATTCTTTTGAGTTTTTGCCCACGGGTGTAGCCTTCAACAAACAATGGCCGATTGTGTGGCGTGCCTCCAAGTAACAAGTCTTCATCCTTGAAGGTAATTTCCGTGGAGTAGGAAGTAGCCTTATGCATTAGCACTTCCTCATCCTCGATGTGTTTAGGAGACGAACATTCACCTCCATCTTCTGGCTTGTCGTTTGTATTTAGGCAGGAGCTAGAAGTGCCTGCCCCTTGAAGATCAAATCCCTTTGGCATATATTGAGCCAAAGGAACTGGTGCACGTGGCTATTTGACATGCCCCTTCATCTTTGATTTGCGGGCATGAGTATTTTTTGAGGTTTTCTCAAGCCAACTTTTCACTATGTGCTTTTGATGCTTCACAGGCTCAACTTTCTTCTTTCTATGAGTGACAATCACCCATTTTCCTTCGGATGTGTTATCATTCCGCCGTGGTTCTGAACTTTGACCGACAGCGTGCTTAACAATGAAGGGGAGTGGACGCTTCCGTTGTTTCCCATCTTCCTCTTCAGTACACAGCGGAGCGAACCGTCCGAGTGTAATTGAGATTTGATTCGAGCTCGCGTTAGCATCTGCGAGCTCAATTTTTCCATCCCTGGCCAGTGCCATAACTTTGTCTTTGAAGATAAAGCATTTCTCAATTGGGTGACCGAGAAGACGGTGGTACTTGCAGTAATATGGGTCATCCACCCTTGTAGCTTCATCGGGACGTTTCATTTCAGGCAACTCAATGAGCCTAAGTTTGAGTAGCTCATCAAACATGGGAGATACATCGGAATCCATGAAAGGATAAGTCTTATCCTGCCTTTCTTCAATTGTCGGCCTTCTACCACCCCTTGACGGGCCAGAAAATGATCTTGACCTAGGCCTTTCAGTTGCCTTAGTGAAGACTGTCATAGGAGTAGCCTTCACATTCATCACTTCTTTCTTTTCCTGCTTTGGAAAAGGTTTGTTCCACTTTTTAACTTCTTGTTTTCCAGGTGCATTGGAGGAGCTAGGCAAGTTCAATATGTTGAGCCCTCCGCTGGCTTTGATGCTCAATTCCATGTCGTGAGCACGACTGGATAACTCCTCAAAGGACTTTGGCTTAATCCCTTGTAAGATATAGGAGAGTTCAAAGTGCATTCCTTGGATGCACATCTCAATTGCAGAACTTTGGGATATTCTTTCTTTGCAATTCAGGCATAGTTCCCTCCTCCTTTCGATGTAGGTACCGGCGCGTTCACCTTTCCATTGGTGAGTAGTGGTGAGTTCCAAGAAGCTAACCGTTCTCCTCGTGCTATAGAAACGAGTTAAGAACTCACGTTCCATATCATGCCAGCTATCAATGCAGCCGGGTGCGAGGTCAGTGTACCAATCAAACGCAGTTCCCTTTAATGAACGGACAAACTGCTTTACCAACAGATCACCATAAGTCCCGGCATCATTGCATGTCTCCACAAAGTGGGCAATGTGCTGTCGAGAGTTTCCCTTGCCATCGAATTGCTGGAAATTAGGAGGTTGATAGCCGTATGACATTTTCAACTCCTCAAGTCTTTGTGTATAGGGTTTAGCATATGAATATGAGGGCTGGCCGTCATCCAACTTGCCTTTGATAGCCCCCATTATGTAGTCTTTCAACTGATCCACCGGTATCATACCTTCAGTGACTGGTATAGATTTCTCAACTGCCGGTAAGTGTGAAGCAGTTTCTCCTACCACATGGCTAACATGAGGTGGTGGTGATTGCTGACCAACCTCTTCGTGCCCTTCAGGTTGCTTTCCTGGAGCACGACTTCCTTGTCCCTCCATGATGCTTCCTACCCTATTATCGAGGGTGTTAAGCCGTTTCTCTTGATTTTGGAGAGCGACAGACATTCCTTCCAAAGACTTAGCAATTCTAGCTAATTGCTCCTCCACAGACTCTGTGTTTGTCGCCATGGCCGGCATGACGTTGTAGACATGCGACCACTCAGGTGCAGCCTTCCATAATAGATGTGGCGGAGTTACGGGGGAAGTGCTCCCGCTACTAGCGTTCCCTTGCATAGAAGTTTGACTACCACCATCGGTAGCTCCCTTGGGAGAGGGTGGACTTCGAGCAAAAGCAATTGCCTTTGAGGCAGCAGGGGTCTTGTCGAGCCTTCGAACCACACGTCGTGCCATGGACTGAGGTTCAGGCACTTGGACCCCCAAATCCTTTGCGGGGTTCCTTGTCAGCGGACCTTGCGTTTTCTGGGTAGTGCCAGAGCTAGCTACAGGCGTAGACTTGGACTTGGTAGCTTGGGTATAGGTCCTCCTGAACATGGGATTGTTCGATGTCATTTGATGCGCAGGTAGAGGTATAGTAGTAGAGAGATGAGAGGCAGAGTTGTCCCACTGGGCGTGCCAAAATATATAAACGCGAAAAACTTGAATTGTATATATTCAAAATTCAAAGTATCGGTTACAAGTAGTATGTATCAATCAAGAAGGGGTACAATCTCTGTATATGAGAAGTCCTCTGATCAATGTTGCAAAAATCGCGCCTAGGCGCCATTGCGCCGCCGCGAAGAACGGCCTCCGCGGCCTCCTCCGTGGCCGGCCGCCTAGCCGACCGGTTCGGCGGTTCGGCGGATTTTGTTTTTTTTTTTTTTGTTTTTGTTTTTTTTTTTTAATGTCGGAAAAGTTTCGGAAGGCATAACTTTTGACTCGGTTGTCCGTTTTGGACAATTTTTTTTTCAGATCGCGTATTTTTTTGAGATCTATCCACCGCAAACCGCCAAAGGCGGTTTGGTCCACTAATTTCTCAAAAAATGCTTCTTTAGCTCTTAATTTTAGTTTTTTATGTATTTAGATGGGTTAAACAATCTTTTGAACACTTTTACAACCACTTTCATAAATAGTTTCTAAGAAATAACTATGGAAACCTTATATTTTATTACTAAATTTTAAAAATTTTAAATTTTAAATTTTATTTTTAATTAAAAATAAATAAAAATAAATAAAAATAAAAAATAAAAAATCGGCGACTAGGCGCAGATTAATCGGCGACTAGGCGCTGATTAATCGGCGCCTAGGCGCCCCCTTAGCGCCTAGGGGGCGCCTAGCGTGTTTTGCAACATTGCCTCTGATTCTCTACTAGAAGTATGCCTATTAGAATTGTGCCGAATTCGGAATATGCCGAATTGGAAGTGTGCCGAGCTCAGGGTATGCTGAACTTGAAGTATGCCGAGTTCGGGAGTATGGCCGAACTGGAAGTATGCCGAGTTCCTTGTTGGAAGTGTGCTGAGTTCAGAGTATGCTGAACTGGAAGTATGCCGAATTCGGGAGTATGGCCGAACTAGAAGTATGCCGAGTTCCTTGTTGAAAGTGTGCTGAGTCCAGAGTATGCTGAACTGGAAGTATGCCGAGTTCGGGAGTATGCCGAACTGGAAGTATGCCGAATTCGGGAGTGTGCCGAATTGGAGTAGTTCCTTGCTAAAGGGCCTCCGGAGTTAATAGCTTGTTCCTCAGTGAAGGGCTAATATGCAGCTTGATCTTCAAAGAAGGGCTTTCGGTGTTCAAGTGGCGTGTTCCTTAGCGTAATATACGCAGTATATATAACTGCGGGCGTGTTTCAGACGATATCCCGGCGAGATTTCGGCAAAGCTTCGATATGCAGATTTCCAGAGCTTCAATTCTTGAAAATGAAACCACTATTTATAGTGGTGAGGGTGAGAGAAAATCTCCAACCAACTCTTAATTCCTTATTTAATTTAATTTCTTTAATTAAATTAAGGAACGTATCAGGACACCATTGCGTCGAGGTTTATGATTTCATTAAATTTTCAAATTATTCAAATATTCCAATTTCTTCAAAATTATATAATCCACATATAATTTTAGTGGGCCAAGACCAAGTCAAACCTGCTAATTAGGCAATCCAATTCGTCCAAGCAGCCTGGTCCAACTGAATTAAATATTCCACCAACTTGGACCGAACAATTCAATATTCAATTACATTTAATTAAGTAATTAAACTAATTAATTATTTAATGGGCCATTTAATTAACCCAATTAAATAAATATTGGTCCAATTAACCTAATTAAAGTAATTAATTTAATGATCAATTATCCACCACGGTCCAACAATATTATTTAAATTTCCAATGCATACAAGCCCCTACTCGATTTGAGACGTGGCGATATGGCTTATCATGGAGGGATGTGGTTAAATGGTTAATGTCCACTTACTTATCACCAATTGGTTTTAAGTAGTATCATTACAAGAAAAATCCTGACACGTTCTCTCCTGGACATGTGATTCTTATTTGATTTGTCTCCTAGAGGATCACATTCAGGTGAGAACGGTGCGCCTAGAAGAGAAATAAGAAATACTTACAGGTGTCCACGTGTCCAATTCAACGAATCATATGTAATTTTAAAAAACGATGCGCGGTGATATTTTTATAAATAACTCGAACTTTGGTGCAAATAATATGTATTACAAGTGCAAGTAGCTGGTGGAAGTTTGCAAGTAAAAAGTGCAATTATTTTCATCTACAAGTGCAAGTAATTTACCTTGTTAACATTCGTGCACATAATGATAAAGTCTTTCACATAGGTGCACTTAATGATAACGTTAGGTGCACTTAATGATAACGTTAGGTGCAACTAATGATAATGTTAGGTGCACTTAATATTGATGCTTAGTGTACATTTTACTTGCACTTAGGTGCACTATATGGAACTGTTAATTGCACTTTTAACATAACTTACTTGCATTTCGATGTTCAATTATTTATGAAAATGTCACTCCATTTTTTTAAAATCAGTGTTTCTCATCCGATTTTAAAATAAGGACACATAGATGGATGTTATGCATTCTGATTTCTCTCCTGGGCGCTGGTTCGCATTAGAGCGTGCCCCTAGGCCATGCGGGCTGGGTGGCGGGTCGTGCGAGATATTTTTATGTATTATATTTGGACAAAAAAATTTAATTACATTTTTATTTTTGTCATAGAGTACAATAACTTGAAGTTCATATGTATTTGAACTCAATTACCTCAATTATAGAGATTTTATAGATCTTCTAGACTTCTATATATCTTCATCTTTCAGAGGTCTTTTGAGATTATGTTTCTTAGCTTACCTATCTAAATAGAAATGTCTATCATTATAGCGAAATTTAAATATTAAAAAATCTCTCTCCTTATGTCTTATCTATCTATTATTGTCTTTGTCTTTGCAGTTTACTCTATTATATTTATATTACATCTCGAAACAGAAACAATGAAAGTCCAAATTAAACTATTAAGTACATGACCCTTATTTTTAATGGAACGGCAATGAGTCTCAAAGTAATTAAATTATGATAGTGTTGAATTTACTTAATAAGATATTTGTGAGTACATACATGTTTAAATTTATAAGATAATTTTTTTTTTTGGGGGGGGGAGCAATGCTTAATACATTAAATCATCTCGCAAATAATCTACAATGATAGAAGGACGATTTAACCTCTACTCCCCGCAACCTGACGCATAAACGGTTTCCCTTGCCATAGTATGGGCGGCGCGATTCGCAAATCGCCTAACTAAAAGAAAACTTGCACCATTTATAGTAGATACTATTTCTGTAATATCAACAAAAATGCTACCCAAAGCCGGAAAAAAGGGGTCTAATTTTATGGCAAAGAAAACCAGCCGCGAGTCGATCTCGATATCCACTTCGTTAACGCCAAGCACATTGATCCAACTAAGCGCTTAACGGACTCCTATAGCTTCCGCTTCCTCGACTGTGTAGGTGCCACCTTGGTTCACCGCTTTGGCGGCATCAAAGGCACCCTCCTCGTCCCTCAAAACCCAACCGAAACCCATGATGCCTCTATCGTGATTGAACGCTGCATCGAAGTTAAGTTTGAGCCTCCCCGCTCCGGCCTTTTCCAATCTTCATGTTGGCTCTCATTTGATCTCACCATTCTTGTCTCCGTGTTGGCCGCACTGCAGTTTGACAGAAAGCTGAGAGATGAATTGAAGACTCTGTTAGTGTCGAACAACTTCCCATTCCATACAGAGTCATTTCTGCTATTCCACAACCCCAAGCACATAACCACCAACTTGCAGGGCCGGTTTTTAGTTTTGTGTGGTCCCGTTCTTAAAATAAACAAGACCCTATCAAAAGCCAGAATTAAACCTTTGACCTTCCAAAGGAAACACAATTATCACATGTTTCTACCATTCCTCTATGTAATTTGTTAAGATTAATTGTACTTTTTATGTCTTTTAATATCTTAACTAGCTAAGTAAAAATTAAATATTGGGCACTCTAAAATTTGGGGCCCTGTGCTGTTGGGCTGCTTGCACAGCCCAAAATCCGGCCCTGCCAACTTGTTTCACCTCATGGCAGCCTATGAAGAGATGATATGCAGTCCCTGTGACCCTGTCTACCAATATTCATTCATGGTGGTTTCAATTTCCTTGCATAGACCAATTGGGAGAAGAAACACCATCATGGCATACGAAGGCATCGCCTAGATAACGCTTTTTAGGAGGATTTCTCTTCCTGCTCTCGAGAGAAATCTGGAGTTCCAGCTGCGGATTCTTGTAAGCACTTTATCTTTTAAAAATCCCAGGATCTCCTTCTTTCTTCTGCCAACCAGCGAGGGTAACCCTACCCTTTTGTTTGGTCCTGGACATTCGCGCTAAAACACACCATCGATTTTTTGAAGTTTATTTTCTGCCCCGAGGCTGCTGAGTAATACACATCAAGGATCCTTTTCATGTTTGTGCATTCTGTGGTGTTTGCTGGCTGGAATAAGAAGCAGTAGTCTGCAAATAGCAAATGAAATATTGAGGGAGCACCTCGTGAGACACGAACTCCATGCAACATGACCCTACCCGAGCAAGATGACCTAGCTAGCTAGGACCAATGGCACATGAACTACCTTCACAAATGTTGATTGATTAAATGTCACATGTGTTGGTTATCGCCAGGAATCTCTTCAATTAGTTTCTGAGTTTTTACCCATTTTGGTCCCTTGACTTTTAAAAATTACCCCAATTTGATCCTCCGTTAGCTTTTTCGTCAACTGAGCGTTAAGTGGAGGGTATTTCAGTCAATTCACAATAAAATTGTGGTCTTCATCGCCGTTTAGTCCGATCATCTTCTTCATCGCAATACCCGTCTTAGATGCTCTCGCATTCAACCCACCAATCCCACCTCAAAACAAACATATCTCCAACTTTCCGTCGTGAATACTCTTGCTGCTGTGTTGAACACTCTTGCCGCTGTGAACCAGAGGCCAAAGACAGTGAAGGAAATCAGACGGAGAAACCAACGCGAGGCAGCGGAGAAACCAAAGCGAGGCAACGGAGAAACCAAATTTCGGCCAGAAACCACCGCTGCCGCCGAGTCTGACCAATCAGACGGAGAAACCAACGTGAACAGCAGCGGCCCTCTGGCTTCTTTCCGGCGAGGCAGCGAGCGGGGATGACGGTGGTTGACCCAAGCGGATGTTTTGGGAAATAGCTACTGCAGCAATCACCACCACCAAGTCCCTCTCTCTCCGGCAAAGTGCATGCAATCATCAACTTCTGAACATTGTCACAGCCCAAGGACGGACCCGCGATCAAATCTGTGAAAACCAAGGTGTTTACAATAAGAACCTGGGAGCTGAGCTGCAACACCAAGCTACTACCCCCATTCTTGCCCTTCAGATTCAGCCTCACGTCGAAGATTCCCTAATTACCCCCCTGCATTGGAGCTAGTGTCTCGTCGAGATAATCTGTGGGCCAGACCCGACCCGAAGAGAGGATCTAGTCGGAGCTCGAGGAGGACGCTGTCGAAGGAGTAAACGTTGCCATTGGCGGTGTAGCGGAAGCTCTGGTAATACTCCGGCGGGACTTATCTCGGCATGCCGGTGAGGGTGCTGACGCTGAGATGGGTGTCGAGTGCGCTGATCAGTCTGGCCATGCCGAAATCGGAGACTCGGGGACCCGAGGGTCGAGTTCTTGGTCTAAGAGGACATTGTTGGATTTCATGTCGTGGTGGAGAAAATAGAGCCCCTTCGCGACTCCATCTGACGTTTTCATTGTTACACTTCTCGATCCTGCGTTGGGGGATGACGTGGCAACAAAGAGTGGCGGTGCAATCGGAAGTCGTGTTAACAAAGACAGGACACACAGGTATATTAGGCGTGGAGCATATGAATGGACCAAAATATCCCTAAATTTAACGGTTGGTTAATGGAAAAAGTAACGAAGGACTAAATTGGGGTAATTTTCAAAAGTCAAGGGACCACATTAGGTGCAATTAATAGTCGGAATGCAAAATTGAGAATAAGCTATAGTCAAGGGACCAAAATGGGTAAAAACTCATTAGTTTCTCAACTAAGGTTCCCTTCTATAGTAACAAATCAAAATTATTAGTCAAACAATATATAAGGAAAAAAAAATAAAATCCTACACAGGTTGGCAAATTATGGTCTACAATCCACACAGTGCTATGTGGACTATAACAAAATGTACATTTTTAATATATTAAAAGTACATTATTTGTGTACTTAATGTATATTTAATATTTAAATACTATACTTTTTTTGAATATAATGTAAATTTTTAATATACTAAAACACATTATTTGTATATTATATGTCCACACAATAATGATTCACTTTCTCCAAATATATTGCCCCATTTTCCCATTTCTTTTCGGAAACCAGATGTCTTTATTATGTTCAATTGAAGGTATAAATATATTCAGTTCTATTTATTTGTTTGTGCGCTAATGAATTATTTGATCAGATGTAAACGAACAAAAAGTTGAAATTAGGTCCCACCAAAATTTGAACTCGGGTTACTGGATTCAGAGCCCAATGTCCTAACCACTAGACCATGGGACCTTCGTGGTACCGAAATAAATCTTAATATATAAATACGCTTGTACATACCCTTCGCAATCTTGCCTTTCAAACCAAATATAATCCAAATAGTTCAATATTTCACATGTTGAAAGAATTGAAAATACTATTTATTTGCATTTTTTTTCAACTTTTGCAAACATTGTGTACTTTTTTATTTTAATAATAATAATATTATCATTATATTTTTAAAGTAAGTTGAAATTTTAGGAATGCAAAAAATAGTAGTGAATTGCAAATATGTTGTTATGACAGTAGAATTTGCTTGTGAAATTAAAAGAGAATTGCAAAGATAAAGATAGCTTTATATCCCTATGTTAGTAATAGAGGGAGTGAAAGCTTAATTTTTCATATTTTAAACCTAGTCAATAAGAAGGTGTTTTTGTAGGCAGAAAGTTTAAATTTTCCTAGCATTTTAAAGGCTCCATAAAATTTTGAATTGAATACCACCAAAATTTTAAAATTCATAAAAGTCTATGGAAGTTAGGATCGAATACATTTACATATTTATAGACAAAATATTTTTTAAAAAAATAAATAATCAACAATCATATAAATATGAGCATTCATCGCGTTGTATGCCATCTCGGATAGTGACTGCGATTTTTCTCCGTCACCTAAAAGAAAATAAGTGTTTCATTAGCAAGAGACCCCTTGCCCACAACAACATATTAATCTTCGCATTTACTATGGGAGTGTTTGGTAAATAGTTTCTGGTTTGGGTTAGTGAGTTTGACTAGTTGATATAGCATTAGCTGATTGTAAAAAGATGTTTGGTAAATTAACTGTTAGCTAATAACGGATTACATGCAAAATGTCTTTTTCAAAAAGCTTCTTTAAGGACATTATATATTAGATCACAACATTTATAGTAATCATTATGCTACAATTTCCACAATAATTATATCACATGTTCATAAATATGATAAAATTTCATGAATTTAATGCACCATTATGGGATTTCATTCTTTTTTTAATATGCCTAACTATACGAGGCACATTTAAGCCCGTATCATATTCAAACTAATCTCTATTTACATAGGACATGCCCAATTAAGGGAAAAAGTCCTGATCATATTGATTTTTCAATACGAGATGTGATTTTGAACTCTCGACCTTTCTTAAGAGATGAGAGTACACAACCAGTCACGTCAACCATGCTAGTTAATCCTTCTTTAATGTACAGAATTCACTATTCTCCAAAATATTGTTTGTTGGAAAAAGATCAACCTAAATATACTAAACGATTGGACTAAACCAAATAAAATCAATTCACTATTCTCCAGAATTTTTGTTTGTTGGAAAAAGATCAACCTAAATATACTAAACAATTGGACTAAACCAAATAAAAACAATTCACTTTTCTCCAAAATGTTGTTTGTTGGAAAAAGGTCAACCTAAATATACTAAACGATTGGACTAAACCAAATAAAAACAATTCACTATTCTCCAAAATATTGTTTGTTGGCAGTAACACTATCGTCTACTTGGTATTATACATGTACGCATATAAAGAGAAAGACTCACCTTTCTTTTGCAAGTTATTCCTCCATCTTCTGCAATGATTTTCTAGAATTGGTTCTAAGTCTCTCAGTAGGATTTTCTAGAACACCTTGAAACTTTTTGAACTCAGTGACATGAATGGTTACCGGTGTTGGGCCCTCGGATCCTATTTTGTTGCAAAAACCAAAATATTGTAATCACAATACTGGAAATTATGAAATTTCCGACCACCTGAAAGTGATCTTAAATCAAGTCGAAAGCCTTGTTCCGACCACTATCCGAAAAAATCTTTATTGCTATTTCCGACCACCTTTTTGTATCAACTTGATTTAAGATCATTTTCAGGTGGTCGGAAATTCCATAATTTTCAGTAGTGTCAATACCTGCTCAGGAATACAACCATTCAATCAATAAATCCTAACCTAGGAATCAGGATACAGGCAGGTCTACAAATACCCAGAAGTGCTGAAATGTATATAAAAATCTCAAATAATGAATTCAACAACACCAATTAAAGGTCAGATTTCCTACCATCATAGATAGATATTAGTATATATTTTCACAAGTTAATATTCAATTTAGTCTTTGATCATAGTGGTTTTTCTCGATTTAGTCCTAAACGATTTTTTGTGCTTAATAAGGTCATTGGGTTTCATGGTTTTACTCAGATAAATTGAGTCATCTGTTAAGATAGCTTGGTAATTTCACATCTATTAATACCCAATTTAGTCTTCAACTATAGTAATTTTTTCAAATTACACTACTGGAAATTATGAAATTTCCGACCACCTGAAAGTGATCTTAAATCAAGTCGAAAGTCTTGTTCCGACCACTTTTAGTATCCGGAAAAACCTTTGTTGCTATTTCCGACCACTTTTTGGTATGAACTTGATTTAAGATCACTTTCAGGTGGTCGGAAATTTCATAATTTACAGTAGTGTTAGTCTTCGACTATAGTGGTTTTACCCAATTTAGTCTTCAACTCTCTGATTTTTTCTGGATGGGATAAAACCAACTTAATTAAGCACAAAAAGTCGTTTAGGACTAAATTCGGACAAACCACGAAGACTAAATTAAATATTAACTCATATCTTCACTAAAACACTAGGTAACTTTAGCTCACAAATACTTTAGGGATTTAATAACTAAATACACATGCCTCCAATCCTCCATATATACTAATGTAGGATTAATTGAAACAAGAATATTGACCTCATGAACACTAGCTGACAGATTATAACCAAAAGAATTACATTTAGAAATGAAAGCCACTAAGTTAAGATACGAAAAAAATAAATAAATTCTGGCAATTCTTTCGAGTGAACGATCAATCATCAATGCAACATGAACACTAAAAGCCTCTGATAAGATCATCGAATGTACATATTTAAGGATTACCCAGAATGAAAAATTGAATTTTCTTTAAAGATTTTCGAGAACAATACCTTAGTTTCTGCAAATGTCTTCCCTTTTTTCCTGTGCCACCTAGATTGCAGTCTTGGGCAGCAAGAGATGAGCAAAGTTGGTAAGCTGTTGCGTTCTTTATTCGGCAGCCGAAACTAAATACTCGATAATGCCCATGTATTTTCTCAAGTATTATCATTCAGTCTCTCGTCTCCTAGTGGAGATACCCGATCAAGGGTAGTAATTAAAACAATTTCACAAAAGTACCCAAAAAATATTTAAGAAAAGCCGGAGAAGGATGAGAAGACAAACAAGAAATTAATGATGGTTGGCATGAGGGAAGAGGAAAGAATACTTGATGTGGTAAAATATCAAATTTTTTAAAGAGATTCATTTATATCCATCTAGATATGACCACAGTTCAGTTCAAACTTACAACCGAACCGAGACCGGAACCAATCGTACGGTTCCGGTTCTGGTTCCTAAACGGAACTCATAGGTTCCAGTCAAGGTTTACGAAATTCTAAAACCCAAACCGCATCGGTTCGAAATCTGACGATTCCGGTTCAAGAACCTTAAAAATAATAATAATAAATAAATAAATAAATAAATAAATAAATAAAAAGAGGCCAAGTGGCCGGTGCCACTACCAGTAGACTGGCCTTTGCTCCAGAGATTCAATTCCTTCATAAGGATGCGCAGCAAAATTAAAACAAAGCATTAAAAAAAGAATTTTTTTAAAAAAGCACAGTTAGAACCGGTGGTTCTAACCGGAACTGTCGGTTCATGAACCACAAGGAACCTTGATATAAGGTTTTAGTTCCGGTTTGTGATTTGTTGGAACTGTGAACTGAAGCGTAGTCACGGCTATTTATATCTAACCCAATCCAATAAATATGGGTGATAGAGAACAGAGCTTTCGGTAAACTACTCGTGTTCGTGTTGGATAAACGTTCGTGATACTGCTAATTATACGTAAGCAATATAAAATAAACCCGAGACCAATTAAAGCAAGTAAAAGACTTTATTGATCACGGTAAAAGCCCTAAGTACAATCTACTTGGTTGCTCTGAGTGCCAACTGACTGCGGTCGGGATTCTCTAGTAACAACCTATCGATCGTCCAAAAGTCCTCTACACTGTAGCTACTGTGGGTATTTATAGCTGCTGCGCCGAAGACACAAATCCGGTCGTTCGGTATGCTCTCCACGTAGCCACCACGTGTCATCCTCCCGGGTGCCCTATCTGTCGCCACAGAGAACCGCCACGTGTCCTTTATCAGCTCCCTCGCCAAAGGGCTACCGCTCGGTGGTCGACACTACCGCTCGGGCAATTCCCGGTCGCTTCCCGACTGGGTTCTTCATAAAAAGCCCGACCTGCTACCTGCAAAGACAAAAAGACAGACAAAGGCACCTCGGTCGTGGTAGAGCTATGGCGGTCGGGATATTCCCTACCAAAAGCCCCCCAGCCCGGGCCTTTTTGACCATCCGGGAAAAAACGGGACGGGATGAAGAAGCCCAAACGTCGGCCATCAAACCGACCGGCCAGCTGTCATTCCTTCCCTCGCCACGTGTCGGCCACTGCCGGCCTCGGCGACCGCAACGGTCACCTCGGAATCAGTGCGGGTCGTGTCACGCAAGTGGACTCGTTATCCCGCCTAAATGCTCTCCTATAAATAGGCCCTTGAGGCCTTAATTTGAACTTTCCTCAATCCACTGAAGCAATCGGTACCCTCAGAGAGTCCCGAGCAGCAATTCAGCGAACCAATCGAGCAAACCAAACTTCAAGTTTTCTTCCAAGTATCATCGACCGGTAAGCTCTTAATCCCTTATCATTTCTTCGTTCTTAACTTTGCGTAGGAGTAGGGTAGAACTAACTTCGAACTAACTTCCCGAACCCTGTACTAACCCCAACCGACCTTTAGGTAGAACCACATGTCGGACTCGGATAGCCAAAACGTCTCGGTCGCAGACTACGACCACGGTTTCGAGCAGATTAGCGACGAGGAGATAGAGATCATGTCCTATTCTCCTGAGATCGTTCAACGACCGGGGAAGGCTCCCGAGCGAGCCCCCGAGCAGCAAGAATCCTCGAGCACAAGCGACTCTTCAGGATCGGGGTCGAGCAGTTCGGGAAACTCAGGCCGCGAGAGTGAGGTCATTAGAGAAACGCCCACCCGGGTGATAGGGGATCACCCGGAAACCGTTCCTCAAGGAGACGATCTGCCGGGCAGAAGAGAACCGGTCGAGGAGGAGATGACCGAACCGGAGACCGGTAAGGATGACGGGTTCGAATATCTGAATAGCGAAAGCGTCGCCCAACAGATGAGCGAGCTGACCCATGGGGAGGCTGCGCGGATCGCGGAAAGACTAAGCGGTCGAGTAGAGTTCGACACAAGTCGGCGGCTCGGGAATGTTATCAACCGTCACCGGGGCAAGTGGATCGAGATGCACTATGACTCCCTACTAGCCCCGGTCGTCTTCCCATTCACCGCCATCTTGACCGCTTTCCTGGGCTACTACCAGGTCATGCCAGCCCAAATCTGCCCGAACTCGCATCGCATCATAGCGTGCTTTCCGCAGATTTGTGCTCGGCATAAGGTACCCTGCACGATGGAGCTCTTCAACTACATCTATCAGGTGAAGGTCCTCTCGGGCAACTACGGAGGTGGGTTCTTGATGGTGCAATCCCGAGAGGGAAGGTGCTCGATTGCAGGCCTGCCCGGGAACAACAAAGGGTGGAAAAGGAGGATCTTCTCGGTCAAGTACGACCCATGGATCCTCCCGATCGACAGAGTCTGGAGCACCCGTTTCAGGAAACAAGTCACGCCGGTCGAGACCCCGGCTCTTCGGGAGGCTGCCGTCCGGATCTCGAGCGAGATCCATGAATACAAGATCTTCCAGTCGGCAGAAAGCCTTGAAGCCGCCCGGTTGCCAGATCCGGTATATGATCTGAAAGAGAAGTACAAGCCCGTGCCGATGGGCGTGGTGGTAGCAGGTCCTCTTGCTCGGGGTAAACGGAAGAAGACAGGTTTAACCTTAACTAACTTTCCCGCTCGTAACTCCCCGAGCAACGAATCTACTCCCGAGCTAACATAGTTGTTTCTTTTGCAGATATGGCGCCGAAACGCTTCAACAGCGGAGCTCCAAAATCTCCTCCCCGAACGAAAATAACTTTGGGGAAAAAGAAGACCACCGCTGGGTCTTCGGGAGGAGACTCCATCCCGGTTGCCCGGCCCTTGTGCCCCATCCCGATCATCACCGACAAGGGCGGGGTCCTGGATGCCTCGGACACATTGGTCACCCGAGTGACCGGTAAGCCAAAGGGGCAGGCGACGGAGAGAGCGGTCGAGGAGGCGGCCGGGAGAAAGAGGCCAAGAACAGAGAAGAGCCCGAGCCCAGCGGTCGGGTCTGCCATGGCTGATGCCTCCATACTATCTCGGATCGGCAATCTGACGTCGGTCGAGATAGACCTGACCAAGCTGAGCCCGACCCAATTGGCAGAACGGCTCGGTCGTGAGCTGGCCGAGGTAAGAATTCTTCCTTCTTTCACTTTTGTATTAAGGACCCTCAATCGAGCTAACGCGCTATACTTTGCAGGCATCTCGGATCGGGGCGGCCCTCCATGGCCAAGCGCTACTGGCCACTGAGGCCATAAGGCTTAAGAAGGTCGCCGACCGGCGATTTAAGGAGCTGGAGGAGATGTCCGGCGAGCTGAAGAAGGCTCGGACCGACCGGAGCGCCTTATCGAAGGCGTTGCAAAAGGAGAAGGAGGCTCGGGAAGAAGCGGCCAAGAAAAGCACAGACCCGACCGCTGCGATCGAGCACTTCTTTCGGGAGGTCGAGCCCGGAATGGCTTTCATTCGGCAGATGCGAAAGAACGCCGTTGCGGACGAGCTCTTCTGGTCCTTCGGTCATTGGGCGTACAACAGCGGCCAAAGGGATATGAGGGAGAGGACGGAGGCCAACATGAGGGAGGCACTCGAGGGCGAAGACCTCGAGCTGGTCTTGACCACCCTCCCGACTGAGGTCCCCGACCCCGGGTTGGACCCCTACGATCCCGAGATCGAGATCGTCGGCCCGAGTGGTACTGCTGTTGAGAAGCCGGTCGACCTTGCCGATACCGAAGCCGCGAAGAAATGAAGCCTGCCGGTTTTAATTTCTCCTTTTTTGTAAACACTTAGTCTGGAGCCCGGTTCCGAGTTGTACCGGGCACGTTTTGATTAATAACAAACTCTTTTGTGTCTAAGTTGTGCCTTTCGTTTTTTACTTTACGTTTTATCTTTAACGCGCGTATACCGATCGTGAGTGCTCGACCTCACGGCCATTTAGCCCGGTCGTGCACTACTCTATTCACTCAATGTCCGACCTTGTGGCCTTATGGCCTAGTCGTGCACCCCAGATTTCGACATCACATTGGTCTACCCGACCGGGTTTACCCGATCCTCAGACCTTGTCGAAACTTTGAGAGTAGGATACGGTAGGCCTCCACGTTCGGGATATCCCCGAACGACAGACCTATGTCAACGTCATATTGGCCAACCCGATCAGGTTTACCCGATCTCTAGGCCTTGACGAAATTTTGAAAATGGGTAAGCCCCCACGGTCGAGTTTTTCCCGAGCGATGGGCCTACAGATACTTCCTTATCCCAGCCCCCACACTATTGTGCTCTCGAGGCACGAGTGAGTGCGATAGTGGAAAGAAGTTGATTAGATCGGGGGATTATGCTGTATGCCCCTGGCTTCCCCGATCAAATGGCGTGACCCGAATGTCCGCCGAAGAGGAGCGTATTTGACCGGTCGATAAACTCGCTTCGGTCGATGTAACTTGATCTACATGCACCAAAAGGTATAAAAAATAACCCAATCGGGCCGCCGTATGCAAACGGTCGAGCAATCACCGATCGTATATACATTAAACATTCCCACTCGCAGGCGGTTTAGAAATATTTACAACAATAAATTTAATTACAAATGACGACCGGGACCAACTCGCAGGTCGAGCCCCCACTTCGTCCAAAGATTACAAAAAATAGGCTAATGCCTAAACATAACGAGGTGCTCGGAATTCCAAGTCCCCTCGATTATCCGACCGGTTGTCGTCTCCAGTCGGTATGTACCCGGCCATATGATAGCGCTGATGATGTACGGCCCTTCCCAGTTTTGAGCTAGCTTTCCACCTTCCAAAGGTTGACTGGCCTCCCTTCGTCGTAGAACGTAATCTCCCACCTGGAAATAACGAGGTTTGACCCGAACATCCTTCGAACTCTTGACTCGTTTCTGGTACTCAGCCATACGCCGAGCGGCTAGCTCTCTTTTTTCCTCGACCCCGTCGAGATCCACGACCATCGCATGTTCGTTCTCCTCCGCATTGTAGGTTCTTTCTTGATCAGTCGGAATCCAAGCCTCGATCGGGAGTCGGGCCTCTGCTCCGTAAACCAGGGCGAAAGGGGTCTCCAAAGTAGCTTCCCTCGGGGTCGTCCGATAAGTCCACAACACATATGGCAACTCATCGGCCCAACTACGACCAGCCGAGTGTAGCTTCTTTTTTAGACCTTCCAAAATCGTCCGGTTAACGTTTTCCACCTGTCCGTTTCCCTGCGGGTAAGCCATCGACGACCGGACGTGGGTCGTCCCGATCGTGGCCAAGAAGTTTTGAAAATATTGGCTCACAAATTGGCGGCCGTTGTCGCTGATGAGATGCACGGGCACACCAAAGCGGGAAATCACATTGCGCCAAAGGAATCGAGCACACTGCTGAGAAGTGATCGTGGCTAAGGGTTCGGCTTCTATCCACTTGGAAAAGTAATCAATGGCGACAATCACAAACTTTCTCCGACCGGAGAGCTGAGGGAAGGGGCCCAAGATGTCTATCCCCCACCTAGCGAAGGGAATTGCAGTCGTAACCGGCTGATAGAAAGTTGCCGGTCGTCCAGGCATCCGGGCAAACAGTTGGCACGTCTCACATTCCCGAGCTAACTTCTCACAGTCTAGCTGGAGGGACGGCCAATAGTACCCGATCAGCATGATACGACGGGCTAACGATCGACCTCCTTGATGTGAAGAACAAATTCCCGAATGCAATTCCTTCATGACCAGATCAGCCTCAAATGCGGTCAAGCAACGCATAAGAGGTCCTCCGTACGATCGCCTGTAGAGACTACCGTCCAAGACTTGGAACCTTGGGGCTCTAAGCTTGGCCTTTCGAGCACGCTGTGGGTCGTCTGGGAGTCGACCGTGCTCGAGGTACTCCTTTAGATCGGTGATCCAGTTGTCTTCCACCGGTTGGATCGGATTGACCGGTAGACGATGGATGCTATGTCTCAGGATCACCAAAATTCGTGCTATTTTCGACATATGTTCCGGGGCGTCTTGAGCCAACTTAGACAAGATGTCCGCGTCGGCATTATCCAATCGGGGTATATGCCGGACGGTATACCCCCGGAACTGAGCAAGCTTCTCCATGGCCAGGTCTCGGTATAACTGCAGACGCTCTTCATTAACTTCATAATCTCCGAAAACCTGCCCAACCACGAGCGCAGAATCTGTTTGAGCTCGGATGTATTCAGCCCCCAAGTCTCGAGCACATTGTAAGCCATTAACAAAGGCTTCGTACTCGGCTTCATTATTGGTCGGATGGAACTGATACATGAGAGCAAAATAGACTTTGAATCCCTCCGGGCTCGTGACCACCACTCCTCCTCCTGCCCCTTTCTTGCTACTCGACCCGTCAGTAGCCAATGACCACCACTCAGCCTCGGGATCCGCAACCTCTGGGGGTCGGGTATCTCGGGCGGTGCACTCGACCAAGAAATCAGCTAAAGCTTGACCATTGATAGCTGGTCTCGGTCGGTATTCGATCGCGTACTGGGTCAGCATCAACGCCCACTTGACTAGGCGACCAGACGATGAAGCAGTTTGGAGGACTGGCCCGATCGGCTGATCGGTCAACACGTGAATTGCTCGACCCTGGAAATAGGGAGCCAACTTCTTCGCGGCAATGTATAAGGCGTAGACGACCTTCTCTAACCGGGAGTACCAGAGCTCAGGACCATGTAGCGCATGGCTTACATAGTACACCGGTCGCTGTACCCCTTCCGGATTGGTTCGGCACAATACTGCGCTTACTGCTCGATCGGAGACGGCGAGGTATACGTCTAGCTCTTCTCCGAGCTCGAGCTTTGAGAGCACGATTGGGGACATGAGATACTCCTTCAGCTCATCGAAAGCCGCTCGGCATTCTTCGTCCCAGACGAATCCATTAACCTTTCGCAATACCTTGAAGAAAGGTAAAGCGCGCTCGGCTAACTTGGAGAGGAATCGGCTGAGGGCTGCCAACCGACCGGTCAATTGCTGGACTTCCCGAACGGTAGAAGGTGGTTGCATGTCCAGAATCGCTTTCACTTTGGCCGGGTTGGGCTCAATTCCTCTCTTAGTCATCATATAGCCGAGGAACTTGCCGGTTTGAACCGCAAATGTACACTTGGTCGGGTTCAGCCGCAACTGGTACTTCCTCATGATCTGGAAGCACTCCCGGAGATCCCGAGTGTGGTCGGATCGGTCTCGACTCTTGACCAGCATGTCATCAATATAAGCTTCCATCGTTCGGCCCAGCAAATCGGTAAAGAGCATATTGACCATTCTCTGGTAGGTGGCTCCTGCGTTACGGAGGCCGAACGGCATCACTCGGTAACAATACAGCCCGTCCTGGGTCACGAAGGCTGTCTTGCTCTCATCTTCATGGTGCATCATGATTTGATGATAACCCTTGAATGCATCCATGAAGCTCATCAATTCGGCCCCGGCCGTCTCGTCGACCATCTGGTGGATACTCGGTAGAGGATACAGGTCGAGCGGACAGGCCTTATTGAGGTCGGTAAAATCAATGCACATCCTCCACGCTGGGGGCTTAGGAACAAGAACTATATTAGCCACCCACTCGGGATAGATCACTGGTCGGATGTGCTCGATCGCCGCCATCTTCTTGACTTCCTCCCTAACAAACTCGCGGCGATCGGAAGAAAGGTGCCGGGTTTTTTGCACGACCGGCCTTGCTGCGGGATCGACGGCTAACTTGTGGCAAATTACCGATCGGTCGATCCCGGGCATGTCTTCGGGCCCCCAGGCGAAAATATCGGCATACTCCCGGAGTATGGCTAAAATTTCTGCTCGGAGCTCGGGGGTGAGTGCCCGGCCAATCTCAATCTTCCTATCCGGTCGGTCCTCGGATAGGGGGACTTCTTCTATCTCCTCGGAAGGCTCTGGCTGTTTCTTCCGATCTTCAGCCTCCTCTTTGGCTATGGTGTTCACCCGGGAAGACGAACCGGAATCGCGTCTGTTAACCGCTCGGGTGTAACACTTCCGGGCGGATTGGACATCGCCACGGACTACACTAACCCCATTGGGGGTGGGGAATTTCATGCAAAGGTGGGGCATTGAAATTATCCCACCGATCTTCATAATGGCGGGTCGGCCCAAGATAATGTTGTGGACACAGTGGAGGTTGACCACAACGAATTCTAGCTCCGTCTTGATCGACTTCGGGGCTGTGCCGATCTCGACCGGGAGCGTTATCTTTCCCTCGGGGTAAATAAGAGCCCCGGTAAAGCCAGACAGTGGTACACCGACCGGAGTCAGCTCCTTCCTGTCTAGTCCAAGCTTTTCAAACACGTCCAAATAAAGGACGTTCACACTGCTGCCAGTGTCGACCATAACCCTCTGGACATCCGTCCCTTTCACATCAATTGTGACCACGAGCCCCTCCATGCCGTGGTCGCCGCTGCTGGGTTGATCTTCCAGGGTGAAGGTTATGGGCTCCATCTTTTGCCTCTTCCCGGTCTCCCGGGAATCCACTATAGCGACCGGGCAATTACTCCGCGGTCGGGAAGCGTCTTCCAATCCACCGAAAATAACGTGGATGGTCGGCTTTCCTGCTGGTCGGCTGCTAGACGGAGGGTCAGGGTCCCGTCGGTCATCGCGACGATCATCTCTTCGATCGTCTCTTCGGTCCTGACCTAACCGATCGGAGCGGTGATGGGAGCGCCGCTGATCTCTCCGATCGGTATTCCTCTTGGGGTCCTCTCTCCTCCCCACACACTTGTCCAACTTCCCAAGATTGAGCAAATCCTCCAACAGTTGGCGCAAGTGGGTACACTCTTCAGTGTCATGCCCAGCACATCGATGGTAAGCGCAATGCTTACTCTTGTCAGGACCATCTCGATCGGGATGGGGAAGCTTGATGAGATTGCAAGACTGGGCATACTGCATGGCCTCCGCTGCAGATCGGTTCAAGGCCGTAAACTCGCCAGGCCTGGTGCGGGATCGGGGATGGTCATCACCCGATCGGTGTTCCGCCCGGCCGGCTGATTTACGGGACGAAGACCCGACCTCTTGCGAGCGCTTTACGGCGTTCGCCTCGCCAGCATTGGCATAATCCGTGACCCTTCGAAGGGCCTCCTCATAAGTAGCCGGGGGATGTAAAATAAAATCTTGATATAAATACCCCGCCCGGAGAGAGATGTGTAGCATGTGGGTGGCGGTCGCATCATCCATGGGTTCGACCTCCCCGACTGTCGCCTTCCATTTGATGAGGAAGTCGGTCAGGCTCTCGCCTTCAAGTTGCTTGGCCTTCTCCAGATACATATAGGACTTCCTCACCACTTTGGAAGTAATGAACTTCCTCACGAACTTGATCGCCAAGGTGTCAAACCTGTCGATCGAACCCGGCTGCAAAGTTCGGAACCATTCCGCCGCCTGACCGGTAAGCGTGGAATAGAAAGCCCTACACATTACGGCGTCCGAAACGCCCTTCAGCGTCATATTGCTGTAGAAATCGTTGACGTGAGCCTCGGGGTCTGTCCGGCCGTCATAAGTTTTCTCTCCGGAGACCTTTAAATCAAGCGGGTAAGGCTGAGCCATCACCGCCGCTGTGAAAGGCGTCTGGTGTAGGGTCGGTTGGTCGACCGGGGGTGCTGCAGGGTGCGCGTTTCTGAATTGCGCAAATTCCGCCTGGAGGTTATAGAGTAATCCTCGGGTCTCGTTGAGCTCGGCGGCTTGAGCAGCTTGGGCTGTATCCCGAGCGCGTCGCCGTCGGTGAGATCTCGACCCGCTATACCCGGATGAAGCCTCCTGGCTGGCCTCCTGCATCTGTGCCTCTTCTTGCTGGCGGTTCGAGTATTGGGGTCCCAAATGCTGACGCATCTCCAGTCGAAGACGATCAAAAGCTGCCGCTCGGGCAGTTTCTTCAGGGTCCTCCGCTTGGACAGGAACCTCGGCTGCTTGCTGGGCCTGCCCTGGTGCCTCCATCGCATCAGCACCCCCCGACCCTAACCGCGAATGAGCCGAGCGTCGAGCTCGGGAAGCGGACCGACGCTGCGGCTCTACCTGTGCGGTCGGGTGAACTGGAGGGGCGGCGGCTGGAGCCGTGTAAGCAGGCGTAAATGGTGGGTACCCAACCGGGGGAGTGTAGTACATCGGTTGGCCAGGCCAATACCCGTACTGCGGAGGTGGGACCGGGTATGGATATTGGCCGGGATACATCACCGGCTGCTGCTGATATGGCTGACCGGGTGTTGGGTACCCCGGTTGAATGTAGTTCACCGGTTGTTGGGCAACCGGGTATGTGTTAGACGGATGCGGTGGTGAGAGATTGAGATTCAGTTCCACCGTCTGACCTTGCTGTTGGGTGGCGTGGTGCCCAGATGAACTCGCTGCGTCCGCCTGGTCGTCGGCGAAGTTGTTGTGAGCCCACGGATACATGATTGCGAAGAGATCAGGTGCTCGTCAAGACGTTGCTTTCTCGCACGGATCCCCACGGACGGCGCCAAAATGATACTGCTAATTATACGTAAGCAATATAAAATAAACCCGAGACCAATTAAAGCAAGTAAAAGACTTTATTGATCACGGTAAAGGCCCTAAGTACAATCTACTTGGTTGCTCTGAGTGCCGACTGACTGCGGTCGGGATTCTCTAGTAACAACCTATCGATCGTCCAAAAGTCCTCTACACTGTAGCTACTGTGGGTATTTATAGCTGCTGCGCCGGAGACACAAATCCGGTCGTTCGGCATGCTCTCCACGTAGCCACCACGTGTCATCCTCCCGGGTGCCCTATCTGTCGCCACAGAGAACCGCCACGTGTCCTTTTTCAGCTCCCTCGCCAAAGGGCTACCGCTCGGTGGTCGACACTACCGCTCGGGCAATTCTCGATCGCTTCCCGACCGGGTTCTTCATAAAAAGCCCGACCTGCTACCTGCAAAGACAAAAAGACAAAGACAAAGGCACCTCGGTCGTGGTAGAGCTATGGCGGTCGGGATATTCCCTACCAGTTCGTTTATTTTTATTTATTAAGGTAAATACGAACATAAATAATTAACAAGTTTTAGAGCTTGATTCATAAACGAATAGAGTTTGAACAGTTGTAGGCTCGTTTTTTAAGAGCTCGTGAACAAGTTCGTTTGTGTTCGTTTAATAATGTTCGCGAACAAGCTCACCCTATCCATATGAGATTGTGAGCTTTTTGGAATGTTCATGTTCGTTTGCTAAGGTTTTTGAAACAGAAAATTCATGTTTGTGTGTTGAGTGTTCGTTAACGTTCGCAAACATGTTCATTAACGTTTGCGAACAATGCTTGTGATTATGTTCGTTCATGAACACATAATGATTATTTTTAAATAAGTATTTCAAAGTATATCAATGCAATATTATATCAGAGATGTTCATGCATAGGTAAATAAATATTGAATTTGTTTATTTAAATCGGTAAATTAAAGTATATAAATGTAAAATAATATATGAGAGATTGATTATATATTGTCACAAAAATAAATGTTTGCAACTTTGTAATAACGCTAGTCTAAATACTTACTCTAAAAACGATAGTCTAAATAAATACAACTTTTGGTTTAAATTTATCTAATTCTTCTTAATTCTCTTTTGGGTAGCATTGTCATTGTCTTCATCTTCGGTACATGTCCTCTTTTTTTTTTTTTTTATTGGTAGTGTGTTTTGTGCAATTGGGTTACATAGATGGATTCATCGTGCAATGAGATTATGGTGTAGGAAGCTTTAGATTTGCTTTGCTTTGTATATGACTATGATCTTAGTTGTACTATGAACTCTTTATCTTACAAGTATCTATTGATATTTGGTAGTGGTAGTTTTTCCCCTACATGTTTCATGTGTTGTGAAATGTGTGTCCTAGGTTATCATGTGAAAGTATTGAACAAAATATTAATATTTATTATATTTGTATAAAATACTTGGTAAATTAATATATATATATATATATATATATATATATATATATATATATATATATATATATATATATATATATGAAATTATATCTCTTTTAAATTTTTTTTATAATGAATAATTTTTTTAAATAAAGGCATTATAAACATCTAATTCTAAATTAATTAAATGCATATGTATTATTTTTTGTTGTAACTACTAATTTATTTAATTTAATAAGAGGAATAAAGTGGCGTACATAATTTTCATCAACAATAATGAAATTATTGATTTTTTAAAATTTAAATTCCTTATTGAGACAAATTGTTTTGAAAGTTTGTCAATGACAATTGTTACATTTCCAGTCAATAGAGGATGATAATAAACAATTTAAAATATATAGTTACAATAGATATTGTTATAATGATATAGTAAAAATTAACTTACAAATTTTCTTAGAAGTTTTCATGCATTGATAAAATTCTGATGTGTAAACTTGTTCAATTGGAGCCAGTGGGATGTCAACATTGTCAATTCTTTGAAAAATGGTCCTACCATTTTAGAGTTCAAATGTAATTGTATTTATGATCAACAACTTTGTAGTTAGGTCGCGCAGGTCTAACAATGATGCAAGAACAATTTTGTCCGATAAAAAAAATAATTGTATAATATTTGTAAAGTAATCTGCAATTGTACCATTATAAAAATACATACAAAAAATATTAATACCATAACGACCTAAATCATACCAATAATGCAAAAGTATAATTGAAATATTAAGTTTTGTTCTGATCTAAATAATCAAAAGAAGATTAATTAAAAGAAGAAAAAAAAACTTAAATTTGTTTTTTTTTTAAATGCATAAAAATAAAATGATTTTTAAATTTCTTGATTTATAATCTTTGATACTTAACTTTGAATGTTATGTATTTAGTCGGACTAATTATTTGACCAAAGTTTATGTTAAATAAATAAATAAATAAATAAATATATATATATATATATATATATATATATATATATATATATATATATATATATATATATATATATATATATATATATATATATATATATATATATATATAATACATTTTGACAATTATGCCAACTGTAATTGGGATGTGGTTCGAACCTAAGACCTTTCTTATAGAAATTAATAAATTAAAAATAATAAATAGTTAACGCAACTAACATTACGTTACTAAAGTTTATACTAACGGAATTTAGGTTATTTAATGAAAGAAAATAAGGAAAATTATTAAAAATATTAAAATCAAAATTTAAACCATTCTTTTTAAGAAATAATACTACCGACATTTTTTTGTTTATTTATTTATTTTTATTTCAATTTCTATTTTTAGTTAAGAGAGCTTAGGTGAGGAAACATTATTAAAAAGGGATGAAATGTCACCAGATTTCAATCGGGGAATTGAACCCAACGTTTATTTATTATTATTTGAGAAAATTACATTTTTGGTCCTGTGACTGTTGAGGTCTTGTTAATTTCAGTACTCGACTTTAAAAATTAACAATTTAGTCCCATAAGTATGCAATTTTTAGCACATTTGGTCCTTCCGGCTAAATCACCGATAAAATGTTGTCGGAAAAATGTAAATGTTTTTAAATTGTTTATTATGGAGGGCAAAATGGTCAATTCACCGCCCCTTCTTCACCAAATCCCTCTCCAGTGTCGTCGACGCCATTTCCCTCGTTGACCTGCCTTTCCCGGAAAACATCCCCTTTTGCTCCCGCGCGTGTACTTCGGTATGAGCTACTTCTCCACCGCCGTGTTCCACTCCGTCACTTCCGCTGGCCTAATAGTGAAAGCAAACGGCGATAACGAGCTGTTCACGGTGCCAGATTTTCCATGGTGCCGAACCTTTCTGGTTGTGAGTCACCGAGAAAACAATCGCCGGAAAATTAAAAAAAAGTTGTCCTATATATATGTAGTTCTGGCACGGCACTCTTTCTTCTCATTACAAAACCCAGGAAATTTGTTCGGACGGCAATGGTCAGGCACTGCGCACAACTTCGTCGTTGCCTTGCCGATTATATAATTCTGGCACGGCAATGTTCCACACACCAAGCTTGAAGAGGTTAAGGGACATCAAAATTGGGTTAAAGTTAGTGGTGACTGGTGAATACCTTACCTTCCCTGGTGGTGGGACCCACTTTAAGCATGGGGCTCTTCACTATATTGATTTTATACAGCAGGTTAGCATCTAGAAATCATTCATTACTTTAGAATTATATCATACTAATCGGAGAAATAATCGGCTAGTTGTGCGCAGTGCAAGGAAGAAGAAGAGAGTTACTTGAAATGACCAATTTGCCCTCAATGTTAAATAATTAAAAATGGTTTACATTTTTTCGGCGACATTTGGCCGGTGATTTGGCCAACAGGACCAAATGTGTTAAAAATTGCATAGTTATGAGACTAAAGTGTTAGTTTTTAAAGTCAAGTACTGAAATTAACAAGACCCCAATAGTCACAGGACTAAAAGTGTAATTTTCTCTTATTATTTCAATTTCTATTTTTAGTTAACAGAGCTTAGGCGGAGAAACATTATTTAAAAAGGGATGAAATGACACCGGATTTCAATGAGGGAATTGAACCCGACGTGAATCGAACACGCAACCTTCTGATCTGGAGTCAGACGCGCTACCATTGCGCCACGGATCCGGTTTGGAAGAAACTGGACTAGTTATTTATATGTACGTAGTTTCTTTCTTTCGTTTGTTTGTTTACTCCACGGAGTAAGACCAATTCCACTAAAAATCATATCAAAATTTTCCCAAATTTAAAATGAAAGTTTGATATTGATAAATTTAATCTTGAGTAATACTGTTCTCTCCGAATATTTTTATTGCATTAAGCTTCCTCCCTTGATCCATGTTAAGAGGGAAGTATTGGATATCACTGGTGGAAATTATGAAATTTCGGACTACCTGAAAGTGATTTTAAATCAAATCGAAAGTCTTGTTCCGATCATTTTTGATATTCGAAAAAACCTTGGTTGTTATTTCCGACCACTTTTTGCTTTCGACTTGATTTAATATCAATTTCAGGTAGTCGGAAATTCCATAATTTCCAGAAGTGATATATGGATCTTAGTGTACACAGCTTACGGTAAATTACTCGTATTTATTAAGGTAAATGAACAATGTGTCTACTAATCCAAATATAAATAGATGTATATTACGGAGTATTTAAACAAATAAAAATAAAACAATAGATGATATGATTAATTCCTTGATGTACGATCAAGAATAGGTCCTTCCAGTCTAACAATTAGTTAAGTGTGTTTTGGGGAATTGGGTGAACAGAGAGAAGTAGGAGGACCAATTGGGATCAGGGGTAGAGCCAAGATTGAATAATGCAGGGGGCAATTACAGTTGAAGACTTGAAGTACTAAATTAAATACACTAATATCTAGTTAACATATTTCAAAATAATCATTACATACGTTACAAATTTAATAAAGTTTAGAATAAATCAATTATAATTGAATTTATATTAAATTATTTTGTAATTTATTTTGTACGGTTGAAAGAATGAAAACATTCCCACATGTTTTAGAAGACTATAAATTATTTTCTTGAAAACTACCATCTTCACAACATAACATAATAACAATTGTTTTCTCAAATACATATACTACACAATATTTTCAAAAAAAAAAAAAAACATATACTACACAATATTTAGTTATTTACATTATTATGCATGTTAAATTAAATATAAAATTTATCACATAACCACAAATTTGCATAATTAACCAAACAAATGCATTGTGATATCTTTTTTTTTTTTTTTTTTTTTGAATGCCTGATATCCATTATTTAGAATCAAACAAAACAACTATTTAAAATAAACAATAGAATATGAAACAAAAATTAACGAAACAAGTAGTTAGAAACTAAAAATAAAAATAAAATAAAAAAAAAAACAAAAAATAAAAATTAACTTGAAAAACATGCATAGATTTTAATAATAACAAATTATCTTGTAATTATATTGTATATGTTGCATATATGTATGGTTCTAGAATGAGAAACTAATAGGTAGGTTAATTGATGTTTAATTTGAATGTGAGTCGATAATATATGGAAGATATAATTTGAAATGGAAGAGAACTTGAGAGGTTGAGAAGATGAAGAAGTTTATAACTTGACCAGTAAAATTAATTTAAGTGGGAGGGAGACCAAATATTTCAAAGTAACAATAAAATTTTAATATTCTATATAATATTTTTTACAAAAAAAAAAATTAATATTATATATAATATTAATAAAATAGGGGTGTGGTGGTGGTGGTGGTGGTGGTGGTGGTGGGGGGGGGGGGGGGGGGCTAGTCAAACACTTGCCTCTGCCACTGATTGGGATGGATAGGTCTTGGGTAGGGTTAAAAGTAAAACCCCCCTCCCCCTCTAAGCAATAAATGCACCTTATATAGGCAGGTCTAGGGACACATGCGATGCAGTTTCATCGGTTAGACGGGTAGTGTGAAGTGCATTAAAATGATTAAAAAGGGTGATGGGACGTGACTTAACAATTCCCCCGAGCAGGAGTCACACATGGTGGATCCACGGGGCAGAATATTTATTATGTCGGTCTCGAGAATTAACTTCCTAGTCATATGTGACCGGGTGATCGAGAAATATTCTGGAGGGTCCTTATAATGTTTCGTCTGAGTGTCTGATCGATTCCTATCGGTGTATCTCGTGTACGTCCGATCGTGCACGTATAAGTCATATCTTACAAATATATCTCAATACTTTTTTAAAACAATTTATAATAGCAATAATTACATCGTTGTATTGTTCGATAACGATGATGGTGTGAGCTACGAGCCTGCGAGATGTCAGTATTGGTTGAAGACAGTTGCAGATCTACAGTGGGGGCAGTGGGGATAGCTGCCCCCCTCCCTACACCCCACCCTATATATATATATATATATATATATATATATATATATATATATATATATATATATATATATATATATATATTTGTCCAAAACGGATAACCGAGTCAAAAGTTATGCCTAGCCACCCGGTCGCATAGGAGGCCAATTCCGACCTTCCTCGCCGCGGCCGGACGGCGCATAGGCGCGAATTTTGCAACATTGCTATCTAACCTATTTTTTGTTGATATTTTCACTAATGATCAACTACTATTTTTACAAATACTAGGTTCGAATGATTTACTGAACTAGGCCTACCACATATTCATAGGTCTACCTAGTATAGCAACTTTATAAAAAAGTTATACAATACAATTTGACTCAATTCACGATTTCACAAATTGCAAACTAACATTTTACACTTTTCAACCTGCAGTTGTAGAGGAAAAATTTTATCTAGATGTACGTGACTCCTTTTTCAGCATTGTATGAAGTTTTTTTGTTTTTAATTTTCTCATAATTGATCCTGCGTTAATTATCCTTTGAAAACTTCAAGTTGTAATGTCATTACCAGCACCATATTTATAGCCTTTTGGACACCTAAAATTATGGGTCCTATCCGTGCATAATCACACGTTATTTTTCCATGTCTTGTGGTAACAAATGAGCTTGAATAATAGTAACACAAAAATATTGAAGGTTTCCATCATATTGTGCCACCTCACTTTGACTCATTCATGCTTCCTGAGTCTTCTCACTAGCTTTTAGTAATTCTAATAATCCTTTATACAAGCTAGAGTGGTTCACAAATAAAAACATACAATATATATATATATATATATATATATATATATATATATATATATATATATATATATGTGTGTGTGTGTGTGTGTGTGTGTGTGTGTGTGTGTGTGTGCCAACACAAATTAAATAAAATCATAATCATAATTTTACTAACAATTATTATTATTATTATTATTATTATTATTATTATTACTCCGTATTATTATTATTATTATTATTATTATTATTATTATTATTATTATTATTATTATTATTATTATTATTATATTGAAAATTGAAAAATAGACACCATATTGTCATATGGATGATATTTTAGCTAAAAGAAAAAAAAAATAGCCATGTAAATAAAAATTTGTCATGTCATCAATTTTTAAACGATAACATGTTGATTACAGTAAAAAAAAAAAAAAAAAAAAAAAAAATCAATTACATATTATTTAAAAAAAATTATTGATTTAATTGAAACTTTTTAAAAGTTTAATTGCTTATTTGTTGCATTGATAATAAAAGATTTGATCCTTATCCCTTCTTTGTAAGGAAGGAGTGTGAAAACTTGTTAAAATTATTATCAAGGAAAAAGTGTCAAATAAACCTATGAACTTTAATCGATAAGTCAATTAGGTGTTTAAACTTTTAAAGGTTGCAATTAAACTCTTAAACATGTTAAGGGAAAAGGGTCAAATAGACCCTCAAACTTTTGCTAAAGAGTCAATTAGACCCTCCAACTTTTTAAAGGTGCAATTACACCCCTAAACAATGCATTTTGAGGCAATGAAGCCCAAATACAGGTAAATAACCTGCTATCAAAGGTCACGAAAAATCCAACGTATTTCCGACGTATTTCCGGCAAAAAGTGACCGGCGACGGTCACCGGTCGCCGGTCAAGAACCTTCTCCACCATTGCCGGAGAAGGTTCTTGACTGGCGACCGGTGACCGTCGCCGGTCACTTTTTACCGGAAAATACGCCGGAAGTATGTTGGATCTTCCGTGACCTTTGATAGCAGGTCATTTACCTGTATTTGGGCTTCGTTGCCTTAAAATGCATTGTTCAAGGGTGTAATTGCACCTTTAAAAAGTTGGAGGGTCTAATTGACTCTTTAGCAAAAGTTTGAGGGCCTATTTGACCCTTTTCCCAACATGTTAATTTAAAGCATTGAAACCAAACTGGTTGGTGACCTGTAATTACAAGTCACTAGGGTTCTAGCGAACCTCCGACCATATTCCGGCCAAAAACACTGGCGAAGCGGTCACCAATATGGGTTGGTCCCCTTTTTCGGTGAATGAGAAGGCAGACCAAATCGGTCTGCCTTCTCCTTCACCGGGAAAGGCAGCCAGTTTGGTCACCTTCTCCAGTTGCTTTCTTCCACAAGTAGAGAAGGCAACCAAATTGGTCGCCTTCTCTAGTCGCCGAAGAAGGCGACCAAACAGGTTGCCTTTTCCTTTGCTAGAGAAGCGACCAACCCATATCGGCAACCGTTTTGTCGGTGTTTTTTGTCAGAATATGATTAGAGCCCTGTTGGAATCTTAGTGACATATAATTACAAGTTATCTACCGATTTCTAGATCTCAATACTCTAAATTAACATATTTAAGAGCTTAATTGCAACATTTAAAAGTTTAAGGGTCTAATTAACTTATTGAGTAAAGTTCAGGGGCCTATTTAACCTTTTTTATTACATCAATGACTCCAAGAAGTTTCGGATATGTTTTTTTATGTGGGAACACTTCTCTATAAAAATATCTTTGTATTATGTAATTCTGCAAGCCCTTTAATTCATATGTATATAAACTCAGGAAATTAAAATGCATCTCACAGTTTTGGTCAAACCTCGAATGAAAAATATGCTTCGAATTCTTGGGCAGCAACACAAATTTGTTTGGATTTGATTATTTGAACACTGACTTCTGTGTTATGTGCAGATGTTTACTGGACCAGTTTACCCCTCAAATTTAAATATTTTTAACATTTCAAATAAAAAATATTTGTACTTATGTTGCATGAGGTATAGAAATTATTGTCCTCTTTGATTTATACGAAAGCTTGCAGTCGATATTTGAATGTACATTTTGGGTGAAAGTCGCCACTTTATAACCCTAATCGATAAAGAATCACAATGAAATAAACCACCTTAGATTGTCTATAATTTATAAGTTAAAATAAAAAAAGATCAATAAACTGCATAGACTAATAATTATTGTCCTCTAAGCTTCTTAGTTCTTGTAGCAGTCAGTAATTCTATAATTGAAGCATAATTTATAATGAAGAAATTGAGTATGTAATTTACAAAATTAAAATACTCATTCCGTTCATTTTTTTTTAATATTTGATTCAATTAATAAAACTAACTAAGTTATTTATAATTTAATTTTTAATAATATTTAGTTTAGTTTAAGTATATAAAATTTAATTTATATATTTAGAAACTATATAAAAAATACCATATATTAAACACACACACCCAAAAAAAAAAAAAGTTGAACTTAAAAATTATAAGAAAATGTTTAAAAGAAAACAAAGAAATAAGTGTTTGATTAAGTGATGAATAATATCATAGGTGCCCATATGGGTAACTCAACTTGTTATAGAGGTGACAGTTTGGAAGAATGATCAGGGATCGAATCTCACCAACGATAATGTGGGAGCAACTTCTCAAAGTGAGGAGGGCTCAGTTGAGTTACCATGGTTCACATGCTCCCAGATGCTCTGTCGGACCGCGGTGTGGGAGCCCTTAAGGTTGGGGTACAACCTTTTGGAAGAATAATATCATAGGTAAAATGGGATATATTAGTAAGGGCATCGTCAATAGTGGGGATTTTAGTGTAGTTTTTGAGGAGATTTTGTATGAGTGATTAGAAAAGAGAAAATAGGAACAAATAAAAAAATAAAAACCAAAAAAAAAAAGAAATTAAAAAAAGTAAAAAAGTAGTCTTTTTAGACACTTGTCATCTAAAAAAAAGGATGGGACCCACATTTATGACAAAATTCTTATTTTTGCACGAAGCACTCTCCCTTCTCTCTCCTCTCTTCTCTCTCCACCTTGCCATTTTTTTTCCTTAAAACTTGTGCACAAACTCGTTAGGCTATCCTTATCCCAAAAATTTCTCTCACATTCTAAAATGAGTCTCACTTCCACATCACCAAATTTACAAATTATCTACTATTTATTTTACATCTCTGCAATATTCTCTCACTTTCTAAAATGGTCCCACTTTCATATTATATTATAAATATAATAATAAAATAATATTAAAAGATATGAAAAACAAAACAAAAAGTGAAAAAGTGAAATTGTTGGCAGGAATGGCAGCAAAAGTGCTTCTCTCTCCACTTGCTAAATTAGCAATTTCTCTCCCCTCTTGCTATCCATGTAAGCTAAAAACCAGAGCAAAAGAAATTTCTCTCTCTTGTCACATCATTTAGCAAGGGCACCCACTTTCGGTTAGCCTTATTGAGATTGCTCTAATAATTGTAAGAGTTCTACTATATGTATTCTATAATCTTACTTCCTAAATTTTACTCCTTGATATGGCATATTCTGATGAGTTATTTTTTTCATGTGAGTCTAATTATTAGGAAAATGCTACATTCACTCCCATTTTGTGTGAGGGAGTACAAGTTGTGAGTACAAAATGAGAGTGAATGTAACATTTTCCCAATTGAAGCAACATACTAATATATGCATTAGTTAATTAAACGTGTAGAATGTCAACTACTCCTATCATTTGAATGTTGTTTTGAATCAGGGTAGGGTCTATAGTGCAACTAGCCAAGTAGCCAACTATGCAAGATGGACATGGGTCCATCCGTCTATGGTATCAGCAATTATACTATGGAACGCGGTCCACAAAGCTTTGTGGACCATGGTTCAAAACAACAGACATTATAGTGTATCTAAACTAACATTATCTCACGTATTATTTTTATTATATTATCAAATGAAACTACAATTGAATTGAAATGAAACCGTAGTTGTGTTGAAATGAAACTGCAGTGTATACAAAATGAAACTGAATAACAATTTCACATATTTGAGTGTATATTATCTAACGAAACTGTAGTTATATCAAAATGATACTGTAGTTATGTTGAAATGAAATTACAGTGCATATTTGATGCATGGACCACAATGCACTATGGACCGTAATTTGCCTCCATGGTATAGCAATTGCTGGATGTACTAAATTGGCCTAATTAAAATTCAATTTATACAAGTTGGGTAAAACAATAAAAATCTAGGCCCATCCTACAGCCCAATTTGTTTTTAACAAAGTTTTTTTTTTCTTTTTTTCTTTTCAATTTCTTTAGTTCATTAGGTTCAGGACTAGTCAAAACAACAAAAATATGTGCACTGCTTGGCACATAGTCCACCCCCCCCCCCCCCCCCCACCCCAAAAAAAAAAAATTAAAACAATTTTTTTTTTCAACACAATTACAATTTCAACCTAAAATACTGGAATAGACGTGGCTAAACAATAAAATATGGGTGCAACCTAACCCATAACCCTTTTTTTTAATATTAAGTTTTATTTTAAAAATTTCTTTAATTTTAAGTTATTACATTTATTAATTTATGTATTTTTTTTATTATAATGAGTTACAACTTAAAAATTATTTATTAACTTCTGTTTATTAAAGTTATTGTTAATCTTTATAACTAATTAATTATATAAAGTTTAATAAAAAATCATAATATAAGTTGCATCAAGAGAGTATATTTGCTATGTTAGAATAAGAAACTTTATTGTATTACAATAATAATAATAATAATAATAATAATAATAATAATAATAATAATAATAATAATAATAATAATAATAATAATAATAATTAAAAGGAAAAAGGGTCAAATAGGCTATGAACTTTATTCAAGAAGTCAATTAGACGCTTAAACTTTTAAAGGTTGCAATTAAGCCCTTAAACATGTAAATTTAGAGCATTAAGGCCTAGAAATCGGCCGGTTTGTGACCTGTAATTACAGGTCATTAGGGTTCCGGCGGGCCTCCGACCATATTCCGGTAAAAAAAACACTAGCGAAACAGTCACCGATGTGGGTTGGCCTAGTGACTTGTAATTACAAGTCACCAACCGATTTTTAGGCATCACTGCTCTAAATTAACATGTGTAAGAGCTTAATTGCAACCTTTAAAAGTTTAAGGGCTTAATTAATTTTTTGAGTAAAGTTCATGACCTATTTGACCATTTTTCCCTAATTATAATAATGAATATTTTATAAGAAATAATTTTGTAATAGATTTCTTTCATTTTTTTGGTAAATAAACCAAATAGAAACAAGGGATTTTTTTTTTTTTTTTGAATACTACTGACTCTATTACAATGTAGTATTGCCCCAAATGAAGCACGAAGCACAAAGAGCTAATATCGCCTCCACTGAGACGAGAACCCACAACCTCCCCTATGAGGGAGTAATTTGGTGCCATTGGACCACAATGTCCAAACAAATATAATTTTATGGTTTTCAATTATATAGAAAAAAATAATTTTCTAACAGAAAAAGATATTTATCAATTTTGATTAAGATAGAGGGGGGGAAAAAAAAGACAGGAAAATGGTGTTTAACTCCAAATAGTACTGGCTAGCTAGCAGAGCAGCATGTGATATGTAGGTGTCGTTTTCCTTTGGCTGCAGGCATAATGAACAACTGAATTTGGTAAGGACTGGAATTTGAAATACAATGGTTTGAAATGTTGTGTCATGTGTGTGCGTGCTTGGTGCATCATGCGTGCATGATTAAGTTTGATACGTAGTAAACAATTAACATATATACAAATGTGAAGGCAAAAACTTGTGTGAGACCGTCTCACCGTGAGACAGGTCGGGTCGGGTTAGGGTTAAGATGAAAATGTAATACTTATACGCAGAAATGTCATACTTATATGTTCAAATGTAATACTAATCAGAAATAAAATTTTTGTTACTTATAAGGTAAATGTAATATTTTTACATTTCGATTTAAAAGTATTACATTTTTCCTCAAAAGTATTATATTTTTTCTTATAAGTAAGGGGCACTTGCTAATATTACTTATTATGAAAAATATAATACTCTTACATCAAAATGCAAAAGTATTACATTTTTTCCCAAAAGTATTATATTTTCCCTTATAAGTAACAAAAATATTATTTCTGATTAGTATTTGAGCATATAAGTATGACATTTGCGCATATAAGTATGTCATTTGCATGTTGATTCGACCAGACACGATCTTTCTCACAAATAAGGATCCGTGAGACGATCTCACATTGTGAGCCTTGTTTGAATTATCATAACACTATAACTCTTTTTCTTGGTGTTATAATTCAATGTTGAGATCAATTGTATCGCTAAAAACTTCAATATCATATCATGGACTAGAACATTGTGGACTTAGATTACAACTAAAATATATCAAATAATTTGCGTTGAAGTGCCATTAAGTTTGTAGGTTTAAATTTATTAAGTACTTAGTAATTAGTATATATTAAAGAATCAATAAAGTTAGGTCTCTGAAGAGAATAAAAAAATATTTGTGTAATTGTTTATTTAAATTAGTAGTTGATATTATTTTTGTTTTTGTATTTTTTTTACGATTTTTGTTTTATTATTTTATTTTTCTCTCATCACATTCTGTCAGTGTAAACTTTAATAACAAAATATTTCGTTAAATATTTATTATTCTGAACTTACTCATTTATTTCCATAAGAAAGCTAAGGTCTTAATTCAAATCTCATCCCAATCATGGTTAGCGTAATTGTTAAAGACATACTATATATGAATATGTTAGAGTGTATTAAAAAAATACAATATAAAATTAAACATGAACTTTAGTTAATAAATTAGTCAGCCTATATATATAGCATTCAAATATGAGTCTCAACGACTACAAATAAGTAACCTTGAAAATCATTTTCTTGATTTTTTTTTATAACAAATTTAGGTTACGTTTTTTTTTCCGTTTAATTAATCTTTTTTTTTTAAATTATTTAGAAAAAGACTCAATAATTTATTATGATTTTGCATTATTGGAATGACTTAGATCATTATGATATTAATAATTTTTTTTCTTTTATATTTCTATAATGGTACAATTGTAAATTACTTTACAAATATCGTACTATTATCATTTATCGGACAAAATTATTCTTACATCATTAAAGTTTCATACCTATATATATATATATATATATATATATATATATATGTGTGTGTGTGTGTGTGTGTGTGTGTGTGTGTGTGTGTGTGTGTGACACATATAGAGCGAGGGAGAGAGAAGGGTTCAGGTGCGGGTATAGCTTCCCGTGCGGTTAACGCACCTTAAGTATTAACATGGCGCACCTTCAGTTTATAACAATGGTACACCTTAAGTGTTAGAACAACACACCTTAATTAAGTGATAAAACGGCACACCTTAAGTTTTGTTCAAAAGTTCTGTTCTTGAGGGTTTGAGCTAGGGGTTTGACAGACCCCTCAGTTTAAAAGTTTTGTTCTTGAGGGTCTGGCAGACCCCTCAGTTCAAAAGTTTTTTTCTTGAGGGTCTGAGACCCATGACTCAGACCCGTTAGTTAGTTCAAAAGGGAGAAGGGTGGTGTATATATATATATATATATATATATATATATATATATATATATATATATATATATATATATATACACACATGATCAAATGTGAACAATGTTTCTCGTAATAAGTGTGAAGTAATTTAATTCATCCATCTATGATGATCAAAGTCTAAAAAATGAAGGGGCCAGTTTTATAATTAATATTAGTATAAGAGAATCAACTTAGTGATTCTATGCATCTATTTCTTTAATTTAACAAAACTAATTACACTGTGTAAGGTGTAAAATGCTTTAGGAATTATCTTCATTTTTAAAAGTAAATTATGCCATTTATCAGAACTTTCAAAAAAGGGAAAAATCAGTTGAGAGACACAAAACAAATTAAATGACCAAGAAGTTACCAACCCTAAATGAGTTGCCAAAAGTTCTCTAATCAATGGTATCAAGTCCGTCTAAAGTCAATTTTATTACCAGACATCATAGTATTCCAATGAATGAGAGTGATGGAGTCCATGTTCATGTGGATGTTGTTGTTTTCTCGGATAAGGAGGGGGACTTTATTTCGGCAGTAGTCCATCATGGTAGTAGAAGGTTTCTTGAAGCTATGAATGGTTTTGTTCGGTGTTTGCATGACCCCATTTTAGGCGAGGCTATGACAATTAAAGAGGCTCTCTCTTGGGCTAAGGGATGTGGCTGACAGAAGTTGGTTATCCATTCAGACTGTCAGTTAGTTTTCACGATGTTGGAGACTTCTTCACCGAATTATTCTTACACTGGTTGTGTTCTCCGCAATTGTTCAAACGACATTTTGTTGATGTGTCATTTCATTTTATTCCTAGATCAGCAAATATGTTGGCTCACGCTTTGGCTAGAGCTACGGCTTCTCAGTCTGGTCCTCATACTTGATTTTCTTTTTATCCTGCTTGTATTCAGCATTTGACTATTCGTGATTAATATATTTCATTTTGGCTTTCAAAAAAAAAAAAAAAAAAACATCACCCCTTCTAGTTCACCAATTTTTACCATTTATGTAGTGAAATCAATGCATCAAGAACACAAAAGTGTCAATGAATCACCTAGCTTTTGGGGTCTGCATATTTAATTCTTCCCCAACAGTAAATTGGAGAATTTGATGAGCAAATTAAACTTTCTTAATCCAAAAGACCCTACACCACCTGAAATATTAAGAACAAATTGAATCCTCATATGAGAGCTAAAGAACTGCATAATACATAGAAAATTTTCATGGTTTTTTATGATATTATTGTTGGCGTGAGCAATCTTAGGAAGAAATTATGCTACCAAAATATTTGACTGATTATGTAAATATTATGTTTACTTATTTATAATTGATTATATTATGTAAATATTGTATTTACTTATTTAATTGATTTGCTTAGATTTAGGCCATAGTGTAGGAAGCTATGTACGTGTATGTATAGACTGAAATTAGCTAGATTATAAATAGAAGAGTATTTTTTTCTCCATTATCGTTTCTACATGGTATTAGAGCATTTGTGAATGTAGAAACTGAATTTTGTTTTCTGCAATCATGACTGAAAACATCCCATCCTCTTCTATTATTCCTCATGAACCTCGAATCATTGTCCAAGACAATACTCCCTTCCCATCCGGAATCATCTTAGATGATACAAATTATCCATTATGGTCTCAACTTATGGAGATGCGTATTGGAGCTCGAAACAAATCTGGGTTTCTTACCGGCACAACTCCAAAGCCAACAGCAGATGACAAGCAATTAGAAACATGACTTATTGATAACAACCGGGTTAAGAGTTGGTTTATTGACTCTATGAGTCCGCTCTTGATGCAACGATTCATTCGTCTACAAACAGCCAAAGAAATATGGGAAGCAGTTGCAAAGACATTTTATGATGGCTCAGATGAAACACAAATCTTTGAACTGAATCGGAGATCATTTACTACTCATCAAAATGGTAGACCCTTATCTTTATATTATAATGAACTGATAGGCATATTTCAGGAAATTGATGCTCGTGTTCAAACACAAGAAGATGACGCTGATATAATCATTAAGTTGCACAAACATGTGACTAGACTTCGAGTTCATATTTTCTTGGCTGGTCTTGACTCAGAATTCAATCAAGCTCGAAGTGAAATTTTGAGAAAAGACCCACCTCTAGATCTAGAGTCATGCTACGCGTATGTTCGTAAAGATCACAACCAGAGACAAACTATGGAGGAACCTAAAGTTCACTCAGATAGCATGGTTCACTTGAACGCCCGCACACGTCCTGCAAATTCCCATCAAGCTAAAGGTAAAAAATTTGGCACTAAAGCAAATAACTATATTTGCACTCATTGTGGTGAGGAGGGACATTCCAAACAACGTTGCTATGAAATTATCGGGTATCCTAAATGGTGGGATTTTACAAAAAAACCTCGGAAGAAAATTGGACAAGCTGCTATTACTACCACAACAGATGAGGGAGTGATTACATCTCCTCCAAATACAGTTGCAGCACATTTTGCCAAGACTGACGATTCAGGTCTGTCTAAAACTTTTCTTACTATGAATAATACATGGATTATTGATACAGGTGCCACTGATCACATGACAAATGACTCTACCCATCTTTCCTCTATTCGTTCTTCAACTCAACCTCACATACTTACCGCAAATGGAGGAGTTGCACTCGTTACTGGTGAAGGACCAGTACATGTGTCAAATTCTATTAATCTTGATACTGTACTTGTAGTCCCTTCTCTTTCTTCCAATCTCTTATCTGTTAGCAAACTTACAAAAGCTTTAAACTGTAATGTAATTTTTGGACCTGACAAATGTATTTTTCAGGATATTGCAACACAACAGACTCTTGGTTGTGGTATTAGACGTGGAAATTTATACTTTCTTGATTTGAACCTTACAAACAATAAGATGCCTGGTCAAGCAAATACTACCGGAGGGAAGCAAGGAAACGAAGATATGGCATGGCTGTGGCATCGCCGTCTTGGTCACCTTTCATTTAATTATCTTCGCAAATTAAAACCAAGTTTGTTTTTACATAGAAATTCTACATTTAATTGTGACATTTGTGAAATGGCAAAGAGCCATAGAATTTCTTATCAGCCTAGTTATAATAAAAATAATACACCTTTTATGACTATCCACTCGGATGTTTGGGGACCTGCTCAAGTCCCTACTTTATCTGGTGCTCGTTATTTTGTGACTTTTACTGATGAATGTACTCGTATGATATGGATCTCTCTCCTACGAAACAAGGGAGATGCTTGTTCTGTATTTCAGGATCTATATAAAATGGTGGCCTCTCAATATCAATGCCGAATTCAAGTTCTTCAATCTGATAATGGTGGGGAGTACATAAACTCTGACATGAAGATTTTTTGTCAAGAGAATGGGATTCGACACCAAACTTCATGTACTGGTACACCACAACAAAACGGCTTGGCAGAACGGAAAAATCGCCAAATACTTGAGGTTGTTCGAGCGTCCTTGTTTGGAATGAAAGTGCCTCGAGAATATTAGGGCGAAGCTGTTCGTTCTGCTGCATATCTTATCAATCGAACTCCATCGCGAGTCATTGATTTCAAAACTCCATACCAAAAACTCCACGAACTTGTTTCAACACCGGTCGAGCCAAATCTTGAACCCCGTGTGTTTGGTTGCACTGCATATGTACACAAGGTAGCAGGAAAACTAGATCCACGAGCTGTCCGTTGCATATTTGTTGGATATGCAGTCTTTAAAAAGGGGTATAGGTGTTATGACCCTATTGGAAATAAAATGTATGTAACTCGAGATGTTACATTCCATGAAGACCTTCTTTTTTTCGGTGGACATGAGTGCTCTCTTCAGGGGGAGAAAACACTTAATTTAAGTGAAGACAACACTCATGAATTTTTTCATGAACAAGCTGGGATTGATTTGCAACTAGATGAACCAGATGTTGATACATCTCCCGAGATTATTAATGGCACTCTTGAGAACCAAGATTGTACAACTTCCCAGGACACACCAACAACCACAGAAATTCCAAGTGTGTCTCCTCAGGTAACATCTTTACCTTCATCTTCGAATGTGTTTCCTCAGGTAACATCTTTGCCTTTATCTCCTATAATACTCGAGTCAACTCCTCTCACAAATGAACCGAGATATCCAATTAGGATAAACAGAGGGATTCCGAAAATTCAATATGATCCTGATTTTAAAGCTAAGACTAAATATTCCATCAACAATTATACCTCCTCTCATCGTTTGTCAAAATCGCATGCACTTGTTATAAATCAAATATCCCCTGTTTCTATTCCTAGTAATGTGCAGGAAGCATTACTGGATTCAAAATGGAAGAAAGCTATGAATGATGAAATGGAAGCCTTGCAAACAAATCATACATGGGATCTTGTATCGCTACCCGTGGGGAAGAAAACAGTAGGGTGCAAGTGGATCTTTACAGTCAAACTCAGTCCAAATGGAATCATAGATCGCTACAAGGCAAGGCTTGTTGCTAAAGGGTACACACAGAAGTACGGGATTGATTATGGAGATACTTTTGCTCCTGTAGCAAAAATAAACACCATACGTGTACTTATTTCTATAGCAGCAAATCGAGAGTGGCCTCTAAGACAATTTGATGTTAAAAATGCATTTCTTAATGGGACGTTGGAAGAAGAAGTATACATGGATCCTCCTCCAGGCATAAATTGTGATGGCAAAGTATGCAAGCTAAGAAGGGCCTTATACGGATTGAAGCAATCCCCTCGAGCATGGTTTGGAAGGCTCTCAACTTTCATGAAGAAGATTGGATACAAACAAAGTGATGTTGATCATACACTCTTCATCAAGCAAGGTTATGAAAAGGTAACTGCTCTTATTGTGTATGTTGACGATATGATTGTTACAGGAAATGATACAATTGAAATGACTGCCCTGCAAGAAAACCTTGCAACTGAGTTTGAACTTAAAGACCTTGGGCACTTGAAATATTTCTTAGGCATTGAAGTTGCAAGATCAAGCTACGGAATCTCTCTTTGCCAGCGTAAGTATGTGTTAGACTTACTAGCAGAAACTGGTATGCTTGATTGTAAACCTGTTGAAACTCCCATCGAAGTGAATCACAAATTAGCCATTCAACAAGATCAAACTCCAACCAATAAGGAGAGGTATCAAAGATTAGTTGGGAGATTAATATACATATCGCATACACGTCCTGACATTGCATATGCAGTAAGTATTGTTAGTCAATTCATGCATGCACCAAGCGAAGACCACATGGAAGCTGTGTATCGGATCCTACGATACTTAAAATCTTCTCCAGGAAAAGGATTATTTTTTTCAAAAAATGGAGATCTAGAAGTTAAGGGATACACAGATGCAGATTGGGCTGGAAGTCAAACTGATCGAAAATCTACATCGGGATATTTTACATTTGTTGGGAGTAACCTGGTAACATGGCGAAGCAAAAAAGAAAAGGTTGTAGCAAGATCAAGTGCAGAGGCAGAGTTTCGCGGAATGGCTCAAGGTATATGTGAGTTGCTATGGATAAAACGTATCCTACACGATCTTGGTATCTGTCCGTCAAAACCAATGACGCTATTATGTGATAACAAAGCAGCCATAGCAATTGCAAATAACCCTGTTCAGCATGACAGAACTAAACATGTGGAAGTTGATCGACACTTCATCAAAGATCATCTTGACAAAGGTACAACTGCTCTTCCATTTGTCACATCAAAAGATCAACTAGCAGATGTCCTAACAAAGGCTGTATCTGGAAAAGAGTTTCAAAGCTCACTATACAAGTTGGGAATGATTGACATATATTCACCAACTTGAGAGGGAGTGTTGGCGTGAGCAATCTTAGGAAGAAATTATGCTACCAAAATATTTGACTGATTATGTAAATATTATGTTTACTTATTTATAATTGATTATATTATGTAAATATTGTATTTACTTATTTAATTGATTTGCTTAGATTTAGGCCATAGTGTAGGAAGCTATGTACGTGTATATATAGACTGAAATTAGCTAGATTATAAACAGAAGAGTATTTTTTCCTCCATTATCGTTTCTACAATTATGATTTCATGAAGCTTTTGCTGCATAAACCAAATTTTAATCCACATACAGATTGCCACGGAGCAATAAAGTCAACATTATGTAGAACATGAACACTTACTCCACTGGAATCGATGTCAATGTCAAACTCATTCAAGCTTGAAATTGATTCTTTGATGTTGAAGTCACCAACTGCATCTAAGTGGCCAGCATCTGCTGTGACTTCATCAACCTTGTGGAGTATTGAAGCAAACATAGGAGACGGGGGAGTGACATCAATTGCTTGAGGCTCACTTGCATCAAGATCTTTGATTCCTAAGACATTTATTTGGCATGTACTGCTTGCCTCTTCAACTAATGTTATCACGATATATAAGTGGTGGCTCTTTCTTAATAACAACAATGTTTCTGGTTCAATCCCCTCTGTTCTGTCAAATGCAAAAAGTTTAATGCAATTGCAGCTTTATACAAACCAGATTTCAGGATTGAGTCCTCCAAAGTTGGGTAATTTGTTGAGCCTTCAAGTGCTTTTTTGGTTGGGTGAATCAGATTGAAGGTAATGTGCATCATTGGCTCCCTTTAGCTTAGCCCTCTCCCGGATATAAGTGAAAGAGATACGCCGATAATATGATTTTGCCCCTTCTCTATCACTTCTTTTGGTATATTTTCAGCATTCAATTTGTGCAACTAATGCATACCCATTCTTCTGACGCTATTCATGTTTGCAACTCATACAACAAAGCCAACACCTTTAAATCCAATATAATTATGAAACTGAAACAACAATCACCCAAAATAACAATAATATTATTGACATATTTTAGATTCAAATATTTTATTTTTGCAAACTAGCACCAGTAACCTAATTGCACATGAGACACTAGTACACTACCAACAAAAAAGAAGCGGACAAGCAATGAAGACAAAGACAATGACAAACCTATCCAAAAGCGAATTAACAAAACATAGGGCTTGTTTGGCAATCAGCGGTTAGCGGTTAGCGGTAGATGATTGCATTAGCAGTTAACAAATAGCGGATTGTGTTGGCGGGTTTGACCAGCAAATTGTATTAGCGGTTTGTAAAAAGATGTTTGGTAAAATTAGCTGTTTAGATTAGCGATTAACATGTAAAATGACTAAAAGGGTATATACATACAACAACAACAACAACAACAACAACAACAACAATAATAATAATAATAATAATAATAATAATAATAATAATAATAAACAAAGAAGAATGACTAAGGATCGAGTCTCACCAGCAGTAGTGTGGGAGCAACCTCTCAAAGTGAGGGGGGTTCCTTGTGCGCAGTGAGCAAAGGTCTAGCCTCTGTGGTTCATGTTCAGTTGAGTTACCATGATTTAGATCCTCCCAAATGCTCTGTCGGGTCAGGGTGTGGGGGGCCCTTAGAGTTGGGGTTTAGCCTTTTGGAAGAATAATAAACAAAGAAGATGTGATCCCATATCGGAAGTTTAGAAAAAATGGCGTTGAGCTCCCATATAAAAGGGAGCTCAACACCCTTCAGTTCTTTTACCTCTTGCCCATCCCACAACGGATGGGCAAGAGTTGAGAAACCCTTCTTTTTGTAACAATATTAATTTTTTTTATATATATAATGAAGGGTGTTTTGGGGAAGGTTTTATCCTTCCTCAAAAACGCCAACCCCAAACGCTACTACATGCAGTGTTTGGGATTTTAGCGGTTTGGGACAAACTATTGCTTCAAACCGCTGAGTTTGGAACAAACTATTGCTTCAAATCGCTGAGTCACCAAGCTTTTTTTTTTTTTTTTTTTTTTTTTTTTTTTTTTTTTTTTTACGTTTTGATTGAAGTCAAAACGCTAAAATGGTGGATCCGCCATTAACCAAACATGATCAGAGTAATTCTAATCAAAAGTAATTTCTACTACCTAATACCATACCAACTACAATAATAAGTAATTAGATAATTATTTTTAGAAAAAGTGTAAACATTAATTTTAATGTCAACTATAATGAACTTCTCGTATATAGTATTGCATTTTTATACTTTGAATTACTTATTTAAATACAAACATGGGCATTAAATCAGTCGTGTAATGCACGTGTAAAAGACTAGTATAAATAATTTGCGTTGATGTGTGATTTAGTTTGTAAGTTTAATGTGGCTGCCAGAACCAGACGCGGTGGCAATCACTAGTTTCCAACTTTCCATCCAGGTTTACCCCTCCATTTTTCCAAAATAAAAATAATTTCTAACTTTTTCTTTTTAATTTTTTGTACTTAATTAAATTTATTCCCCCCTCCCCCCCCCCCCCCCCCCCCCTTCTTGCACAAATAAAATTAATGTATACAAATATATCATTAAAAAAATCTAATTGAAATCATTTAAATGATAATTATAGGTATTTAATTTTTTAAAATTTTTTTAAATGAATATACACATGTTCATTTTTTTTTTTGAATGCAGATATACATGTTCATTAAATCAATATTTCAAGTTCATTAAATTACTATTATAGGTAAATCATTTTTATTAAATCAGTATTGAAAGTTCATTAAAAAAGATTAAAGAAAAAAAAGGAAAAATGATGAAATAAGCACTTGAACTTTGCACGATATAGCAATTAGACCCCTAAACATTTAAAAGTTGTAATTAAAATCATCAAACTTTAAGCACTTGAACTTTGCACGATAAAACAATTAGACCCCTAAACATTTAAAAGTTACATTAAAATCATCGAAAATTGATCAAATAGATCCAATTTATTGGTAACCAACAGGTTATCGATAAATCTACACCGTTGACCATTGTAATTGCTGTTGACCGCTCTCTAAATCCACCGCCAATTGACCGGATTGGTTAACTATTCTAGTTCGTGATATACCTGTATGTGGTATGGTATGCTACTTTTTTTTTTTTTTGAATGCTACTGACTCTATTACATTGTAGTATCTGTTCAAACATATTTTCTCAACCTAATGAAGCACACAGAGTCAACAACGCTTGATCTCAGGGAGAAGTCACTACATACCATTTGAGTACAAGGTGATTGGCTGCTTCTCTCTTCTTAGTATATCTGTCAAAGTCAAAGGTATAATTTTATTTTATTTTTTTAAAGTGTAAAATTTCATAAGTTTTATTTGAAGCAAACATTTTTAAAACATCCTTAAATAATAAATTGCAGAATATAGAATGAAAATTATTGTCATCCCAAGTCCAAACTACTAATATACAAAATGTAGCCATGTAGGCGTGATATATATATATATATATATATAGTTTAAGCCTAGCTACCAAAAGTACTGAAGTCTACCACTAAAAAGCATCATTCATCCAAAATTAACTACTACTGTACTTTTGGGGAATGTTATTTCAGTTAAAGAGCAAATCAAATTCAAATCCCACACTGACATTATGTCATTATTTGTAGTAAATAATTTAACAACTTTGTCAACACACATTCGCTAATTTAATATGTTTTTCAAACCCCTTTCTTGAATAAAATGATGAAGAGCTGTTTGTTAAGTTGCATGTGTTGCTAATTTGAACCTGCCATTTCCTGACCACACTGCATTTCATTTCAATGGTCCCAATATCGAATCCAATGTTGCTAACTACATTTTCTTTTTTCAAAAAGTTCTGGAAATTTTTTATAGCATCTTTAATTTTTTATTTTTTTTTTGGGACTTTTGGTAACCTAGTCAAGAATTTCTAATATCCGATAGTTATATTACGCTCTAATTAATTTAAAGTCGAGTAACTGAAATACATTAAATGAGTAGGATCTTTTAATGCTAATTACTCTGTCACAAAGTTTAAATTTGAGTCATTACATAAATTATAGTTAAGAACTTGTTGTGGCAACCATACTTGTAGGCGCTAGGCGCTAGTCGGGCGGTAGAATAGCGCCTAATCTGTCTAAGCGGCACCTAAACTTTGTCTAGGCGGCTAGCTATAAAAAAAAACAGTGCATGTGTGTGGGTGTATGTCATATATATATATATATATATATATATATATATATATATATATATATATATATATATATATATATATATATATATATATATATATATATATTAGCATCAATTAACTCGGCTGACTCGGCTAACTCGATCGAATTCTAACTTGGGGCGCCTAGCACCTAGGCTGATTTTTGCAACAATGGTTGCAACCCCAGTCAAATTGTTCAATAGTTAATTTGGTTAAGTTCAACTTTTCATAGAAGTTGTCTATTAGTCTGAGCCAACACCTTTCAATAGCATATTACTCTGTATCAGTTAATAAGATGAAATAGTGTTGATGTATACTAAATGTGTTATAAAAAAAAAATGTTCAAGTAGCATTACTTATGTATTCATTATTTTAAATGTAACTTATTTTGAGAGATTAGTTCAGTTGATTCAACCAATCACCTTACATTTTATTCTATTTTATTTTTTTGTTATTATTATTTTTGTTTTGGGACAGAGATCTTACGAGCACTGACTTTAGGATTCCTTGTCTGCTTGTTATTGGCATTTTCTAAACCTTTTCAAGGCATTAATAAAACGAGTCGTGCCTTTTTAGGATCTATCCAAAAGCTCCCTGGGGCATTTTCGTAGTTTCATAAAACTCCAGGGGGGTATACTATTCCCTTGTGAGCGGGAAAACAATAATTTAATAGTCTTTCATATGTACCCCTGGTGCTTTTCCCCAGCTACAAGTGCACCCCTATTCTTTATAAAATATTAAAATAGGACTCCAATAGGACCAATATTTCTGCATGTAGGTCTGTGCATCGGTCGGATTCGGACAGATCAGATATCCTATATGTTAGTCTGATCGGGTTTCAAATTTATTTTTTGTAACCCGCTCCTTCAATATTTGCATGCTAAACCTATTCGGATATTTAACTTTGGATTGCAATTATGCTATATCATATTTTGGTTTGTATTCGGATATTATTAAAATAATTTTAAAATAATTTTTAAAAGAAAGTTCATGAAAACTGAAACAATTCAACATGCAATACAATTTTAATTTACAAATACTCTACTATACAACTATATTAGCCAAAATAATAAAACGGAATAAAACTTACAAGTTACAACCATAGTTATTACTCCTATTAGTCTATTACAAATTTACAAGTTCTAATTTAGACATTTAGTAATTTTACAGACCAAAAATCCAATTTAAACATTTCACAAAGCATAAATTCAAATGAGTTCATTAGTTCAAATAATCAATCTGTTCAGAAGTTAGCACTTCAACATGTTCTACTCTTCTTCTTCCGGTTAATATCAACGGTTAAAATGCCAAATATATTAGACATTAGGCTTAGGCAAGTAAAATAGTAAAATTGTAAAATATATGTAACAATATGTTCAACAGTTTACAATTAGGCTCAGAATGCCATATCAAGTAAGGATGGGGCAAATTGCAACATGTTATGGTCAAGGGCAGAGCTACCCCTTGAGGTTGAGGGGCCTTACCCCCACCCCCATTCCCATTTTAATTTTAAATAGATAATATATATATATATATATATATATATATATATATATATATATATATATATATATATATATATATATATATATATATATATATATATATATAGTGGCGGAGCCAGGATTTTTCTTCAGTGGGGGCGAAGAAGCAAAGAGAAAATAAATTCAAAAATGTTTAAATACAAAGTTCAAATACAATATTATTAAAATACAAAGAGAAAATAAATTCAAAAATGTTTAAATACAAAGTTCAAATACAATATTATCAAAATACAAAATACATTATAAATTACAATACAAGGTTTATGATCAACTACGTACGGGATAATACACCTCTACGTTCTCTCATATTTTGAAATGGATTGTAAAACTGCTTCATTTGAAACTTGATCAAAAATCGTAATTAATTTGATAAAATCATATGATTTTCTAATATATATATAATGGGATGTGGAAGCAGTTGAAATTTCTAATATATATATATATATATATATATATATATATATATATATATATATATATATATATATAATGGGTTGTGGAAATAGTTGAAATTCTAAAATTACAGCAATGGGAATCAAACCCTTGACCTTTCACGAGGCTAAACACACATCTGCCAACTCATCTAACACTTCTATTGTTAATTTTAGCTGTTTGTTTATATTTATATCTAATACACGTAATATATATATATATATATATATATATATATATATATATATATATATATATATATATATATATACAAGGGCTAGGGGTGGAGGTGGGGTGAGTGGGGGCAGCTGCCCCCACTACCCCCACCCTAACTCCGCCCCTATATATATATATATATATATATATATATATATATATATATATATATATATATATATATATATATATAAAGAGAGAGAGATCATTTAATATATACATAATAGATATTAAATCTATTATGTATATATTAAATGATCTCTCTCTCTTTATATATATATATATATATATATATATATATATATATATATATATATATATATATATATGCGCCAAAATTCATTAAGTGAAAGTAAATAAATCAAATAATTAAATTCACCATTTTTCTTTATTAATTAGCTTATTTCTTTTGTCAAAATTTCAATAATAGATGTATTACGTATTTAATTTAATTATTCTCTAAATTTGAAGTATATATGTTTTTGTTTTATTAGTTGATTAATTAATTGATAACTTAATGTGTGTTTTTATTATGTATTTACACTTGGATGTAAATTTGCTAGGTTAAAGGATTAGCTTTGAAATTTACAAAAATTAATAATGATTATTTATTTCGCGATACTGGTTTTCGTCTACTTCATCCCTTAAATTTTGAAATATATATTCAATTAATCAGTACCAAACAATTGACAACTTTTTATTTGATAAAAGAGTGACAATGCATATTTAAGTAAATGTACATATTTTTTTAGTGAAAATTACAATTTTCGTACCTAAGTTATATGGTAATTGTATAATTCGTCCATAATTGTTGTCAATGCTCACTTTTTTTCCTTAACCTATAATTGACGTCACAAATTTCATCCTTTTAATAACAGGTTGTGCTCAATCTTCGTCCCTAAGCTATACTAACATTGTAAATTTTGCTCCTAATGTTTTGTTAGTAAAGAAACGAAATTTGCAACGTCAATTACGGAGTATATCTTAGGGACGAAAAGTGAGAACGACCAACAATTAGAGACGAATTCTACAATTATCTTATAACTTAGTGATAAAAAATTATAATTGTCCTTATTTTTTGCTATTATATATATTTTGTGTTATGTGAAAATTCAGAAGTAATGTTTGACAACCTTAGCCGTCGTACTCATATAATTATATATTTCATATATTATTGCACATAGTATGATGATATTGTATGGTTGGTACTTATGTTGACTAACATGATAAATTCTTTTTATAAATTTGGCCCCCCCTAACTCAGACTTTCTAGCTCAGCCCCTGGTTATGGTAGCACCAAATCACATTAGTAACATACCAACTCCATTTCATTTTAAGACAAAGGTGGAAGCATCATCATAGCCAAGAAACACACATTAATAACTTACTAAACAAATTAATGCATTAAAACTTAAAAGAGACCAGGAGAGAGTGATTGGATACCAGAAATCTAGAATGGCAATCAAGTAGAGGTTTAAGTTTTTTCTTATAAGAATTCCAGAATTGAGACATCAGTTGGACTAAACTCATCAAATGGCAGCAACATTTCTATAACAGAAAGTTGCCAAGCCACTTAGAAGTTTTTTTGGGCCAAGCAATAGTGTCCTTGTCATCTTGTGAAGAACCACAACAAAAAACACCATAACAAATTTACACATTAACAGAAGGGGAATGCTAATACAAATAGTAAATACATTACATAAATTGTTGGCAACATTGATGGTAGAGTATAAGCAGCTCCGGTAGGCAACTCTGCAAAACACAAAAAAAAAAAAAAAAAAAAAAAAACATTATGAACTAATTAACTGATTAAATAATTAAAGAAATAAAGAATAAGTAACAATAAGGAAATAAAGACGGGTAGAAGAAAATGTAATCTTTTCTAATCTTTCAACATCATCTAAGTTTTTCTCAACTGATATTGGTTGATTTGGTAATCTCAACTAATCTTGTGCACAAAGTAGGACTTCCACAATTATATTCTAGGAGTTAAGAACTCCTTAATACATCTAGGACCACCTTTCCACTTGTACTAAATGCACTTTCAGATGTGACAACTGTGGAAATAGGAGTTAAGGAACTCCTTAATATTCTAGCCATTTTGGAGAGAATATAAAATCTCTCACTGTTCACATTCCACCACCTCAGAACATCAAAATCAGCAAATTCATCCTCATCCACAACCTTTTCACTCAAGTACACTTGCAGCTCAGTCTACTTACTGCTTCCACCACCACTCTCCAATCTCTATTTTTTCAATTGACTCTTCAACCTTGAATGAAGCCTACCAATTGTAGGATTTGTAGCCTCAGACTGGACAGATTGAGTAGACTGCCTAGAGGATTCAAACTGGGAAGAACTAATAGAGTATGTAGATGCATAGTTGTTATACAACTCAACCATTGCATCTTGGACCTTGGCAAAAAAGCTTTGCCTTTCACTTCTCCTGTTCTACATACAGCTGGACAAATTGATATTGAATATACTCCTCCTTATCTTTGGGGTCTAAAATATTGACATAAAAAAATGAGGAAATTCATTTTTTTTTTGGATCCCCCCAATATTTCTCAAGCTTGGTTTTCATTTGTATCCCCATTGTCTGTTAAAAACAGTAAACATATAAACAACTAAAACAATGCACAAGTTAAAACATAATCAGAAAACAAATCAAATAACTAAGACACTAACTGGTAAACTGTTTACCTTTTCACAACCAGTCTCAACTTGAACCAAATCTTCCAGCATGCAACTCATATCAGAGATCTTAGAGAAGAAGGTGTTAGATGTGACATAAAGAGAATCAGAAATTCTCACTGTCATCTCATAAAAAAAAAGTTGGCACAAGTGTCAAATAGACCCATCTACTACTGCAAATTGCTCAATTCCTACCGCGAACTAAATTAAGTGTCAAATAGGCCCCGTCTACCAGCTAAATGTGTTCAATTGGTATTTTTGCAGGTTGCTAGCAGGTTACCTATTTAATTATTAAAAATAAATAAATAAATAGAATAAAAAATTTAAAAAAATTAAATTTTTTTTTAAAAGAAGAATATCAGCCACCGGCTGTCCGGCGAGGACAGCCGGTGGCTGCCCTTTCGCAGACAGCCGTGGCTGTCCGGCGAGAAAAGCCGAACAGCCACGATTGTCAACAATGAGGTCCAGATCTGGACCTCAAACGGCCTGGAACGGCCCCAGACAGTCATGGCCGTCTAAAAAAAATTTCGAATTTTTTTTTTTAAACGGCCATGGCCGTTTGGAACGAGGCGGAGGCTCGTTCCAGGCTGTTTGAGGTCCAGATCTGGACCTCAATGTTGACAGCCATGGCTGTCCAGCTGTCTGCGAAAGAGCAGCCGCCGACTGTCCTCGCCGGATAGCCGGTGGATGATATTCTTTTTTTTTTTTTTTAATTTTTTTTAATTCTATTTATTTATTTATTTTTAATAATTAGATAGGCAACCTGTAAAAAATGCCAATCGAACAAATTTAGCTGGTAGATGAGCCTATTTGACACTTAATTTAGTTCGTGGTGGAAATTGAGCAATTCGCAGTAGTAGATGGGTCTATTTGACACTTATGCTAAAAAAGTTTTCAAAAGCTTGACTAAGCTTTGCACAGAACACCAATCCAAAAAAACAAGGAGCATATTCATCTAAGTCAACAGAAAAAGATGGATCATTTTTCTCATATGCTTCAAACACCCTTTGGTATTGAATTGCAGTATTATGCATAATGTAAGTGTTGTTCCATCTTGTTGGGACATCAAGCTGTAAAGCTAATTTAGCTTCCACCCCAATGAGATCAGCAGGATCTCTAAACTTTTTCAATCTAGCAGGTGAGTTCCTAACCCATCTCACTGCATCCCAAACCTTTTTTCATAAAACTATCAGCAAACCGCAAACCATCTTGCACCACTAAGTTGAGGATATGGGCTATGCACCTCATGTGCATGTACTGAACCCTAACAGAAGATGTATCCCAAGATAACAACTTGCTTTAAAAAAAAAAAAAAACTCAAAGTTGTATCATTAGAAGAAACATTGTCCACTATGATAGTGAACACATTTTTAATTCCTCACTCAAGTAGACAACTCTCTAGGGCTTTTGCAATATACTCTCCCTATGAGAAGAAACAGGGACAAAGGAAATAATTTTTTTTCTGAAACTTCCACTGATCATCAATAAAATGTGCAGTAATGCACATATAATTAATCCTTTGGACAAAAGTCTATGTATCAGTGGTTAAACTGACCCTTTGAGTACCCACCCTAAACAACTTCTTAAGATTCAGCCTCTCGTCTAGGTATATTTGGTAAATGTCCCTAGAAATTGTCCAACTAGAATGGATTTGAAACCTAGGACAAGTAACAAGAATAAATCTCTTGAACCCCTAGCCCTCAACAAAACCTAAATGGGAGCTCATTTGTAATTATCATCTCACTCAAAGTCCTCCTAATGGCCTCTTGATTAAAGACGCATGTCCCCAAAACCCCCCAGAACCCTCTGTTCTAGAGGTTGGAAGAATATTGAATGTGAGTATGGATTGCCTTGTATCCTTAGAATGAAGATTTTTAAGGCAACCCAATATATGATTTCTCAAAGATGAAGTGCCATATTTTTTCGACTCACATGCAAACACTTTTGCACGTACAATATATACACTTCCCTTTCATTACTTTCCCTTCAAAATCTAGGATTTTTTTTCAAAGTGATCCCAGACTTTAGATCTAGACTCAATCTCCTTCATCTTCTTAGCAGGATGAACAAAAAGGAGTGACCTTAGGCTGTTGAGTATTTGTCTCAATGCCTGGGGTTTGTACTCCTTGTTCCTGTAGAGGATGGAAGATATCCAGTTCCATTGATGCTTTGATTGCTTTCCATCTATAAGGATGGGCATCAGTCATACTATCAGTCTCTTACAGATTTACAGAATACATACTACATATATTACAATATAACAGCATAAGGCTTCCACCACATGTAAAACATTAAACATACACCAACATTCATGCATTATTACATTTACAAATTTACTTCCATAATCAGATTTTCATAATCATGTATATGGAATTTCCCAAAATTTTGGACTCATGCAATAATCAGTCATACTCAATTACTCGTACATAATATTTCCATAATCAAGAATTCATATATTTTTCAGAATTCATCATTTTAATGGAAATGCTAAAAAATTAGGGCTCAACATATTACATACACAGTAGGGCTTCCACCACATTATTCAATACCAAAATTCATCATTCATATGAAAATGTCCAAAAATTAGGGGTCAACATTCAACAATTAACATACATAAACACGCAGTCAGTAGGCTTCCACCATACAGTTACAACTTACAATCATATACAAAATTTAAGGGTTCTCTAACTATAAACTTACAAGTTACAATCATATATCATAATTTATAAAAATTCATCATGCATATGGAAAACTCAAAAAATTATGGCTCACTTACAAATTAAGGTTCATGCAACATCATAGACATTTCACAAATATTGATAATAGAATCAATACATTGGGAACCCTAGTAGAACACTAGAACGTATACAACAGTAACAGACTAACAACACGAACATATAAAAAAAGATTCAGATTTACTTGAGGATTTTATGATTAACATGTTCACTTGAGGTTATATTTAAGGTTATGTTGCTTAATTACTTAAATGCCATCAATACAAATAAGTAAATGGATAAATGAAAATTATATATATGCATGATCATATATTATTTTATATATCACTACTGGAAATTATGAAATTTCTGACCAGGCCACCTGAAAGTAATCTCAAATCAAGTTGAAAGCAAAAAGTGGTAGAAAATAGCAACGAAGGTTTTTCCGGATACCAAAAGTGGTCGGAACAAGACTTTCGACTTGATTTAAGATCACTTTCAAGTGGTCGAAAATTCCATAATTTCCAACCGTGTATGTATGAATAGTATATTAATGTTGTTGTTATTAGTATTATTAATGGTTTGATAAATGTAAGATTGAAATATTTAAAAGTAGTGTAAGAATACTTTTGAAGATAGAGGTAATCTACTTCCATCATAATGTCAAAATCCTACATGGTGATATAAGATTACTGAGATAATTAAATAATTTGAATTGAACAAGGTTATGTAACATCAAAATACTCAAATTACAATGCACCCAAAAGTAATAATTTTCTTGTTCTATTAACGACTTTAGAAAATTAAAATTTAGAGAATTTTAGAATATAATCCTACTAAGACTAATTTGTATTGAAAATTGTTTAATTTGTTATCGTAATATCATTTCTTTTAGTCCTTAACTATAATTAAGCCCCTTTTGGTAAATAAAAATAATTTTCAGTTTCCCGTCCAGTAGAAAGTACGTAATTTTGATGAATTTGTACAACATTAAATTATACCTGTAAATTGGAATTGTTTTCAAATTTACTGTAGAATAGCAGTCATGAATGCATTTATTTTGTTCATATTAACTATAACAAACAAAGTATGTTTGCAAGTTTCAATAACTACATGTATTATATTATAAATTACTTTTACAATCTCAAAAACTAACACTAATTGAATGGAAATGAATTTGAAACTCAAAATTATTATTTACATGAACATCTACATCTATTTCAACACTATAAATAAGTCATCATATCATATCCAATACTACGAAATTTGTTCCTGCTACAAACATATACACAAGCACATCTTTTATTTCAAGTTTGGATTGAATTCCCTTTTTTAATAATAATAATAATAATAATAATAATAATAATAATAATAATAATAATAATAATAATAATAATAAAAAGGTAATGTTGTAATTTCATTTTTTTTTAATCTTTCCATTCACCACCAAATTACTCCATAGAATTCATAGGGGAGTCCTATGAATTTCAATTCGACAAATAGAAAGAATCGTAATATCTTCCAACTGAACAATGTAATTGTGCTCCACAAAGAATTAGGTTATAGTTGAATTACAACTATGGCAAATTATTGTGTAGATGTGTGACCATGGTCCAAAACTACGTCGTTTTGATATTAACAAAAAAATTCCGTTCTCCGCGCGTTTATGTATTAGAATAATGAACCTTCTGTGATAAGATAATGTATTTTATGAGTTAGAATAATGTACTTATGTGCAAGAATGAAATTTCTAGGGTAATATATAAATTAAAATAATGTACTTTATATGTTAGAATGATGTATTTTACGAATTAAAATAATATACTTTATATGTGTTTTTTGGAATATGATTCACGCAATAATGTACCAGTACAACTACAACGGTACAACCTACCAAACAAGTCCGCATAAAGAAGAATGAAAGTTTAGGGATCTATTCGTAATTTAATGAAGTGTAATGATTCAGGTGTTAACTTAAAAAAAAAAAAAAAAAATATGGGCTTTCAAACAAATTTATACGTTAAACAGCAGCGCCATGCCCGCCCTGTGTCCTACTGTCCTGTTTCTTGGTTTGAATTTCAAAAAAATGCATAAACCCAACTGTACATTGGGCAATGCAGTTTTTCTACACACCCAATACTCCAATAGCTAATAGCTTCAACACCCCCCCCCCCCCCCCCCCGCTAATATCACCCCCTAACCTGAGAAAACCTTCTTCCTCTGTGAAGCTGTTTTCTTGCCTTTTCTGTTTGTTATCACTTTTTCTAAATTTTCAAAGTCTCTTTTTTTTTTCTCCCTTTTCTTGGATTTGATTTGACCCGTTCTATCATAGCTGAATGTAAAGCTCTCTCTCTCTCTGCTCTGTTGCATTAATTTCCATTTCCAATTTCCAGTCTGTTGTCTCTCAGATGCATTTATGCTCCATTTCCGTTTTCTCTAGTTCTTTTGCATCCTGAAATCTCTCTGCAAGTTTCAGTCTTTAATTCTCTTCTTGGTAGTTGAAAACTTGAAATCTCTTCTGCCCTCTCTGCAGATAGAGTAGAATCTTGTGTGAATGGGTGCTTCTGGAAAATGGGTCAAAGCTCTCATAGGATTCAAGAAGCCTGAAAAAGATGACCACCATGTAAGCTCAAATCTCTGTTAAACATCTTATTTTGTTTAGTTAAAATCCAATATTTTTCGTGTTTGTTTAAGTTTTAGCCAAGAAATCTGAGTTTTTGTGGTGTTTGTAGGAGAGGGTGAGCGGGAAGAGCAAGAAATGGAGGCTATGGAGGGGGTCATCAGGGGATCTTGGTGGGGGTTCTTCATGGAAGGGATTGAGAGGGAAGCGCCATATGTATGGTGGGTCTGAAGGCTCTGATTCTTCATCAGTCAACAATGATGCTTTCACAGCTGCAATGGCTACAGTGGTGAGAGCTGCTCCCAAAGATTTCAAGGCTGTGAGGCAAGAATGGGCTGCTATTAGGATTCAAACTGCATTTCGTGGCTTCTTGGTAATTTCTTGTGCTCTTCTCTTGCTTCTCATTGTCTCTAAAAAATGCCTACATACCAAAGATATGAATATGTTTTCGTGTCACCTAACAATCCCCTAGTCACGTGGTGCTGGACTTGGCATTTCTGGTCCCTCTCCCAACACTAGCGGTTTTAACTGCTCTTGTTGGGATTCAAAACCCGTAACTTGTCGTTATAAACCACCAGTCACGTTTTCGAGAGCTAGGATGCTGGATTTGGCCTTTATGAGCCTCTGCCCAACAATCCTCCTAGTCACATGGTGCTGGACTTGGTCCTTGCTGGTCTCCCTTTTAGCACCAGCCAGTCTTAACTACTCTTACCGGGACTCGAACCTGTAGCACAAAGGCACAATTTTATTTCCTTATAGATTGCCATAAGAGCTTAGACGTTGGACTTGACCCTTTACCAGCCTCTGTCCAACAATCCCCTAACCACCAGGTTGGTAGGCCGGGGAGTTCTCCAGAACCTAGATTTGAAAGTGTTTTAAAGAAAGGAACTTGTCCTTTTGATTGAGCTGACCTGTTGAATGCAATTTGTGAACTTTGTAAATCCAGAGAATAATAAATGAAATTTTCATTCTCATATCAACAAAATGATTATGCATATGGGATATGGCATTGCTTTGGATGATAACTTTGGGATAATTGTATAGGCTTTTGTTCACAAGGAATGTTACTTTAGTTTATCAAAATACAAATTTTATAGCTGTGATGAATGAAATCGTAGGCGAGGAGAGCTTTAAGGGCGTTGAAAGGCTTGGTGAGGCTTCAAGCTCTGGTACGTGGTAGACAGGTGAGAAAGCAAGCCGCGGTTACTCTTAGGTGCATGCAGGCCTTGGTTCGGGTCCAAGCCCGAGTTAGAGCTCGTCGTGTTCGTATGTCTCTCGAGGGGCAGGCTGTGCAGAAGATGCTCGAAGAGCACCGGGGCATGGTCGATTGCTTGAAAGAAGCTGAGGTAAGCAACTCGGGTTTTCGTGTGACTAATGAATATCAAAGTGCAAGTAGTTTCAAGTTGTTTTGGGGATTATTGTAGGAAGGGTGGTGTAATAGTAAAGGAACACTTGAAGAGGTTAAAGCTAAGATACATATGAGGCAAGAGGGCGCTTTCAAGAGAGAGCGAGCACTTGTCTACTCTCTCGTTCATAAGGTAATTAACGCAACTTTCTTTCCTTATACTGTCACACATTTTCGAGACGTTGGGTTCTGGATTTGGCCCTTTACTGGCTTCCGTCTAACAGATTGATCGTTTATTCAATTATTCGTCTTCTTGAATTAATAATTGTTGCAGGAGAGATCAAGCTCTGATGCTCAGACAACCATATCTGTTCCCTCTTTCAAGAGCTGCAACTTGGACAAGAACAGCTGGGGATGGAGCTGGCTAGAGCGATGGATGGCTGCGAGGCCTTGGGAGAACCGATTGATGGAGCAGAGGCAAACCGAAGCAACAGAAACGACCCCGAAGTCCAAGGTTTGCTTAGATTACACCAAGGACAACCGTTCCAAGTCTTCTGAGCAGTGCTCGGTGAAAGTCAGAAAGAACAATGTGACCAAAAGGGTGTCAGCAAAACCTCCCTTGGTTGGACAAGCCACTCGTTCCTCCTCGAGCCCGAGTTCTGAGTTTCGATACGACGAGAGTTCTGCTTCGTCCTCGCTCTGCACATCCACGACTCCAGTTTCAGGACACTCGGTGTCAGCATCAGATAAAACAGTCGAGAAATGCAACAATTGTAGGCCAAACTATATGAACTTGACCCAATCGACGAAGGCCAAGCAGCGAAATAGCAGGTTTCTAAGACAGTCCATGGACGAGTTTCAGTTTCTTAACCTTCAGAAGTCGGGGGCATTTAGCAACGGGGACTCCAAAAGCACTGCAGCTTCTGATCTTTCGTCGGTGAACTTGACAAGGCCCCTTTGCCTACCTACCCGAATGGATAAATTCTCGAAGTGAAGGGATAAGGAGAAACAATTCTTTGTTGTTGTCTCTCAAATGCTTTTGAGACCCTGGATGCAAATCTTTTGAGACATTGGAAATGTGCACTAGGATTTTTCATCTTGTAAAATTGTGTAAGTTATGAGTTTCAAGTGGATCATCACTATGGTCCACTTTTATGTATTTCCTTTTGAGTTTTACAATGTCTTGTGTCTCTCTGAATATGCCCCACTTTTGCTGCATTACATGGGTGAAAATATACAAGGGAAAAAGGTACAAAAAGGGGAGGAGAGGAGGGGATTTAAACCTTAAACTTTTAAAGTATCATCTTGAAATAATGAGATTTATGGGTCATCTCGAAATCAACTTAGAATGTAAATCTCGAGTTTTCAAGAACGTCGGATGGCTTGAACCTTGACGCCATGCTTGAAGTTGAGAACGATGCCATACTCGATCCCGAGAGGGGTCTCCATGAGGGAGGAGTGTCTAAATGTGTACTTCCTGTATAAATGGATTAGTGAGAGTTTAATTTCCTGCAGGGAGAACTTCTGTCCTATACATCCTCTAGGCCCTATTCCAAAAGGGATGTTTGCATAAGGGTGCCTCCTTTTTTCTTCTTCACAATTTGGATCAAACCTCTCAGGCTTGAACTTTTCTGGTTCAGGGAAGTTATTAGGATCTTTAGCTAGAACTCCAAGGGCTAGCCAAACCCATGTTCCCTGCTTGTTCATAAACCAAACAGCCTATTAGGAACCCTTTGAAAATAAAGAGTGTTGGGGTGTGGGGAGAGCTATACCTTTGGGAGGCTGTAACCTCCAATCTCCACTGGTGCTGATGCTTCTCTAGCAACTAGTGGAGAAACTGTGTAGAATCTCATTGCCTCTTTGATCACCTGCAGTCCAAAGAGTAATTAAAAAACATAAACCACTTGTTTGGTTTCTGTCTTGCTTATTGTTAGATCATGTGCTTATCACTATGCCAAAAGTTATAGCTAGTAACGAATGCGTAACTTTATTTCCATATACCGTCACGCATTTTTTAGAGACAAGGTGCTGAATTTGGCCATTTATCGATCTCTGCCCAACAATTTCCCTAGCTACCAATTATTGAACTTGGCCCGTTACAAGGCCTCCGCCTAACAATCACCAATTGTTGGACTTGGTCAATTACCGGCCTCCGCCCAACAATTCCCCCTCCCAGCAATTGCTAGTCTTGATACCACTTGTTAGATCAAGCACTTACAAGCTATAGCTAGTAGCGACGGCATAACTTTATTTCTATATACCGTCACACATTTTCGAAAGGCAAGGTGCTACATTTGACCATGCACTGGCCTCTGCCCCAACAATTCCCCTAACTACCAATTGCTGGACTTGGTCCGTTACCGGGCTTCCACCCAACAATCACCAATTGCTGGACTTGGTCCATTGCCGGCCTCCGCCCAACAATCACCAATTGCTGGACTTGGCCAGTTACCGGCCTCCGCCCAACACTTATAGTAGCTGCAGATAATCAAGAATCTTGCCTGATCAATGTAGGGAAATTTTGTTTGAAGATCATGGGCACTGGGAACCTGATCACCAGGGCCAAAACCATCTATCTCTTCAACCAACTTCTTTTCAACTTGGGGATTGCCAGCAACCAGATACACAATTGAAGACAATGTGAATGATGTGGTTGCTGATCCAGCCAGCAAGTGTTCATAAGTCACTGCACTGATATAATCCGAGGTAAACACATTCTTTGCCACTTTCTCAGACTCCACTGCACTCAGAATAAGGGACAAGAAGTCCTTCGAGCCCCGCTGCTTTTCTTCCATTCTGTTCGCCACAATATCGTCAAGGCGCCCGCTCAGATTCTTGTTTGTTCTCTCCACTTTCCAGTCCATCGTGCCGGGTATCCTCTTAAGTACTTGGCGAAATGGTTCCTGGAGAATTGGAACAAGTAAGCCTAATATGATGGAGAAGGAGCCTGACAAGTCCATCTTCAGCTGTGTTGTGGAGTAGATGTGTTGATTGATGAATTCTTGGACTCCATTGTTAAGTGAGTCTTTGCCCACTTTGGGTTTAGAGAGCCCAAAGTCTACTCCAAAAGCAGCCTGTCCAATAACATCTGTGGCTAGTTTGAGGGAAAGATCAGAGAAGGTGAAGTCCCCTTCAGAATCAAGTTTCTGAGTTGCAGATTCGATAAAGGACTGCATAGTTGGGACCTGCTTGGCCAGGTGAGATGGCTGGTAGAGTGACAGTATTGTGTTCCTCATTGTTGACCATCTTGTATCCCTGCAAATTCCCTTAATTTTACCTTCTTCTAAACAAGCATAGAAAGTATGCAATAAAATAAATGTTGGGCGGAGGTCGGTAAAGGCCAAATATAACGCTTGGTGACTGGGGGATTATTGGACGGAGCCTGGTAAATAGCTTAAAAGGTCAAGTACAACACCGAAAATATTGAAAATGCGATAGCAGTCTATAAGGAAATAAGTTACACCTTGGCTAATAGCTACAGCTTTTGACATAAGTAGTAAGCGTTTGACCCAATGTGATGACAGTTTATAAGAAAATAGTATCGAAAATGTGATGGCGGTCTATAAGGGAATAAGTTGCGCATTGACTAATAGCTATAGCTTTTGGTATAAGTGGTAAGCGTTTGATCCAATGTGATGCGGTTTATAAGGAAATAAAGTTGCCCCTGGGCTAATAGCTACAACTCTTGGCGTAAGTGATAAGCGTTTGATTCTAACAAGTCGGGTCTCGATGGTCAAAAATGCGTCTCGAAAATGCTGGGAGGGGGAATTGTGTGGCGGAGGACCGGTAAAGGCCAAGACTAGAGATTAAAAGGCCAAGTCCAGTCTAGTACCTAACATCTCAAAAATGCTAAGAGGGGGAAATTGTTGGACGGAGGGCCCGTATAGGCCAAGACTAGAGCTTAAAAGGTCAACTGTACTCTAGCACCTAATGTCTCAAAAATATGATGACGGTCTATAACAACGCTACTAAAAATAAAAATGAAACCTTGTGAAGAAGAGGCCTTTCTGATGCAGAGGGGAGGCAGAGATGGGAGATGGAATGCTTCTGTTAGGGAAGTCTTTGAATTTCTTGATCCCAACTTCTCTACAAAGCTCTGCATCTGCTATGATCACCAATGGCTGCCGCCCCATATGAAACCTTACCCAAACAAAGAAACACTTTTTCACACACTATTTTTCTGGAGATATATATAAAAAAGATAATGATTAAGGTCGGTTTGATTACCTGAAGACAGGGCCATATCGTTTGGCCATGACTGAGAAAACATCAGGGCCATATTTAGCAAGCAAAGGAAGGTGCCCTACAAGGGGGAGTGCTGGAGGGCCAGGGACTTTTCTCACAACCCAATATGGCCTGTAGAAATACACTAAAACTCCACCCAAGATACCCAAAATGGTATAAATGCTTGAGATCTTCACTTCTTCACCTAAAAACTCCATCTTCTTCTTCTTCTTTTTTCCTCTTTGGGATGTTCACTAGGCTCTGGGCTTGGGGTATTATATATATAGTTTTTTCATGTAATGTCTGTTGGTGGTGTTGAGCATCCATATTCCATAGTGGTAGGGCCTTGTTGTTAAGTGATTTTGTCACTTTAACTATTGGCGAGTCAGATTATGTAATGCTAAATTTCCATAAAGTGAAATTAGAAAATGAGAATGAAAGATGGAACAGAAGAAATGGAAATAAATATCTTTTTTTTTTTTTTTTTTTTTTGGTGTACCCAAAGTTTCCACCGTCGGACACAATGATAATCCCCAATTGACACATCTTTTGAGTGGGACAACTGGTCAGGAGAGAAATAAATATTTATCCGATAACAATAATATTGATAGGAAATTCAAAATATATAAATACAAATAAAAGTTAATTCTATTTTTGGTCTTAGATTTATAAATATTTTTAGTCTTTTTTTTTTGTTTTGTTTTGTTTTCAAAATATCTTTGTTGGTCCTGGTATTATTGTGACATGACTATTTTTGTTCTTCGTCAAGAAACCTATTTAAATGACATTAATATTTGGACATTTCAGTCTATTCAATTCTAAATGTTAGTTTTTTTTTAGGTCTAGATTTATGTGTCATTCTATTGCTGCGGAGATTTAGGTTGTGGAGGCTCCGCTGACGGCTGCGAATGCGCGTATTGCAATCAATGAAGATAGGGGACTCTATGTTGTGAATTAATTATTTTTTAAAAATAAAAATAAATAAAAATATAATGGGTAAACTCATTTTATATAAAAACATTAAAATGATCTCGTATTTAATTAATGTCATTTAAACAAGTTTGTTGGCGGAGAATAAAAATGATCATGTCATAATAATACTAAGATTAATAGGAAATATTTTGAAAAAAAAAAAAACTAAAAAATAATATCACACTTATAAATCTAGACTAGCATAAAAATGAAATTAACCCATACAAATAATCTGATACCATTGGGGTTGGGTTTGTTTGTACGTGAGACAGGATAAAAGGAATACGAGGAGAATGACAAATGCCTGAGATTCCTTTGCGAGTTGAAGACTTGGGTGGGGAATATACTCCCAACTCACTCATTACTCCTTTGAATTTTTTATTTTCTTTTCTTTATTCAATTAATTTAATTTAATTGGTATCTGACGATTGAGAATTTGGTTCTTTTCATTTTTGTCCTTTGGTTGTTAGTCGTGTTTTGAGCTGGCCTTGATTTTATCTTCCAAACTTGTTTAAGAGTCAAATCAAGTTAATTGTAACTATGAAATTAATTAATTTTTACCCACCAATAATTATTTGTCACATATTTTAATAATTTGTGTTGATTCAATCCTAATAAAAAACACGACATTATACTGGGCTTATTATGAACTACGGAGTACTATTTACTTTTACATTGCTGTTACAAAGTACTATATATATCATTTTTATAATTCAAACTTAAACATGTTTTATAAGAAAAATTAACAAGTTTTATGGCAAAATTTTGGAAGGAAAAATGTTTGAGCGGAGACGATGATGATGGATCTTAGCGCTGTATTATGCTTACTTCTCAAGACATCACTCATCCTGCCAGGGTGTCATGCGCTGCATTATGCTTACTTTTTCAGGGCGTCACCCATCTGTAACTGCGGTAAGTCTGGTTGTCATATCCTACTTAAAACCAATTGGTGATAAGTAGGTAGACATTAACCATTTAACTACCTCTTTTCATGGTAAGCCACAACGCCACGTCTCGAATCGAGAAGGGGCTAGACTTAGCCAACCCAGCCGATGCTCAATAGAAGATTTTTTTTATTTTTATTTTTTTTAAAGAAAAAAAGAAGAAGAAGAAGGGAGGCATACAAGTAAGGAACATTGAAGAAGCATGTAAAATTATTTACATTAATTTTCTTGAATTGAAGGAAAACTATTGAGATATTCCAAGTGAAACAATTCATATTTGATGTTGATGTCTCTTTATTTGGTGGCCATCATAATCTTAATTTTTATTTTGTAATAGAAAACCTTAAGTAAATAATATTTTGATACGACGATATGATAACTTCTTTAGTTGGGACAAGATAATTGACAATTTTTAAAGTTGTCGTCCATCATGTATGACCTAAATATAAATAATGATTGATAGAGTGTGAAAACATATAAAAGTTGATTTAAAAAAAAAAATTTAAATGTAGTTAAACTTAATTATATGGTGGCATTTATAGATGCCTAGTGTTCCCATGTGTTCTTAGTAGAGAGGAAGCAAGGAATTGAAGCAGTATGCAATATATATATATTCTTTAGTGGAAGGCTTGGCCGCGTGGGATTGCTTGTAAATTGTAATGGAAGACAATTTTGGTGACGTGTTTGAGCTGTGTTGATATGATAAAGTCCATTTTGCATTATTTATTTATAGTTGTAGACTTGTAGTCTCCATTTTTTATAATTTTTTTTGAATAATATAGTCTCCAATTTGTAAAGTTATATTTAGTAATTATTATATAGATTACAAATTATAATAAAAGTGTCACCGAATGTAGAATTAGGAGATCAATTTTATTTAATTGTGCTCGCACTAACTCATTAGTTTAAGTAGCTAGACAATTGGGAGAGGAAATCAATGTTCGAAATTTGACAACGACAATACTTGGATTATGCTCAAAGTAGGTAGATCCCTTGTGCGCATAAGCATACTAAGTCACTAAATTACAGTGATTTACATCATCTCAAATGTCCTGTCGAGTCGGGATTGGGAATTCAACACTTCGAAAAAAGAATTGGGAACATGGTCAAATATGCCCCTGAACTTTTTTCAAAAAATCAATTAGACCTTTAAACGTTCAAAATTTACAATTAAACCTATAATTATATTATTTTGGAGTATTGAAGCCCAGAAACTGATTGGTGACTTGTGATAGCAGGTCATTAGCATTCCAGTGATCCTCCAAAAAATTTCCGGCAACAAAACACCGGCGACCATTCGGTTGCCGGTCGCGTTTGGAGAAGGAAACCAAGTTGGTCTCCTTCTTCGGCGACTGGAAAAGGCATACAAATTGGTCTGCCTTCTCTAGTCACCGGAGAAGGTGACCAAATTTGTCTCCTTCTCCAAACGCGACTAGCGATCGAAGGTCGCCGATGTTTTGTTGCCGAAAATTTGTCGGAGGATCCTCGAATGTTAATAACCTGCAACCTCAGATCACCAACTGGTTTTTAAGTTTCAATGCTTCAAAAGAACATGTTTATAGATTTAATTGCAACTTTTGAAAGTTTAAAGGTCTAATTGATTTTTCGAGTAAAGTTCAATGGCATATTTGAACATTTTTCCAAAAGAATTTTATTTAATTGAAACTATTATTAACAATATTCAATACTCTTGAGTTTAATAAATATACATTGAATGGAAGTTCCACAATTGTTATGTAGTCTATGGTCCACACATTGTGTGGACCATGATCGTCGAATAAAACTGTAGTAGAATTAAAATGATATTTTAATGTTAGTATAAAGAAACTAGTGTGTGTAGAAAATGAAACAAAAAAAACAGAGCATATACAATAATATATATAGTCAAATGACTTAAAGTGCAATTAAAATAATACTTTAACATTACTATAATTAAACTAGTATGTGTGGGAGATGAAATAAATAAAAAATACAGTTCAAGCAATACTATACATTATCAAATGAAATTATATAGAATTAAAATGATATTTTGTATTGCTATAATAAAATTAGTATGGAGGAAAATAAAACTAAAAAACATAACAATATTGTCAAATAAAATTAAAGTGTAATTAAAATGATATATACTTCACTGTTCATACTGCTATATAGACCATGGTCCACACTCCACAGTAGAATTTGCCGAAGTTCCACCTCTTGGCCTTAGAAACGTGTCAATGCAAATTATTGAAGTGAAATGACGAAATCTCATTAGCGATAGAGTTAACCATTGGTCCACTACGTTCTAAGTGGAAGCCAATTATGGCGGTTCACATCGTGGTTTCATTTGAATCCGTAATTCATTCTACGCCGTTTAATTTGATATATCACTCACGAAATCTTTTACGACCGTTGAAGCTATACTTAATTTAAGCCAACTTTGTTGTTCCAAAAAATTGAATCTCTAATTCCAAGGGTTTCCATACTCTGATTTGATAAAGTGGGTATTTTCATAATTATTACCGGGTTACTATGTAAATTTGAACACTAAGTCAAGTGAAAATTAGCCCACTAAGTCAAGTTGATAGTGTAATTGAGTCTCCCACTGCTAGAAATCATTAGATTTCCGACCACCCAAAATAGTCGGGAAATGGCCTTAATTCGGTCGGTAACACCGTTTCCGATCACTTTTCCGACCATTTAGGGGATTCGGAAAACACCCAGTCGATAATTCCGACCACTATCTTGTGTGGTCGGAAGTAGAGACCACCTTGTATAGAACCGTCGGAAACAAACGACGGTCTAGCAAATGGGACGGATCCTATTGTTCCGACCACCTTTGTGGTCGGAAAATAGGATCCAAGAATATTCTTGGAGTTTCCGACCAATATGTGGTCGGAAAATGAAGATCGAAGAATTTTTTGTTTTCAAGTAAATATTAAAAAAAAAAGGTATAATTTTTTTTTGCTAATTTTACTACAAATTATCCACTGCTTTCACAATTTTAAAACTAGTAATTTCATAACACTACAAATATTATACATTCCAATAGCAAGTTTAATTACATACATAATGTTTCAATTGTAACATCTACTCCAATAAAAAACTAGTTTTCCAATTCTAAAATGCTACTACACAAATCAAAATAGTTTGTACATCACAAGTAGCATCATAAAAAAGTTAGAATCTTGACCTACTAAAATGCTACTACACAAATCAAAATAATTTGTACATCACAAGTAGCATCACAAAAAAGTTAGAATCTTGACCTATTGCTCTTGCATTGGAGATTGTGTTCCATCATTCAATCCAAGATCCTCTAGCCTAACACCATTACTTTCAGGGCTGACTAGATTTGTAGATTGAAAACATGACTGATTTGAACCACAAAATGCAGCAATTTGAGCTTCCAAGCATGCAAATCTGTCCTTTAACTGCTTGTTCTCTTCTTGTAGCTGCTTAATTTTTTCATCACAAGTTGTGTGTGAGGAAGATTACCCGGATTTTAAATTCTTTTGCCTCACAACCTCAGGAAAGTAGTGTAGGCTATCTGATCCGAATCCAAAAACGTTCCCTCTTTTCTGTTGGCCACCGGTTACCTCATACCATATACTTGAATCTGGAAGCTCCGGTTGAGTTTGTCGTTTCTTATTTGCAGTCTCCTATATTCAGATATTCAAAGGATATAATCAAAGAATAATAAGATTACTAATCAATGTGTATTGCTAATCAATTATGCCAATCATTCTTATTTCCAACATGTATAATCAAAAGATATAATAATTGAACTTGGCAATGTGTATTACTAAATAAACAAGTGCATTTTTTCAACACATTACTTAATAAAATGACTAAACTAACAGTATGTACAAATTGTAGTTACAAAACTGGCAGTGTGCATTGTACTACTAAACTGGCAGTGTATTACTAATCAATGTGTATTGCTAATCAACCATGCCGATCATTCTTAATGTGTATTGAACTTGGCAGTGTATTACTAAACTGGCAGTGTGCTTTACTAATCAATGTGTATTACAGTATAATTACATCCAAAGACTCCAACAATCATAAGGTTTCTTATGTCCATGGTGTGATAAATCTGAAATTCAGACAAGAAATGACTCCAAGGCATAGATAAAAGATAAGAAAGTCGCTAGAGCTACAGTTTTAATGCTAAGAAAGTTTTAGTATCTTACCATTACTAGTTGAGCTTTTTTTGCAAATAAACTCATCATCTTTTTTACGCTTGTGCGTTGCTTGGAACAATGCTGCATGGGAGGGATCTTCTCCATGTTTTTCTTTCTATCCAAGAACAATAAACCAAATATATATATTGTTGTTTAAGTATAAACTGTATTTAAATAGTAGTAAATGACTTACCAATCTTCTCCTATGCTCGGTGATGGGGATTGAACCTGCAGTGTGTAGCGACGGTCCCAATCCCCCACAGTCAGAATTTCTATTTCTTTTATTCTTTTCTGCAGTCTTCTTGAACTCATCTTTATCCCAAATACTGCGATATTGAGCTAAAACCGTATCAAGCATCCATTTTGGTGGTGCATTACCCTTTGCCAAGTTGCTACGAACCTCATACAATGTGTCAGACAGTCTCCTGGCAGCCTTGCTGTGAAATATTCTCTGAATAGCTTCCTCATCTTCCGGTTTCCACTTATATGATTTCTTTGATAAAAAAAAATAAAATAAAAACTGTAATTAGTAAATGAATATCAATTGCATGCATGCATATATTCTGTTAATACATATTTACTAATAACAGTTATAAACTAATTTACCCTGAATTCATTAAACCAAACATCCTTCATATGTCTAGGAGCTGCACTGTATGACTTTATTGCATCAGGGAATATTTTAGTAACACAGTCGATAATTTCTCTATGCGCCTTGCATGGTTCAAACCTGTAACAAATTATATATTATATATGTTAGAGATAAAGGTTAACACATTAGAATTATCAATATAAAACTTACGAATTGTTCCCAACAGGGTGTATTGTGGGCCTGTTGCTTGGTGAAGTTGGAGGTGATGGACTATTATCTGGTGACGCTGATATAGTACGCTCTGAGTCACTATTTCGGCTGGACTGTGGGAAACTAATTGATGGTGGGCTGGAGTTTGGGGCATTATTTGATGGACTTGGTAGTTGATTTCGTTCAGAATTAGATACTGTTGGTTGGGACATCAACGATTTACTCTTTTGACGTCGAGACATTTTCTGCATAAATGTAACCATTAATTCGTTTCTCTTTTGATTTCAGTTGCTTCTGTAAGACTGTGATCAACTAAATTAAGAAAGGGAAAGCTAAGAATGCCACAAGTAATCAAGTAGCAGCAAGTTAAGCCAAATAAAACGGAGAGGTAAGTAATACAAGAAGCATTCATGTTTTTAAAATTAATATACTATATTGCTAGACTTTTATCCCTGCTCATCAAACTCAACTTGATCATTTGCCTGCATTTTTAATTGTTAACATCATTGCAAACAAAGAAAAATACAGTACAAGAAATTCAATCTAACAGTTCAAAAAATGGTAGATAATGCCCAAGAGAAAGCTAGAAGCCCACATGAGACAAACCAAAGGATCAAATCCACTCCAAACAGTATGAAATAGGTGAGAAGAGATTCATATAACATATTTTACAATGTGTATGGAAACAAATGTATAGAGATGTTTCTAAAAATGCATCAGACTCTATTGTCATCATTTGCAAGAAACTAAATTGTTAGTTTCCTCTGGATGTACATATATAAAGCATCTGAAGTCCTCAATAACCATAGGGATGAGCTAGACCATAGGGATGAGCTAGAAAACAATCAAAGGCAGGTGAAGGTACATGGAACACTTGCTATGTAGCTATTAAACTAAGAAATATACACAGTTCTTACTTGTGCAATGCATAGTTTCATCTTTTATTTATTTTAATTGTTTTGCTAATGAAGTTAATCTGCATGGTAAAATATTGTTAGCCAAAGACTATTCTATGTTCTAAAATGAGCAAAGTATTCAAATCATAATAGTAATGTGGTTGCATATTTGATATTTTATATATTCCTTAATTTCTATTGTCAAGTTGAATAATCAGTTTATGTTTTATTATTCAAAAAATTAGATTTATATGAGCTTTGCATGTGAGGGAGACTAATCTGAATATTAAGCCCTAGGAACTTAGCAAAATAATCTCAGATTGCTCTTGCATTCATTCCAGTGCAAAAGACATGTTGCAGAGTACATGTTTCAGGTCTTTAACAGCATGTGAGGGAGGCTCAATTACTGAGCTCAGGATTATTGGAGACAAGCCAGTCAAGGTTAGTGAGTTCAATGGATTTGCAGTTCCAAACCAGGCCTTATCTAACCATTTCTCCATAGATTCTTTTGTTGTTACTCTCACTAGACTATATAGCCATAAGGCATCTAAATTCCTTAAGTAAAAGGTATATATATATATATATATATATATATATATATATATATATATATATATATATCAAGACAAGATTTTATTGGAATTGTTCATACATAGATAATTGAATGTTAAATTTGCGTATTTAAATAGGCAATTCTAAGTTTACAAATGCAAGATAATATAGTCAAGATTGATTATAATTGTCAACAAAATAATTGTATAGGTATTGTTGAAACCAAATACGGGACATAAGGGAGAGCAAATAAAAATTAGCTCATAAAATATTAAATATATACTAATATTGAAGAGCTAACTGCTGATTGCCAAACAAGGACATTGCGAGATAGTTTCCACTTCAATTTGTTGTGTGATTTGATTACTCTTTTCGTCAAAAAATCCCGAAGTAGTTAATATGATTGCTTAATTATATATATATTTTTTATTTTTTTAAAACAATAATAATAATAATAATAATAATAATAATAATATTAGTTATTATTATTATTATTATTATTATTATTATTATTATTATTATTATTATTATTATTATTATTATTATTATTATTATTATTATTATTATTATTATTATTATTATTATATCCTTAGGTCATTTTACATGTTAATCTAAACAGCTAATTTTTTCAAATATCTTTTTACCAACCGTTGATATAATTCGCTGGTCAAATTCGCTTTTTCAAATATCTTTTTGCCAACTGTTGATATAATTCGCTAGTCAAATTCGCTAATATAATCCGTTAACGCTAACCGCTAACTGCTGATTGTCAAACAAGGAAATTGCGAGGTAGTTCTCACTTCAATTTGTTGTGTGATTTGAATACTCTCTTTGTCAACAAATCCCTCAAGTAGTTAATATGATTGGCTTTATTAATTATATTTTTTAAAATTTTTTCATGGTATTAATAAAATAGTTGGTAAATAAATATATAGCATTATTTTGTATTATAACTTTGATATTTAATTTAAAAATAGTGCACAAAAAAAGATATTAGACAATGTAGCGAATATAATCAATTGATGAATTTGAATGTAAAGAATTTTTACATTAGAGAAATATAAAAACAATATAACTAATAAAATTATTTCTCTTAATTAATTTATTGATAATGAATATTTTTTTTAAATAAAGACATTGTAGAGACAATGTAGCGAATATAATCAATTGATGGATTTGAATGTAAAGAATTTTTATATTGGAGAAAAATAAATAAATACAATATAACTAATTAAATTATTTTTCTTATTTAATTTATTGATAATGAATAATTTTTTTTGAATACAGACATTGTAGACACATAATTCTAAATTAAAGAAATGCATATGTATTATTTTTTGTTGTAGCTACTAAATTATTATTTAATTTAATAAGAGTAAAATAGAGTAATTATTATTATTATTATTATTATTATTATTATTATTATTATTATTATTATTATTATTATTATTATTATTATTATTATTATTATTATTATTATTATTATTATTATTATTATTATTATTATTATTATTATTATTATTATTACTACTACTAGTATTTGTCCCGTACGATGCACGGAAAATATGTTATAAAAATATACTCTATATGAGGTTTATTTATATATAAAATTTTTGTTATTTAATAATTATTATGTGTGAATTCCTATGATAAAATTATGAACATAAATATATTTACAATTAAAATAATATTTAAGGTGGGTGATTACTACAAATCTTAAACTATATTAAAAATTTAGTAGATAATATTTAATATTACAAATTTTTAAGAACTTAGTAAACTACAATAGTAATTGAATTACAATTTAGAGTCACCACGGATCACAATTTTTAGACCTTTGAGATTTCTAACTCTAGATATAGCAACATACAATTGACCTTTAAAGACCAAAATCACAATCTTAGTTCAAACATTGATTTTTTCTTCAAAATACTATCGAATTAAGTGTGTAATCAATAAAAGATGAGAACTAAAAATTCGAGAATATAATCTTAATGTTACTAAGCCTACTTCACGTCAATTAAGTTGGAGAGTGTTGTTGGATAGTATCCGATGAATCGACGAATAACGCATCTTTGTCTCCGTAGTCCTTAATATGCACATCAACAATCTTAAATATTAGGCCGCCTAGCTATGCCATATAGTAATTTCAAACTTATGAACTTTGAGGTTGCATGCAATAAAAAGTATATTTTAAATATACTAAGGGTACATTATATATGTATGTAAGGTACTTTCAATAGAAAAATAATGTATTTTTAATATATTAACAATGTATTTGATATTCGTGATCCATACAATTATGTGGACAATCGTTCACACAATAATTTGCCAGTAGAAATTGAAATATATATAAATAAATAAATAAATAAATAAATAAATAAATAAATAAATAAATAAATAAATATATATATATATATATATATATATATATATATATATATATATATATATATATATATTATTGCAATTATTATCATTATTATCATTATTATCATTATTATTATTGCAATTATTATTGCAATTATTATTATTATTATTATTATTATTATTATTATTATTATTATTATTATTATTATTATTGTTATTGTTATTATAATTAACAACAATATTATTATGGTCTTGTGAAAATTAAATGTTGATTATCACCATTTAATTTTCACAAGACCATATAGCTTTATTATATATAGGATTATTATTATTATTATTATTATTATTATTATTATTATTATTATTATTATTATTATTATTATTATTATTATTATTATTATTATTATTATTATTATACCCTTAGGTCATTTTACATGTTAATCTAAACAGCTAATTTTTTCAAATATCTTTTTACCAACCGTTGATAGGCGTGTACATTCGGACGGTTCGGACGGATCGGGTGAGAGATAGGTGCATCCGTTCGGATTTCGGTTTTGTATTTTGACTACCCTATCCGTTTAAAAATGCTGACTTATCCGGTCGGTTATATCCTAGTTCGGGTTTGGTCGGGTCGGTCGGATATCCGAAATTATTTCGGATATTAACAATTGTTGAAATCAAATCAAAAATTCATAAATTAAAATCAAAAGCAAAATAATAAGTAACTGAAAGTTTGAAATACTGAATAATACTGAATAAATAAGTAAATAATTAATAGAATGATAGTGTAATAGACTAATACCAGTAATAGTGTAATACTAAGTTACTAAGTTAGTAATTAGTATTACTAAGTAGTCTATTAACTAACATTAAGAGTCTTAACTCTTAAGTGGCTAAGACTAAGAGTCTAAGAGACTAAGACTCCAAAAAAACTACAGAAGTACATACATACTAGCTTGTATACTACTTACTACATACAAATTTACATAACTGTTTAAACTTTAAACCGAAGCCCCACAAAAACAAATTCACCCAAAATCAGCAACTCAGCATTCAGCAACTCCTAGACTTTTAGAATTCAGACAATTAGAGTAGTTATTCTTCTTCCTGTGAATTGTGGCAAGTTAGTGTAGATAATTAGTACACAAGCAAGTAAACAAGTAAAGCAACTGAGCAAGCATTAGAAAATGAAAAACAGAGAAGGGATTATATAAATATTGGCTCAGTAAGCATATTTTACATATCATTTGGATTAAGGGCCTATTGCTTCAATATACCTTAAGTATAGAGCAACTGACCAACTTAATCCTTTCCTTTTCAGATTGAAGGTGGAAGCTTCATCATTGCCAAACTTGCCAACTTAAAGTGAACAGACAGAATAAAAGAGTCCATACATTACCAAATGCCCAAGGTACATGAGGCAGCAACTTAGTACAAGTTACCAGGCCTTCACACTTACAGAGTTACAGAGTCTGAGACTTACAGATGTGAGATGTCCAGTGGGCTCAAAAAATAGCAAGTGAGATTAGATTGCAATTTAGTTAGAATCAATAAAATCAAGTAATGTAAATAATAACATTACAGGAATTGTAGCAAGTGTAGAACCAAGAGACCTCCCACTTCCACCATCACCACTTAACTCTGCAAAATAAACAAGAAAAGTATTAACAATTTAAGCAATTTAAAATATAAGTATAAAGGATTATAATGTTCAAACTACAAAGTCATACCTTTTTCAAACCTCTCCAACTCTTCCAGATTCTCCTCAATACATAAAGGAGTATTTTGCTTTCTAAGCCAATCTTGTGTACACACCAATGCTTCCACAATTTTTGGAGTTAAAGAACTCCTAAAAGGATCCAATACTCTTCCAGATGTACTGAAGGCAGATTCTGAGGCTACAGTGGAGATTGGAATGGCTAGGACATCCCTAGCAAGCTTAGACAGAACTGGAAACCTAGCAGAGTTGATCTTCCACCATCCAAGTATGTCAAAAGATTCTTCCTCTTCAACTATTCCCTCACTCAAGTACATATCCAACTCAGTTTGTTTCTTACCCCCAGACTCCAATCTTTGCTTTTTAATTTGGGACTTCAGAAAATGTTGTGGCTTCCCAACAGAAACAGAAGAGGCAGATGTAGGCTGTACAGACACAGGCACAGAAGGGACAGGCATAGAAGGGACAGAAGAAGAGGCATATGTAGAATAATCATCAAATAACTCAGCAAGACCAGCAACTACTTTGTCATAGAATTTTTGACCCTTTTCCTCACCATACATATGATTAAACTGAGTAGGCATATACTCTAACTTGTCTCTAGGGTCTAGAATGTTTGCAAAAAATATCATTAGATTCATTTTTTCCACATCACCCCAATACTTTTCAAATTTTGCCTTCATATTTTTCCCCATCACACCAACTGGCCCACCAACTTCCACCATGCCTTTCAATAGGCAGTACAGATCAGAAATCTCAGTAAAGAAAGTGTTTGAGGTGACATATAAAGAACCAGAAATTCTAATGGTCATGTCATAAAAACACTTCAGCAAATGAACCAGACTGCCAACAGATTCCCAGTCCATAAAATCAGGAATTGAATTACCCAAATCAGACTTAAAAGAGCAATCAGACTCCAAAGATTCAAACACTTTTTGGTAAGTTAATGCAGACTGCAACATTAAATAGGTAGAGTTCCATCTGGTTGGAACATCTAAACACAAAGAAGACCTTTGTTCAATACTCAACCAATCAACCAAATCCCTGAACTTCTTGAGTCTAGCAGGAGAGTTTCTAACATATCTAACCACCTCCCTAACCTTCTTAACTGAACTATCACAATCCTTAAGACCATCTTGAACTACTAGGTTTAAGATATGGGCAATACATCTCATGTGAAGATACTTTGTCCTCACAGTAGATGATCCCCAAGACAACATTTTTTTCTTCAGAAAAACCATAGCAGTGTCATTTGATGAGGCATTATCAACAGTCACAGAAAACACATCTCTAAGCCCCCACTCAAGCAAACAATTTTCTAGGGCTTTGGCTAGATATTCACCTTTGTGAGAAGTAACAGGGACAAATGCAAGGATTTTCTTATGAAGCTTCCACTCAGAATCAATGAAATGGGCAGTAACTACCATGTAGTTAATTCCTTGGATGGATGTCCAAGAATCTGTAGTGATACTAACCCTATGACTGCTTCCCCTTAAAAATTGCTTCAATTTCAGTCTCTCCTCATCATAGACAACTAGGATGTCCCTACTTATAGTCCACCTGGATGGAACTATAAACCTAGGGCAAGCAATAGCTATGAACCTCCTGAAACCTATTCCCTCCACAAACCTAAAAGGCAATTCATCTATGATTATCATTTCAACCAAGGCCCTCCTTATTGACTCTTGATTAAAAACCCAAGTCCCTATTTCTCCCACAGTAGGCTGACCATCTGTAAGTGATGTAACAACCTGAAATGTTAACAGGGACTGCCTAGTTTCCTTGGAGTGAGGATTTTTCAAACAGCTAACCATGTGATTTCTTAAGGAAGAAGTCCCATGTTTTTTTGTCTCACAGTGGTAAATTTTGGCACAATAAATGCATTTGCCTTTTACAACCACATTATTAGTGTCCTTTATTGCCTCAAAATGATCCCACACTGGTGATCTGGAAGCAACCTGTTTCCTCTTCTTGGCTGGAACAGCAGTAGGAGGTTGCTCATTCTGTTGATTCTCAACAGTTTGGGCTTCCACCCCTGAAGGTCCATCAATTGAGGAGCTGGGAGGTTGACTACCAGGAGTACCAAGCATACTGATATTATCCATCTAAAAATGGTGAACTATCAGTACACACAACAGGATTCAAAAGCATTCCAGAATCAGACACATTTTGTGTCATCATTAAACAGGAATGCATAATTAATTAAAGGGCATTATTCAATACAAAATTACAAATATACAAATACAATTAAGGGAATACATCCATAAACTTACAAAGAAATCCAGATTCAGGGATATATTTCAAATATCCAGATGAATCAGAGACTGTTATAACATAAAAACAGCTCATTTCATCAACATCATTAACTGAATTTCTAAGGGGCTTCCACCAATTAAAGCCTTTAAGAGACATTATAAGTTTATAACACTCAAATTAACATAAAAACAGCTCATTTCATCAACATCATTAACTGAATTTCTAAGGGGCTTCCACCAATTAAAGCCTTTAAGAGACATTATAAGTTTATAACACTCAAATTAAACAGACTCTTATTAGTTAAAACAGTCAGTGCTTCCACCACAAGGGACAAGGGACAAGTGATATACAATCTGGAACTTCTCAACAGATTGACTTAATCACAGTCCACAATTCAAAGAATCATAGAAACCATAATCAAGTATCATAACATCACAAACAAGGGACAAGGGACAAGTGATATACAATCTGGAACTTCTCAACAGATTGACTTAATCACAGTCCACAATTCAAAGAATCATAGAAACCATAATCAAGTATCATAACATCACAAACAAGGGACAAGGGACAAGGGACAAGTGATATACAATCTGGAACTTCTCAACAGATTGACTTAATCACAGTCCACAATTCAGAGAATCATAGAAACCATAGTCAGTGCTTCCACCACATTATCACAGAGACACAAAATAGATCACAAATTCGCAATAAACTCAGAGCAATATGCCAACATATCTAAGAAATAACTTTTACAAAACTAGGGTTTGCAGTAACAACTAACAAAGACACAAAGTCAGTGCTTCCACTACAATATCACAGAGACCACATAATACATCACAATAAATTTAAGAATAGGGTCAGCGAGTTACTTCTTTTCTCACAAATACCCCGGAGAACGAGGGCTTCAGCCTTCAGGCCTTCAGTTTACTGGAAGTCGACGTCTCGACGACACCAGTAGTCCACCACAGCACCACGTCCACGACCACCACAGCACCACTACACCAGTCAGGGCATGAGGGCTTCCACCAGTGACCAACAGAACCAACCGGACAAGGAGAGTATACACTACAAAGAAGGTAGTCTTTGTCTAGTACAGAAAGACTAGAGAGAACTGAGGAGTGAGGACTAAAATCGCAAGGTGAGAGTGTGAGACTGCGCAGAGAACCAGAGAGAACTGAGAGTCTCAGAGAATGAGAGAAGACTCAGAAGAGAAGCTCTCGTCTGGAAACCCTAGCAAGAGAAAGGAATCAAGAGACTGACTGCGCAAGTGTGGAGTTAGGAGTAACAACATATATATATACTAAGCCTAAACGACGTCGTATTGCTATCTACATACGCAACCCTAGCTTTTATCGGGTATTCGGACGGGTCGGGTGAATTTTTAACCCACCCTATCCGAACTCCGTAAACCGACGTTGTTTTAGGTGTCGGTTCGGTTTTGCAACTCGGATATCGGTTCGGTTCGGTTGGTCTATTTCGGTTCGCGGTTCGGCCGGTTTTTTCGGTTTCTTCGGATTATGCTCAGCCCTAACCGTTGATATAATTCGCTGGTCAAATTCGCTTTTTCAAATATCTTTTTGCCAACTGTTGATATAATTTGCTGGTCAAATTCGCTAATATAATCCATTAACGCTAACCGCTAACTGCTGATTGTCAAACAAGGACATTGCGAGGTAGTTCTCACTTCAATTTGTTGTGTGATTTGAATAATCTCTTTGTCAACAAATCCCTCAAGTAGTTAATATGATTGGCTTTTATTAATTATATTTTTTAAAATTTTTTCATGGTATTAATAAAATAGTTGGTAAATAAATATATAGCATTATTTTGTATTATAACTTTGATATTTAATTTAAAAATAGTGCACAAAAAAAGATATTAGACAATGTAGCGAATATAATCAATTGATGAATTTGAATGTAAAGAATTTTTACATTAGAGAAATATAAAAACAATATAGCTAATAAAATTATTTCTCTTAATTAATTTATTGATAATGAATATTTTTTTTTAAATAAAGATATTGTAGAGACAATGTAGCGAATATAATCAATTGATGGATTTGAATGTAAAGAATTTTTATATTGGAGAAAAATAAATAAATACAATATAACTAATGAAATTATTTTTCTTATTTAATTTATTGATAATGAATAATTTTTTTTTGAATACAGACATTGTAGACACATAATTCTAAATTAAAGAAATGCATATGTATTATTTTTTGTTGTCGCTACTAAATTATTATTAAATTTAATAAGAGTAAAATAGAGTACTAATTATGCCAATTTTGATTGGAATGGGGTTCGAACCTAAGACCTTTCTTTTTGAAATCAATGAGTAAGTTAACGGTGAACTAACCGAAATTAACGAAAAAGATAATATTTAACGGAAAAGTTAACGGATAATCATATTCATTAAGGATAAATTAGGAAATCTTAAGGAAAAATTAAAATCTGATCAATCTGAGCCATTCATTTGATTACAAATTTTGACCGCCATTTTTTCTACCCATTGTAGGCCTAACTCTCTTGGGCTCTTATTAGTATAGTAGATATATATATATATATATATATATATATATATATATATATATATATATATATATATATATATATATATATACACACACACACACACACACACACAAACCCTTAGAAGTAAAAGACACTAAAGAAGTTCTAAACATTAAATTGGATTAATGGCATTCAGAAAACAACATAAAACAACATAAAAATAGCATAAAAAACAAATCCATTTCAGATGAGTGACATGTCCTCTCCCAGTATCTACTCTACTGAGACAATAGGGAAAGAGACAAGTAGATACTCAATCAGTACTATATAGTCATAACTCATAAGGCATCTAAATGTTTCAAAAATTCATTGAATTGGTTAAGTCCTCAACCTGAGGACCAACATAAACTATTTTCAAATCAACCTTACCTCTTTTGATATGATCTCACTCAACTCCAGAAGAAATTGTGCCGTGAAGTGGAACTTAATCTTGAGTGATTATTCAACCTATTGAACTAGTCTTTTGGAATGAAAAATGTTCTTTAGATTTTTTTTTTTTGGAAGCAGAAAATGTTCTTTAGATACTACTTCCAAATTTTAAAACTTCAGATTTCATTATCACAAAAGATAAAGTTCAATTATTTCATCAATAATTAAAGATAGATACTGCTTCAATTTTAAACAGCTAAATCTAAGAAACTGGCAGTCTCTAAAATCCGAGTAGACAACATTTGCTCGAAAATCGCTAAACTTGTTTAATTAAGTCCAAATTGACTTGTTTATCAAGTAAATCTATGTGATGTTGACACGTGTCCTTTTTTATTTTATTTTTTAAAACAAATATTTTTTATCTATTAAAAATTAAAAATATTATTTATTATAAATAAATAAATTAATTAAATAAAAAAATAAAAAACAACCACCGGCTGTTCGCGCTGAACAGTTGGTAGCTGTCTTTGTAACACCCCCGATTTTACGTACTAAACAAAGACAATTAAAGCTTAGAGATAGAGATTTAAACCAAACATTGAGTATTAAAAAGTCGCGGAAGCTAATTAGTCAACCGGGAAATGCTATGCCACATCTACTAATTGTTAGATGCACAGGTTAAAACCAAGGTACTAAATTTCAAAACCAACATAAAATCCACAAGTTTAACGTTTAGGGCACACAGGCCACAAGTCTAGGCTAAGAGTAAAGGAAGGATACGCTAAACATCATCCTCTTCTAGTGCGCTCAAGACCGAACTACTATGTACTTGTAAAACATAAGGGGTATCACCCGTTAGCGAATAATGCTAAGTAACCCACCACTACGCGTTGAGTACAATATAGTATAGATATAAGAAAATCATTTGAGACTTGGAATACATAGATATAGTCTTAGCAACACTGGCTTTAAAGCAAGGACTAGAGGCGACATATAACTCATCATAGAACACTCTCAATCACCCGACCACCAAACGATAAATCAATAGATCAATACAATGATAAGGACAACAAAATAATCAACAAGATATGATAACCAATATCAATCAAAGGACAACAGAATAAGCATCGAGATACGATAATCAATATCAATCAAAAGGTAAACATCAATACATGCTCATAAGCAAATGAAAGTCAAGGATCACAATCAATGACCGTTTCCAAGTTCCAACCTTATACCAAGTTCCAACCTTTACACCGCTCCATCCTTATTTCAGTTCCAACCTGTACCTCCAGGCCACCCTGTACAACCAGTCCAACCTTATTCCTCCTGGAGCCAATGCTCCCCGCCTGCTTTACCGCCTGCTTGCCGCCAACTTTTCATAATGATCATGATCATGATATATATATATATATATATATATATATATATATATATATATATATATATATATATATATATATATATATATATATATATAACCCCTTTCATTTGAGCAAAGCTCACCGCCAGCTTTCAATCACAAACACATAGTCATCGACATAGATACTTGAGGCTCAACAATAACTCAATCAAGAAGAATCAATAGAGTACAACATTTGTACAAGCTTACAACAAGAGATTCAATCGAAGGATTTCAAGAATAGACATGAAAGGAACATTCAAGACAATGGCACAATAACGTTAGACTTCAATCCAAAGATTACAATGATTGGTGAACATGATAAGAGTCTAAAAGTTTATAATTTCACATTGCATTTAAGCTTATTTTCCTTGTTATTTGTTATAATTTTGTCCGAAGTATCCTCATTTGATTCATTTGTGTGCTTATGAGTAATTCTTGATGATTTAGATGAATTGAGTGATTTTTGGGGCATTTCGGATGCATGTAGAGTCAATGGGAGTCAATGAGAAGCTATGAAGATGGAGAAACACCTTTTAGAGAGCCAAATTATGGTGTGTTTATTGGTCTTGGTCATTTGGACAAACAAAGGCAAAAGTGGAGCAAAAGAGCAAGAAGTTGAAATTTCCGCACAAATCGTCCACTTCTCGGTTTTTTGATCATATCTCTACGTAGGAATGTCCAAACCAAGTGAATTTTATATCATTGGAAAGCTAAATTGAAGGGATACAACTTTGATTCAAGCACCAAAGACTAATTAAAAGGTTTTGAGGGTGAAAACTGGCCTAAAAGACGACCTCAGTGCACAGGCAGTGCACACTGCCTGTGGCCACGGGTCTGGCCACGGCCGTGGCCACACCCGTGGCCACTGGGCAGTGTGCCCTGCATTTCTGGCCACGGGTGAAGCCACGCCCGTGGCCAGCCCTCTGCAACTTTTTGCAGCCCGTTTTTTACCCTTTTAAGGGGATTTTTCCACCCCAAAACATATCTTTCATTACATCTTTCATTTCCCTTTCATTTCTCTAGTTAGGATTAGTTTAGAATAGCTTAGATTATTGTAGATTTGTGTTTCCTTTCCATTTCCAAGCTCAAGAACATTGCAAATCTTGGATTTCAAGGCTTCAATAGAGAAGTTTTCTTATTCATCTCTTCTCTTTACTTTTCATCTATGCTTTCAATTTCTCTTTTAATATTGTGTATCTATTGTTATATTATGAGTAGCTAAGTATTTTGGGACTAGGATTTGGTTTGATTTCTTGCTATTTATGCCTATTTGAGTTGTATTGCATAAAGGGGATTATTTGGGTGATCTAGGGTTGTTGTGTGAAATGGGTTTGTTGAGAAATTTGTGTATGATTGTTGGATCCCAATTATATGCTTGATTTGGAGTGTGTTTGTTGCTACGAGAGTAGGGCTTGTACACTAGCCACACATTCACACACTTAATACCCAATACGAGAGTATTTTGGGTGTTAAGGGGAATCTTTGCCTTGTGTTCTTGGTTGGGCATCCTTGGGTTGAATTGTCACGAGAGTGGAGTTCAATGTGAGGTTGCAAGTCCAAATAGCTACGAGAGTGGTATTTAGACACTTTTGTACATCTCACTTACCCTATGCCTTGAGTTAATTCCCTAATCCTTAGTACAATATTTGGCATCTTAGCTTGAATCAACCAAATCCCGGTCCTTTGTTTTACTTGTCTTATTTGTTATTAGCCTAATCATATCAAACCAACTCCTTATCGATAGGTCTAGCTTCTAAAAGAATAGTTCTAGCTTATGCTTAACTTCACTTTGCATCAATTCCTAACATTACAAGAGCCATCTCCAGTGGAACGATATCTTAACACTATACTGTAATTTGATACTTGATGGATGCGTGAAAAACGTCCTCATCAGAACACAAGTTACCAATCTTAATTGAGAACGAATGAACAACCACATACTAGTACCAACAACATCGTAACTAGCATGCAAATCAATATGATAAACATAACGGTTCAAATGAACATCAAAGACTTCACATTAATCCAACGAATCACAAAGTTGGACCTTAAACATGATTCACGACTCATAAATCCTACCATGGATACTTAGGACATCGTTCTAGACGTACAAAACATCAAAGAAGACACACAATTGCACAACGGTTCAACAAAACGGAGGCCAAAACATCACGTACCAGTGGGCGGAACGGTGGGGGGTCAACCACCCGCCACGCCCCCCACTGTGTACCAGCGAGTGGAACCGCGGGTGGCCAACCACCCGTGGCCCTCCCCCTGCCACAACCACGTACTCAGCGGGTAGACCGGCAGGTGGCACACCACCCGCCCATGTACCCGCTGGTACACCCGAGCCAAGAAGAATTTCCCTTCGGGGAAAATTGAAATGGAGTCCAAGTGCAAGTCCAAAACATCCAAAATCTCACATTCAACAACAAAGGAACTTGAACAACAAGAATAGCTCAAAGAATAGCATTTATGAACCCTAACCACAAGCTCTAACATGCATAAACACAAGATTATGCACAAATTTACTCAAGAACATTAAGAACATCAAGAAATCATCAATAGCAAGCATAAAGTAGGTTTTGTAGAACATGGGTTACCTCTTAAGCCTAAGAACACTTTCACCAACTCCTATCCTTCCTCTTGGAGGTCTTCTTCTTCAAGATCTTATCAAACACAACAAAAAACCCAAACAAGACAACAAAACTTAGAAAAAGATAAGGAAAGACTAAGTAAAAACACTAGCCAAGCTTAGGACTTACCCTTCCTAAGGTGGTAGAGGAAGAAAGTTAGGATCTTGGTGGATTCCTTGCAAGATAGGGGGTGGGTTTTAGTCTAGCTTGGGGAAGAAGCTAAACTTTAGAGAGAAGATAGATAGAAATGGATTTCTTGCCTAATGTGGGAAATACAAGAGTGGTGGTGCTAGGGAAATATCTTAGAGGTCAAGTAAAAGTTAGGAAAAGACTATAATAGCCTCCCTTGTCCACAAAAAGGTTAGGAAGAACTCAAAGGCTAGGTACAAAGCATAAAGCATAAAGTCTCTCCCATTGACTAATTCAATTGACTAAGGTATTTAGTCAATTTAGGTCCTCCAACTATTTTAGCAAGGAAATTGGAAAGGGAATTGTAGGGAAATTTAGAATTAATTGGATGATTAATTCTGTTTAAATGATAATTTTCCGGGGTGTCACAATCTTCTTCACGGCTATCTGGCAGGACGGCCACGATCGTATAAGGAAGACAACCATGACCGACGAAGGAAGACAACCATGGCCGTCTTCTAGATCTGGAACAAGGGCTACGACCTTGGCCGCCGCCCTCATTCCAGTCCTCCGTCCTTGGCGCGAACAGCCGGTGGTTGTTTTTTTAATTAAATAATTTATTTATAATAAATAATATTTTTAATTTTTAATAAAAAATATATGTTTTAAAAAATAAAATAAAAAGGACACATGTCAACACCGCATAGATTTAACCTGATAAACAAGTCAATTTGGACTTAATTGAACAATTTTACTAGTTTAGGGGACTTGAACAGAGTTTTTTTTTTACTTAGGGGACCCAATTGCAATATCTACTCAACTTATGGGCCAATTTGACACTTTTTCCTATTATATATTCTGTATAAGGGTATTTATGTCTTTTAAAAATCTATTCCACTTTTATTCCTTTAACCATCCATACACTATAATACAATTCCTAAAGTCTATTCTTCACCGAACCAAACGATATAATACAATTCCTATTCTATTCCTTACTTATTCCATTCCATGTGGAATAGTATTGCTATTCCCTCAAAATTCATTCCATGAACCAAACGTGTTGTCAGTGTGCTCACCCCTAGTGGGGTTTTCATGCTCAAAGGGTAGTAACTAGTTCAAGTAGCACATGATGTTTTCTACCAAGCTACTTCACATATAATAGGGTATCTAGGATGTTTTCTACCGGATACAGACTTACTAAATTGACTAGAGCTCGCAACTGAGCCGGAGCTCACCACTACACAACCTTCCAACCACTTGTTTCCTAAAAAATATACATACATACATATATACATACATATATATATATATATATATATATATATATATATATATATATATATATATTTCCCAAAAAGTATTTCTAAACTCAAAAGAAACACAAAAGGCAGTGCTGCAAAGAAGAAGTCTCACGAAACCCAAATGGTTCCGTGAGGGAGACCACATCACCACGGAACTAGTGACGGAACTATCTAGTTCTGCCGCTGAGTTCCACGGTCACCAAGGAACCTTGTGAATGAACTAGAGAGTTCCGCCACTAGTTCCATGGTCTTCTCACGAGTTGGGCAGCGGAACTGTTTCACCCCAAATCATAGCAGTCAACACATAAGCTTTCATACACACTGTTGAAAGACTTAAAAAACTACCATGTTGAAAGACTTAAGAACTGAAAGTACTCTCTGATTTCTTACATGATTACTTGGAACATCAGATTACAACAATATATAGGCTAAAGAAAGAGCATAGGGAAGACTCATAATAAATGAAACAATCTGCCCAAGACAACTCCTCTTCTCTTCAAGGAGACACAACCTTAGTGATGCATAGGAGAGGACACATCCCTAATGAGGCATAGGAGAGGTTGCGCAAGGAGATATTTCCAACACTCCCTTGAAGAAGGAACATGCAAATCAAATGCTCATAGCTTGCTACAAATGAAATCAATCCTAGGTCCACAAAGAGATTTAGTGAGTATATAACCAAATTGATCATTTGACCCAACAAATGTGGTGACAATGTCTCCGGTTGCAACCTTCTCTCGTATAAAGTGACAATCAACCTCAATATATTTGGTCCTTTCATGGTAGACATGATTGGATGCAATGTGTAAAGCTTCCTGATTATCACAAATTAATTTCATAGGATCGCGCTTGCAAAAATTGAGTTCTGTGAGGAGTTGTTTCACCCAAATTAGCTCACAAGTCCCTTGTGCCATTGCTTGGTATTCTGTTTCTGCGCTTGATCGTGCAACCACATATTGTTTCTTGCTTTTCCAAGAAATTAGATTACCTCCAAACAGAATACAGTATCCAGATGTTGATGTCCTATCCAAATGACATCCTGTCCAATCTGCATTTGTGTAACCAACAATTTCTGTATGTTCGTGATCTTTGTAGAGTAAACATGTACCTGGATATCTTTTCACATGTCTTAAAATTCTGATAGCTGCAACTAATCTTCGATATCTGCTTGGATCGGATAGAGGTTCCCCCTAGTGCTGGAAGAAGTTTGACATTCGGATCCATGGGTGTGTCAACTGACTTGCTATTTGTCATACGTGTTTCTTCAAGAATATCCAAAGCATATTTCCGTTGTGACATGTAGATACCTTGTTTGGATTGAGGAACTTCAATACCAAGGAAATACTTTAATTTTCCAAGATCCTTTGTCTCATAATGTTGAAACATATGTTTCTTTAGTTCGTTTATTCCTTCCATATCATTCCATGTGATCACAATGTCATCAACATAAACCACTAAATATATGCTTTTTTTCCAAATAGATGTCTATATAAGACAAAGTGATCAGCTTTGCTTTGAATCATGCCAAATTGTTGGATCACATCACTAAATCTTCCAAACCAGGCACGTGGAGATTGCTTCAGAGAGAATGTATGTGGCTTCAAGTGCATTTCCTAAGAAGTCAGATTCTTCAACTGAAGTGGAAAGGAAAAAATGGGGTAGTTTAAAAAAATGTAACATCAAAGGAGGTATAGAAATGATGTATTTTAGGACAATAACACAAAGCCTTTCTGGAGGCGAGAGTACCCAATGAACACACATTTTATTGTCTTGGCATCAAATTTGTCTCGTCCTGGTGAGGAATCATGGACAAAGCAGGTACATCCAAAAACCCGTAATGGAAGCTTGTAGGGAGGTTCATGTGGGAGTAAAAGATTAAGAGAAATTTTCCCTTGCAAGACAGAAGAAGACATTCAATTTATAAGATAACAAGAATGAAGTATAGCATCCCCCCAAAATTTCTTAGGAACCTTGTAGTGAATGAGTAAAGTGCGGGTTGTGTCAACAAGATGACGAATTTTCCGTTCAGCAACACCGTTTTGTTGAGGGGTTTTAGCACAAGAAGATTCATGAGGTATTCCATGTGAGGAAAAGAAAGAAGTGAAAGAGTGTGAAAAATATTCTCTGGCATTATTACTGCGTAGGACTTTGAGAGAGACTCCAAATTGATTTTTGATTTCATCATAGAATTTTTGGAATACATCAAAAAGTTCAAAACGATTTTTCATTAGGAAGACCCAACTACACCGAGAAAAATCATCAATGAAGACAACAAAATATAAGAACCCCAAAGTGGTTGGAACACGACATGGTCCCCAAACATCGGAGTGAAATAAAGAAAAAGGTGCATTAGCCATCCTATTCACTCTACTAGGATATGAGGACCTCGAGTGCTTCCCAAGTTGACGTGACTCACATTCTATTTCTTTTAAATTGGACAAACTAGGAACAAATTGTCGTAATTTATTGATGTTTGGGTGCCCTAGACGACAATGGTTGAGGGGTGAAAGAGTAGCCATGCAAGCTGTGTTGGTATTGGTGGAACATAGAAGGTGGTAGAGTCCTCGTGATTCATGCCCCGTACCGATCGTCTCCCTCGTCTGTCGGTCTTGAATAACCATAGAATCATAAGAAAAGGTAACCAAACAATTAAGAGAATGAGTAAGCTGATGAATTGAAATCAAGTTGAAAGGACAACAGGGAATGTAAAGAACATGGTCTAAAGAAAAGGAATGGATAGTGACTTTTCCAATTCCTTTAGCTTTTCCCTTTGATCCATCACCAAAGGTAACAGATGGAGAGAATATGAGAAATCAATTTGGGAGAAAAAGGAGGGATTACCAAATATGTGATCGGTAGCTCCAGAGTTTAAGACCCAAACTTAGTTTGATTGTTAAGCAAGAGCAGTATGGGAGATGTCGGGAGAAATAGTTATCTTGGTAGCCTTTAATTGCAAGAATTCTGCATATTCAGCCCTTGAGATAACTTGTGTATTTGAGTCCTCAGTATTTGAATCCCAAGATTGAACTATGTTAGCCATAGATGGTTTTCCATGAAGTTTCGAGCAAGCTTCGTGAGTGTGCCCTTGTTTGTTGCAGAAATCGCAAAAAGGAGTAAAATTTCGGCCACCTCGACTGCTTCCTCAACCTCTTCCTCTATTGTGACCATGATGACTTTGAGTAGTAAAAGCAGAATGATCAATACTGGTTGATGATGATGTATTCCCTTTATAAATAGAGGAGACTTGTAGAAGTTTTTTGAACACTTCCTTTGTGTTCGGAACAACCCCATCACTGAGTATACTATTTCGGACTTACTCAAATTCTGGTTAAAGCTTGGCAAGTGTAAGAACAACAAAGAATTTGTCGCATTGAGTAAGTTGCTCTTCGGGTGATCCTCCAATAGGCATGAGTTTATTGAATTCAGCCATGAGTCCTGGGATTTTCCCTAGAAATTTTTCCATGGACATTTTTGACTTCTTGATATTTAATATCTCACTTACAATGAAGTAAAAGCGAGAGATGTCATTCATATAAAGAGATTGAGCTTGTTTCGACACTGAAAACAGTTTTTGAAAGGTCTAAACATGGGGATTAAATCAGGAGCAAGGGACTGCCATAATAAATTACATAGTTGGGCATCAACTCTCTCCCAGATATTCCTTTTAAGCTGAATTTCTTCTGCTGTGGTAGTGAGGTGATCAACCACTCCTTGACCCATAAACCATAGTTCCACTGTTGATGCCCAATCTTGATAATTTTGGGAGCCAATAAGTTTTTCACTAGTGATAGTTAAACTCCTAGAAAGATTTCAAACATGGACTTTAGGTTAAACTGGGAGAAGAGTATTCTGAACACTGTTAATAACTTCATCTGCCATAGTGATTAGAAAAAAAGTGAAAAACTCAGGGTAGGGTCGCAGCAAGGAGTTAAGACGATTTGGAAATTTTGGCCGGAAAAAGTTGCCGGAGCTGCAGTCACGCGCCGGTGCGTGGCGTTGGAAGGCAGCAAGGGTGGCAGCGCGTGGCGGATACCAGATCGTCTCGAGAGGTTTGCTGCACCAGATCGTCTTGAGAGCTAAACACAAAGGGTTTTCTTGAAGGGGATGGACAGATGAACAATGTTCATTAGTAGGAAACTGAAGAAATTGGAGTAATTTTCAGGCCCCAAAAAAGTGACTCCGACACCATGTTGAAAGACTTAAGGAACTACCATGTTGAAAGACTTAAGAAATGAAAGTACTCTCTTATTTCTGACATGATTACTTGGAACATCAGATTACAACAATATATAGGCTAAAGAAAGAGCATAGGGAAGAGTCATAATAAATGAAACAATCTGCCCAAGACAACTCCTCCTCTCCTCAAGGAGACACAGCCTTAATGAGGCATAGGATAGGAGACAACCTTAATGAAGCGTAGGAGAGGCTGCTCAAGGAGATATTTCCAACACACACACAAACAACCTATTTGAGGTTTGGGAAAATGGAGTAAACAGAGCTAAGAAAATGAGTAGGTAGAGAGTGCAATAGAAGAAGAGGAGAAAGAGCTTACCATGGTCGGAATTGTAAGCTAAGAAGTGAATATGACTTCTTCAGGAATAGAGAGTGGCGTAGAGAAGGGAATAAAGATGAACAAATGGGTACAATACCTATTTATAGTGTCACTAAATCCTAGGGAACTTGATCTTAGGTTGGGTTGTAGAGAGCATAACAAGGCAAATTATATCGTGCAGCAAGGCGCACAATGCATTGTGCGCTTGACCCAAAACGACATCGTTTCTATAAGTTGTGGGAGTTGACGAGACGGACACCGTTCCGTCCGTCCAATCCCGTTACAATTTTATTTTTTTGTGTTTGTGTATTATGTTAAGAGTTTATGTGTATTATGTTAAGAGTTTATGTGTATTATGTTAAGGGTTCATGTGCATTATGTGTAAAAGTTTATGTGTATTATGTTAAGAGTTTATGTGTATTATGTTTAGAGTTTATGTGTATTATGTATTATGTTAGATTATGTGTATTATGTTAGGAGTTTATGTGTAATTTACCATACAATTCTGTATATACCGAAACATGGATTTTTTTTGGACGCACAATGCATTGCGCGCCCTGGTGCACGATATAACGATTGGCATAACAAAGCATGGGCTGGATCATATTTTAGGAAGAGAAAATATGAATGATTATGCTGTGCAACCGTGTGCACCATGCAGATTCATAATTTTTATATTGTAGATTCATAATTTCTATACTGTAGATTCATAAACTCTATACTATAGATTCATAATTTCTAAACTGTAGATTCATAATTTCTAAACCGTAGATTCATAATTTAAATATAGTAGATTCATAATTTTTATACAGTAGATTCATAATTTCTATACTGCAGATTCATAATATCTGTACTGTAGATTCATAATTTCTGTAGTGTAGATTCATCATTTCTAAACTGTATAGTTATCAAATTATTACAGAGTTCAAAAATTGGGAATATGAACATAAAAAATTATGAACATATATTTATAAAATTATGAATCTACACTATAGATTTTATGAATCTACAGTATAGAAATTATGAATCTACAATATAGAAATTATGAATCTAGACCCGTGTGCACCATGCATGGTGCACACGGTTGCCAGCATAATTTGTCGGAAAATATCGCAAATTATGCTGTGGAAACGTGTTCACCATGTGCATGGTGAACACAAGGGTAGATCCATAATTTCTATGCTGTAGATTCATAGTTTTGTTTTTCATTTGTTGTTAACGACGTTTCTCTCTTTGCAATCGCATTATTTCGTCTTCGCAATACATATATTATGAATCTATAGTACAGAAATTATGAATCTACAGTATAGAAATAAAGAATCTACAATATAGAAATTTAGAATCTACAGTATAGAAATTATGAATCTATAGTATAGATGTTATGAATCTACAATATAGAAATTATGAATCTACAGCTTAGAAATTATGGATCTATCCCGTGTTCACCATGCGCATGGTGAACACGGTTCAACAGCATAAGTATTGGGAAAATATTGATTGGGCTTGAGTGAATAAATTTCGGGCTCATGGTAAATCAAGCTTTAAAAATTAAATGTTAAGGCTTGGGTTTTGAGATTTGCTAATTAATAAAACAAATGGTTGCGCCAATAATGATATACTATTCTTTCCAACTTTCACCTCTATGATCAATTGAGCTGCACATACAAGTATAATGATATACTATTATGATTATAGATATGTTATAAAATAATTTCATCTAGGTTTTCAAATAAGAATTTAATTTAAAAATATTAATGCTAAGATATTTGGGGTTAGCAAAGTAGTTTTATTTTGATGTTTGAAGTAAAATAATTTATTTTGATATCATGAGTACTAAAATAATTACGATTATCAAAATAATTTTTGTATTAATGGATATTTTTATGAAAATAATATAGTTTGAACAAACGCGGTATTACAACGTCAGTTCGAGACACTTGATCATTTGTATTCATGTTGTTAATAAACACATTTTTTAAAAATTTTCATTCAGTTTGAGCTGTTGATCTAGACTAAATCAACGACTCAAATCTCACCCCATTTTTAACCTAGGAGAAGCTTCGCACGTGAACCATCATATATATATATATATATATATATATATATATATATATATATATATATATATATATATATATATATATATAGGGAAGGGATCGGGTGCATTTGTGGCTTCCCGTTCGGTTGTGCGGTAGATTAATGTGCGTGGGTTATATACTTAATGTGCGTGAGTCGCGTGCTTAATGTGCCTGAGATTTGTGCTTAATGTGCGTGAGTATGTAATGTTAATGTGCGTGAGTTTTGTACTTAATGTGCCTGAGTATTGTGTTTAATGTGCGTGAAGTTTGTGCTTAATGTGCGTGACTTGAGTTCAGAATTACGAGCTCAGAAGGAAGCAGAACAGAAAGAAAATGTGAGTGAAGCTTTTCTGATTGTGTGTGAATGGATGGATATATGTAAACACACATATGGCTGATTTTATGTTAAAAACAAGACAAAATCCATTCCTCCACCACTTCGAAACAAAAAACAAGAAGAAAATGCAGCAGTGGATGCGCATAATTTTCGCAGCAGTGGATGAAGAACACACTCACGCACATTAAGCACACAACTCACGCACCTTAGGCACAAGACTCACACCTTAAGTACAAAACTCACGCACATTAACATTACACACACGCACATTAAGTACAAATTTCAGGTACATTAAGCACAATACTCACGCACATTGAATACAAACCTCACGCACATTAATCAACCGCACAACCGCACGGGAAGCATTCAACCGCACGAGAACATTACAATATATATATATATATATATATATATATATATATATATATATATATATATATATATATATATATGAATTTTATTTAAAAGATCTCAGTTAGTGATTTTTAGTTATACACTAATTTTATTTTTACAAAAAGAAAACAAGCAAAATAATATTAAGTTGAAAAAAAATAAGAATGTGTTGGATACATGTAGTAACTTGCACTCTGGTTCACGATATAACTATTGGGTTACATGATTAACCAAATCTGTATTTTTTATATTTTAATTTTTTTTAATGTGATGTCCGTGACATGTTTGCACCTAATGCACCTCACTAATCATGATGTATTGATATAGGTTCAGTACAAACCGGCCACTTTAGTCAAACCAAATCAATTATTGTTAAAACTAGTATTTTCAGTTTTGGTTATGAAAGGAATCAAATTTTATGATTCTATAATTGAAGTTACCCTCTCTAAGTTTTTAAATATATCAGTTAAACTAAATTAAAATTGAAAATATCTGTTAGAGATATTAGGTCTTGCATATCATTATATCAACTGTGTATGCAAAAATGTCATTAAGAAAGTTGTTATGAATGGGTCCAACCAAGGTGAAACCATAAATTCTGTATGTAGCAATAGTCATAAAAGAACTTTTCCTAAATAGGATACGACTGAAACTCGACACCATGTATATATGTGTGCAGGGACGGAGCAAGAAAATTATTTGAGTGGGGAGCGAAGTTTAAATGACGATAAAAATGTCAATTACAAAATATCAAATAATCATAATAAGGTTAAAATAGAAAATACATTATAAATTACAATATAATGTTTTTGATAGATTACACAATAAAAAAAACGCTAGTCTATAGGCAATGTTGAAAAAATCGCTAGGCGCCAGCTGGGGACTGCCTAGGGCGCGCCTAGAGCGCCTAGGCGGCCGCCTAGAAAGCCGATCGCCTAGCGCGTAGGCGCGATTTTTGCAACACTGTCTATAGGAACACATTCATTTTAATAAGCAATACCACCGATATTTTTTTCTTAACTGGAACAACAAAATGTTAGAGGAAGTTAAAGCTAGTCTATAGGAACACATTTAGAATAGATAAATTAAACAAAATAGAAAATGTAAGCCACATATAGGCTTAACATACACACCCCCACTAGATTGAGGATCCGTCGGACACTCCAATCTTGGACCAAAACTGAAGACACAGGTGACGACTAAGCGGCTTGGTAAGAAGATCAGCTAGCTGTTCAGAAGAGGGAATATGTTGTACAACCATCATACCATTAGTAACCAAATCTCGAACAAAAAAGTAGTCCAATGCCATATGTTTCATTCGTGAATGAAACACTGAATTTTTACAAGCATATGTGGCATTGACGTTGTCCCGGAACACCACCGGAGGCTTTTCCAGACACAACTTCAGTTCTTGTAACAAATTCTTAATCTAGAGAACCTCCGTTGCTGCATTTGCCAAAGTACGGTATTCAGCTTCCGTAGACGAATGAGAGACAGACTTCTAACGTGAGGACTTTCAAGAGATAAGATTATTGCCCAGATACACCAAGTATGCGATAGTAGAACAACCAGCAGTAGTGCAACCTCTCCAATCAAAATCAGTATACATACCCAACGACAACAATTGACCGGCCTGAAGGAACAGACCATGACAAATTGTACCTTTGAGATAGCGAAGAAGCCGTTTAGCAGCCTGTGAGTGACGACACTCCGAAGGTGCATGCATGTCAAATATAGAAAATATCAGCCACATATAGGCTTAACAATTTATTTATTTATTTATTGAAATACTAATGATTCTTTACAAGATAATATATGTTTTATATTTTCGCAAATATTTTCAGCTCAAAAAATCTAAACTCGACCACCGGGGTTCTAACTTATGACCGTCCATTTAGAATGATAACCGAGATACCATCACATCACATGATAGTTAGCACCACATGTATAAATATTAGTACAATAAAAATTAAAGAATATCAATAACATTTAAATTTTGAGTAAAAATTAAATAGAAACCAAACCAAATATAAAGCGGTTGTCAACATCACACTACCCCACCTCAATGTACATGCCTCATGAAGACCTACTTAGCGTGGATTGGGGTCCGAATATCACAAAATCCTCCCTACATTACTATCTTCATATATCAATTAAGCTTTTTTTTTTTTTTGAATGCTACTAGCTCTATAACACAAAGAGCTAATAACGCCTCCACTAAGGCTCGAACTCACAACCTTCCAAATGGAAGTCCAACCTGGGTACCATTGGACCACATAGTCCTGGTCATATATCAATTAAGCTACTCTAATGTTTTATAGTAAAGAGTTTTCATTTGGAAACGTATATAACTTATTTTCCAATACATGGGACAACAACGTTTGCTTTTCAAGATTTTTAGAGAATATTTGACATTTATTTTTTTTAATAATATAATGTTTAAGTACATAACTAAATGTGTAATATATTTCTTTTATTTTTTGGTGATGAAAGAAATCCACAATTACTATTTAACAATGTGCACTAGATAAATCTCGTTTTGTGACCTTATTCAAGAAATGATCACAAGAAAATATGTAACATAGTGGGTAAGTCATACACTTATACCACTAAGTTAAAAAAAATTAAATTGTAACATAGTGGTTTTAGACATAAAATTTCAAAAGCAATATTATGCACCTCTATGAAAATCACTCTTTGTTAATCAGTATTTGTCAAATTAGTTTGATATTTAAAATAGAAAAAAAAAATCATACAAAAAAGTATCACATCATATCATATAATGATAAAAACACAATGTGCTCCTGAGACTTACCGTAGTTGGTTCATCACCTGACTTAAATGTCATGACAGGAGGTGACAGTGTAGGTATGAGAAAATTGTCCAAGGATGTTGAAAGGTCTGGATTGAATTCATTATGCACAATTTACCTTCACAGTGATTCTAAAGACAGAGTCCTAAGGACTTAAGATTAGTACGACGAAATTGTGATCATCTAAATTAAAAAAAAAAAAAAAAAAAAAAAAAAAAAAAAAAAAAAAAAAAAACACTCTGTGTGTGCGCTAATTATAGGGTTGCGTAACATATTACAAATTGTATTTGTCGAGGAATTCAAAATCGTACACCCTACCTCCATACGAGTGTTTGGCGTGCACTGTTCACTAATTAACAACTTCACCACATGAAACACGTTTTTCCTTCTAATTAAATATTGAAATAAGGGTCAAATAGGCCATCGAACTGCACACAATAATACAATTAGGCCACTGAACTTAAAAGACCAACAATTAGGTCCCTAAACTAATTAATTTCAAATAATTTTTTCAATTTGAAGGTTTCCAACAGATCATCCTCCCAAATTAATTATTTAAAAAAATAATAAATTTAAAAAATTAATTATTTTTAAATTTAGAAAAAAAAAAACAGGACCCCGCCGGAGACGACCGTCTCCGGCCGGTTTCTTCGTCTCCGGGCGTGGAGATGAAGAAACCGGCCGGAGACGGTAGAGTCCTTTTTTAAAAAAAAAATTAAAAATGATTAATTTTTAAAATTTATTTTTAAAAAATAATTAATTTAGAAGGATGACCTGTTGACATGTTGGAAACCTTCAAATGGGAAGAATTGTTTGAAATTGATTAGTTTAGGGACCCAATTGTTGGTTTTTTAAGTCCAGTGACCTAATTAAATTAAAACACATTTTTAAAGATAAATACTTAATCATCACTATGCTTTTCAAAACAACTAAAATTTTATCCACAATGTACCATACACAAATCAACTAAAGAGAAAAACATCTCAAATCCATAAATTTAAAAAAACAAAAAAAAAAAAAAACAAAAAAAAAACAATGATGAATGATCCTGCTGACTTTCTGATAAAGTCAGCTTTTGGTTTGACTGGGACTTCCCCTCAGGGAAAAGGTGTCGCCTTCTCCAGAATCCCTTTAAAAGGCTCCAACAAATCAACAATTTCTCTATTTGCTTCCTGTCATTAAGATTCTTTATTACTGTTCTTCAATTTTCTATTTTAGCATCCTCTTTATAGTTTATATACTTTGGATTACTATCGCTAGAAAAAACTGTCTGGGAATTGCTCTTGATCCGAGTATATCCCAAAATCCACAGCGCAATGAGTGATCAAAAGGATCAGCCTCAAGCTTCTGATCTCCCTGCTGCTGCTGCGGGTATGATTTTACTCTTCTCCTCTCTCTCTCTCTCTCTGTACCATACTGTCTTTTTGGTGATTTAATTGGTAATATTGAATGTTCTTTTCTTGGTTTTTAATGGATGCTTTTAGCGCTTAGTGCTGAGGATCGTGCAGATCTTGTAAACGCCATCAAGGTGATGAGTTCTTTGCTAATCTTTACACTTTTAGCTTTTACATTAACATAAATATGAATTAAGGATCAAAGGGTGGTTTGGAGTTATTTAAGCTTTGGGTTTGTGGAATTTTTCAATTTCTGTTGCAGAATAAGCTTCAGGAGTTGTCAATGGGCCATTCTGATTTTCTGGAATCTCTTCCCCCCAAAGCTAGGAAACGTGTGGATTTCCTAAGGGAGATTCAGGTTCAAAATAAACTTCATTTCTTGTTCATTACTGTTATTTATTTTGACCCCGATCGCTTTGTTGTTTTACATATTGGTTTTGTGTTGTTATATGCTCTCAGTTTATGCAATTGTAAACTCACAATTTAGTTTTTAATGGATTTCATTGCCCCTTTTGATAAAGTTTAACTCAAATACCATATAATATTTGCTCTCTGGCAAAGAAAACCAGTATGCATATTGTATAAACTATATTATTTTAGTTTGGTAGTTGTATAAGATTTCTTTGATGAGGATCTTGATGATTTGGAGGGTACGTATTATTTTGAATCACCTCTGCCAAAGAATGTTTCAGTTATTGAAAAAGAAGCGTGGGATAATTATAGATCACGAATAAGTTGGAATAAATTCCCTGTTGTATAGACTATGTGCCTTTGTAAGCATTAATTCCTTAGGAATAGATAAGGTACTGGATAACCTGGGGGGGTGTGGTTGAGTGAAAGAGATTCATCCATCCTTAACCAAAGGTCAAGGGTTCGATCATTGGCTTTGGGTATGGAGCAGCCTTAAATCTCCAGGCCAATTGTCCCACCCAATAGAGGTGCCTACAATCCAACGAGGGGATTAGTCACTGTGTCCGACGGTGGAAACCCTAGGCTATGCCTGCTACCATTCATTTTCACTTTGATCCGAAGTCTGGTTTTTTATTTATCTGACAGAGCGAACATGACGAGCTCGAGGCGAAGTTTTTTGAAGAGAGAGCGGTGTTAGAAGCAAAGTTCCAGAAGCTTTATGAGCCACTGTATACCAAGGTAGTCCTATGCTTCCTTGCTAAAATAAATCTTTGAATTTCCATTTCAAGTTCAGATGTTTCAGAGTTTTATTATTTTCTTTTGCCATTTCCAGCGTTACGAGATTGTGAATGGTGTGAGTCACATTGAAGGAGTCTCGGATGAGAGTTCAATGGACCAAAAATTAGAACGAACTGTTGAAGGTACTCCTTAAAGCCCGATCTATTTTTATCTTTTGTGAAGGCTTTTCGATTACTCTAACAAATACTTTTTGATCCAGAAAAAGGTATTCCCCATTTCTGGCTCACAGCAATGAAGAATAATCAAACACTTTCTAGAGAGGTAACTTCAATATAAGAGTTTTATTCTGGATTCTCTAATGTAGCTGTACTATGGATTGATTAGTGATATGTTTTTTTTTTTTTTTTTTTTTTCAGATTACTGAGAATGATGAAGGTGCCCTCCATTATCTTAAAGATATTAAGTGCAGTAGACTTGATGGTGAAAAGGGTTTTAAGCTTGAGTTCTTCTTCGACCCAAATCCCTATTTTAGCAACAATGTGCTGACTAAAACATATCGCATGATTAGCGAGGAGGAACATATCCTAGAGGAAGCAATAGGGTACATGTACTGCTAAAGTTGTTCAGCCCTGAAAATGCTTTGGCTTTTTAATTCTCCCTTATGTCGTTTTCCTGGTTACCTTTTAGGACTGAGATTCAGTGGCTTCCTGGGAAAAACTTGACGCGGAAGATTTTAAAGAAGAAACCAAAGAAAGGATCCAAGGAAACCAAGCCAATCACAAAAGTTGAGGACTGTGAAAGCTTCTTTCTCTTTTTTGATCCACCTCAACTACCAGAAGATGAAGAGGCAATTGAAGAGGAAACGGTAAGTTTCTTGGATAGAATGCCACTTCAGTATCCGAGAATTACTGCCCAAATTTTAATACTCTGCTGATTCTGTGTCACTTTTCTGTAGGCTGAACTGCTTCAGTGTCAGATAGAGCAAGATTATGAGATCGGGTAAGTCAAGTATGCATATTTGTGGTACACACCATTCCCGGGAGGTGTGGTTTAGTGGAAGGGACTCATCCATCCTAAACCAAAGGTCAATGGTTCGATCCTTGGCTTTGGGTATGTAGCAGCCTTAAATCTCCAGGCCAGCTGCCCGCCCAAAAGAGGTGCCTAGAATTCAGCGAGGGGATTAGTAACTGTGTCCGACGGTGGAAACCCTGGGTATACCCAAAAAAAAAAAAAAAAGAACTTTCCAGTATAAGTATTACATTTCTATCTTGACCCTACCGTCTCACGGATAAGGACTTATCCGTAAGACAGTCTCAAAGGAGAGTCACTCTTATATCATATTATCATTAGTCTATTTTGCTTTGCCTGCTGAATCTGTGAAGTGCTTTTCTAAACTATATTATCATTATTAATTTTTTTTTTGTTTCAGAAATCTTATTATTGATTTAGCCACTAGGATCTAGTTATTGCTTCTAGTTCAACAAATCTTCTCATTATTTTCTGATAATTTGTCTTGCAGGTCAACCATCCGAGAAAAAATCATTCCTCACGCTGTGTCATGGTTTACTGGAGAGGCTGTTCCAGATGATGAAGATGACGAAGCTAACGAGGATGATGAGGAAGCGGAAGACATAGAAGATGATATGAACAAGAATGAAGAACGTGAAAAGAAAACTGATAATAAGGTATATATATTTATATTACTACTTGTCAATCATCTTTACCACTATTAGTAAAATGTATTCTAAGTCACAGGTTCTATTCTTTTCCCTTGCTTTCTTGCTTCTTAGATGCTAAAATGCTAACTTTTTACTACACCGTCTTTCAGTGATTCCTGAGGGGTAAAAAGACAAGCCAGTGGACAGTAGCGTTGTGAGTAGCCTAAAGTCGAGATCAAAATGTGCTTCTGAAGATTGTATTTGTGTCACAGAGTGTTTTATCATTATAATTTGTTCATTATTTATTATTTGATATCATTGTTCTTTTCTTCATCTCGAAGTAAAAGGGGCATGATCTGCAGCAGTTTGAATACACAGATAAGTTTTTCCGCCAACCGGTGAAAGTCTCTCCTGAGGGTTTGCAGTATTTGTTTGATCAGCATATCATGTTAGTTCCATGGAAAAACAGTGTTGAACAAAATCCTTATACATCATTTCATGTTTTGCATGTCATTTGAAGTGGCATATTTATTCCGGAGTAATATTTCAAATTTCAAGTAAAGTGTTGAGTTTAGTTTTTGCCATTAACTTGTGACCCCCCCCCCCCCCCCCAAAAAAAAAGAACTGAAAAATCTTAGTATGCAATGGGTATTTTGGTAAATATACCTTCCCCTTCCCCTTTAAGGTTGGTAGCTTGCTGCCTTGCTCCCTTGCTCCCTTGCTTGAAGATACATTGACATTTAGGCCCTCCTTGGTAAACATAGTTAGTCTATCAATTAATTTTAGCTTATTTGACCACTATTAGATGTTTGACTTGACTAAACAATCAATGATCCTGTTTAGTAAAATAGTTAGTTTATAGGTCAATTTTGGCTTTTTTGATCACTATTAGGTGTTTGATTTGCTTTAAAAATTAATATAAGTATTTGGTTAATTAGCTTTTTGTATTCCAAAATGCTAAATTAAAAAAGGTACTCAAAACAACTTTTTCAATTAGCTTTTTGAGAAAAGAAATTCTACTAAATAGTTATTAGCTAACAGCTAATTTACTAAACATCTTTCTACAATCAGCTAATGTTATCAATTAGTTATACCCCTAATAAACCCAATCAGCTAACAACAAACAACCATTTACTAAGCATGGCCAATATGTTTAATTAATTAGCTTTTTGTAATAGCTTATTTCCCCAAAATGCTAAAATTCAAAAAGTTGCTCAAAACAGCTTTTTCTACAATTAGTTAACAACTAATGTTAACAGCTATTTATCAAACGCCCACTTAGTTTTTTCTTCTGATTGCCTAATTTTATTTTTTGAATGTTATCTGTGCTCGAACTCATAACCTTCCAAATGAAAGTCCAATCCAGGTACCATTAGACCACATAGTCTTAGATATGTTTTTTCTTCTGATTGCCTAATTTACTTGTTGAACAATTAAATTTTCAGAAAACTATGCTATCAAGTTATTTAATAAGGGAAAACGTTATGCTTACTTTATAGTGAAGTAAAAGCTTGATATGTTTTTCTTGAATTAGAATGTTCTCTCATAATAAATTTGCCACATTAATATCGAAAGTCATCACTTCTTTGAACAAATATATATATATATATATATATATATATATATATATATATATATATATATATATATATATATATATTTGGATCATGGAGAAGGGGTTGACCCGACGTGCTTATTGCCTGCCTAAGTTATTGCTCTTGGTGTGGAAGTCTCTGCACCCGTCTCTAAACTTCTTCCTGCGGTCTGTGGAACTCAATCCAATCACATTTCCTCCTCACAAAATCTTGTCTAACCTATCTCCTACCTTATTTTGCTCATGAAAAATATGGGAAATTTTCACCTCCCCACGGTTTGTTAATCCACCCCGTACATATCATCACCATTCTTTCAAAGGGTCCCGTGGGGTTTGAGTCCTTCTTCAGCCAGTTGAGTACGCTCATGTTTGGTAACATAGTTAGTTTATTAATCAAGTTTGACTTATTTGATCATTATTAGCTGTTTGACTTTGTTAAACAATAAGATAAGTGTTTGATTAATTAGCTTTTTTTTTTTTTTTGTAACAACTTATTGTTTCAAAACACTAAAATTCAAAAAGTTACTCAAAATAGCTTTTTTGGATAAGTTTTTTGAGAAAGTCATTTTGCATTTATTCAGCTATAAGTTAGCAACCAATTTACCAAATATCTTTCTACAATCCGTCAATGCTATCAACTAGTTAAACCTACTACTCCAATCAGCTAACAACTATTTACCAAATACCCCTATCTCTTTCGAGTAGCTTTGAATCCATATCTTTTTGCACTTCTTGTCCCAGGCTTATTAGAGAGTTTGGATGACTGCTTAACATTCTGCTTCTGCGATGTTGTTAACCTCGGTTGTACAACTGAAACCCGCAATCCATTCCCTAGGTTGTCTCTCTAGTCCTAGCCTTTTCTAGGAATCAAATAGTTTGCTACTTTTCTTTTAATCTCATCATCCGTCATATCTTCGATAGCAATTTAACTAAGAGGATCCCCATGAATTGAACTAAAGATTGTAAATAGGCACTGTTGGATGAGAATTTGATCAAGGACATGGAAAAAGAAGTTGGACAATTTGAACAAAATCATGTATGAGATTTGGTTCCAATGCTTGAAAATGTCAATATAATTGAAGCGAAATGAAATTTCAAGAACAAGATTGATGAAATTGGGAATATAGCTAGAAACGAAGCGTGACTAGTTGCATGAGGATACACTCAAGTTGAAAGATCAAATAAACTACAATGAAACATTTGCACCAATCGCTTGATTAAAATCCATTCGAATTTTTCTAGCTGTGTAAAAACAACATTATTTTGGAAGGGTTACTTGCTTGAGGAAATTTATGTGACTCAATCTAAGATATTTGAAGATCCAAAATACCCATACCACGTGTATAAACTAAGGAAATTAAAACTCCACATAGACTAAAGCAAACACCATGTTCTTGGTATGAACGACTGACTTAGTATCTGTTGTAATATATAGGGACTAGATTTGGAAATGCGAATAAGACACTATAACACAATGAGTTGTATTGCAGCAAACTAAATCCTGAATGTTCAATTTGATCAATACACTAGAGAAATGAAGTGTGCAGATGAAAACCCCAAAAAAGAAAACAATTCAAACCACTTAGATTATCTAACTGAATATAAGTCTTGCTCTACTCTCTGTGAAAACTATTTCAAATTGAGATATCAAGACATAAAACAACTTAAAAGGAAATATGGAAGAACTTGAGAGCGATTTGAATTGAAGAATATCATCTCTACACTTTGTTCAATTTTGTACTTTAGATTTTAGACAAAGAATCCTCCCTAGGGTTCTTAAACAACTTGAGACCTTGATCAAATTAAGAATTACTAGGGCCCGGGGATTCCAACTACAATTGATGGAAGAATTGCTTGGAGATTGAAGATTGTGATTCTAAGCTAAGCGTTCATTTCAATTGCAATTTACTTTCCTTCCAAATGCTTCTATTGATTCTTATCTTAGCTATTCATCAATTGTGAACAATGTCTAGCTAATTCTTAGGGAATTAGGATTAAGTTTACTTAGCTTGTTAGGATAATGCTAGAATGTTTTGAATTGCAATAAGGAAGTGACTTGATGTATTAACTTGATTCTTGTTGGAAGTGGACTTTAATTTGTATAGACTATTGTATGGTAATGGCCACATCATGCAATAGGCCTGGGAGGTGTGTTGTTGCCAAGAGATTGGGACTACACTATAGTCTACTCCACTTGCAATTCCTACCTTGCACCAAGAGATAGAGCTTGGAAGAAGAAGTGAACTCTAAGTGTTCGATGAAATGTCTCAAGTAGTAAGGTTGATAAGAGAGTAAGATTTTGCTACTTGATAGGCCAAATAGACCTCGAGAGTGTCTTGGCAATGGAAACATCTTCCAAAAATCATGATCAATGCATTACACTACTTCCTATATTTAGGACCATTCTTTTGCATCCAATCAAGGAACACCTAGTCCTAGTCCCCTCCATTCACTTACTTGCCTCTTTACAATGCTTGTTGCTTTACTTTAATTTCACTTGTTGCTTTGATAATGCTCTTTGTTTAAGTCTTGAGACCTATCTTTCTACGCCTCTTATTCACTTGTGCTTGGCAGCATATTGTTCAATTGTCATTCGCCATCCTTAGAGAACGACATCCCGTTAAAGTTCCACTTTCCTCACAAAACTCTCTCACTTTTAAAATTGACCTTCCACGTGATCAAATTTGCAATATAATTCATTTATTATTTTCTCTACATCCCTACAATTTTAACTCACTTTTAAAAGTGAGTCCACATTTCATATCACATTAAAAAAATTACTATTTTTATCAATGTTATTATTATTTAAATTATTAAAAATGGTAAAAAAAATTAACAAAGGCTCTCTCCACTCATGACATTGTATTTTTGTTTTCTTTTTAAAAAGAACTTTTAATTTATAAATAGTGACATGGCTTATGTCGTGTCACTTTGAAAGGGAGTAAATTTTAAGGATAAAAATAGCCTAAGTTTTTAAGCTTCCCATGAGCTGGGCCACTGTTTTAGCTTCCCATCTAGCAGATTCTTGAATGGGAGTAACCTTCATGTAAATTTTTTTAGGGAGAGACCTAAGAATTTTATTGATAAGTTTAATTTCTCGAAAGGCTTCTCCCAAAACCACAACAACATTTACAACTTCTTGAAGTCTTGTATGAAAGTTTCCAATCGTTTCATCATCCTTGGAGATAGACTTTGGTACGTGCTTTCCAATAGGAGTAATTGTTACTATTCATTTCAGGGGCTCTAAGTCCACCTTCCGTGGCATTTTTGTAATTATTACAAATTTTACAATGCAAACTTGAACACTAAAATCTACAATTCTAAGACTTTTTCAGCTTTGCACATTTAGTAATAACATTTTGCACAATAAGTATTAAAAGATTGCACTTGCAAAAATATGATTGTGCGTTGCACTTAGGTTTTCGATTTTAAAGTTTATGATGAGTCGTTGGTTTTATTTGGTTTAGTAGTTCACTTTTTACCGCTTAAGGTCTAGCACCTAAAGTTTAGATTTAAAATTTAGCATTTTCGTTGATTTTATAAAATTTATCAGATTTGCATATTAGTTGTTAAAGATTACATATTTAAGTGTTCAAGTTTGCATACGAAATTGATGATAATTACGAAAATGTCACTTTATTTTTTTTGTAAAAAAATCTAATCAGATAAATCAATTTTTTACAAATGTAAGGCTGAAACTGATTCATATTTCTCCACTATAGTACTGTTCTCACAGATCCTTAGCATATATATATATATATATATATATATATATATATATATATATAATTCTGGTGCAATTAACGTCTATAATCAAAGAACATTCTTGCCAGTTGCCATTGAATGGCCAAGATGTTATTCACTGTCTGAATTTGGTATTATTTATTTGTTTATTTATATTTTAAATTTATGTATTGATAAAAATGGCACCAACATTGAAAAATGAAAAAAAGAAAAACATGAATAAACAGACAGACAAATTGCCAGTCACGTTATTTGTCTGGTAGTCACCATAGCTTCCATAGCTTAGTCTTTTGGGGCCACTGAATAAATATCTTTCTCGTGTGATTTTCATTTTGTCCTAGCCTTACAAATAATAGCCATGGCCGTCATAATTGCCATCTTGATCAAGAATGGTCCAATTTACTGAAGTTACTTGTTCCTTATACGCAATTAATTATTAATTAATGTCCAAATTAACGAAAATAGTAATTTAATTTATGTCTCAGATATGTCAATTATCAATGTCATTATATTCTTCAATAATTAATGGATAAATATTGCCATTCAATTTTAATAACGTGACATATATGACATCTTTCCTAAATTATTAGTGGTGTAAACATGTTTACCCATCTTTTTTTTTTTCGGTTCGAAGACCATGTTTTTTTCCTCCATTTTTTTCTTCGTTTGATCTCCTTCCGCTGATAACAATATTTCTCCTTCTCTCTAATATATATCACGTTTTAAAAATTGAAAGACAACATTTAAATCACTAATAGTTCATGAGAGACATTGATAATTGACATATTTGTGAGGAGCATAAATTACAATATTTTTCTTCAAAATATATATATGTTTCTACATTATCTTTACATTTAATGTGGTTTTCTAAATATAAAGACAGCAATTATAAACAATCTAGTCATATTAATCAAGTTGTAAAAAAGAAAATCGAAAGTAACATTTAACAAAGTGATACCATTATTTTGTATTTTTTGTAAATATTTTTATTTTTATTTTTTGTTTAGTGACAAGAAAAATCCACAGTTATTGTGCTATGATGTACGTATATTGGGTAATTTCTGGCTGTTACCCTAATCGACAAAGGATCACACTGGAAATGAAATTAAAAATTTCTCTCAATTACATCTTTGTCCGTATGAGACAGAGCTAATATTATACATTTATAAGGGACTGTACACTTGCATAATCTTGAAGGAATGCAAGTGTTTGCTAAGCTTTCATGTCGTTATCTTGGATCTCCGTAGCGTCAACTCAATGTAATTACATATATATTATACATTTTGGACCCACTGTACAACATAATCTTTAATTTTCCATTTTCTTTTCTGATTTTTTTATGAAAGAAAAAGCTTGGTTAATTACTTGGGAATAAAGACCCACCAATATTGCAATGTTCTCAGCTTACCTTTACTCTTCTCATTGAAATATTTTACATTATTGGAGTATTAAATTATTCCAATTACTCTAACCACAATTTATTAACAAATTATTGTATGAATCATAACAAAAAGTATATTTTTAATATACTAAATGTACATTATTCTTGTATTAAATATACATTATATAAAATAAATTAAATAATGCATTTTCAGTACTCAAATAATGTATTTTTTTCCTGAATACAATATATATTTTTAATATACTAAATGTATATTATTTATGTACTGAATGTAAATTATTTGACAGTATAGTTCACACAGATGTATAGACCATGTTCCATATAATTTATTATCACTAACAAATATTGAGAGGTAATTTAAGTAAATAGCGCTAACAAGTGTGGAACAGTGAAAGTGTACGTTAAGATAGAAAACTCGAGATATAGTTTTGGCTATATATAAATGTTGTGTCCAAGTAATTCTCAACAAAACTTGTGGCTATATATTCCATGAACCCAAAACCTAAGGATCCCTTATGCTTATATCCTTGGATTTTGTGATATGAAGTAAATAGCGAGAAGTATCTCAGTAATGAAAGGCCTGAGTGCTTTGCTTTTTTTGTTTTTTGTTTGTTTGTTTTTTTTTTTTATTTTTTATTTTTTTTATTTTTTGTTTTTTATTTTCTTATTTTGTTTTTTATTAAGGTTTATTCCTCTCCTAGTGTGAATTTGGATCAGGATATTCGTTGAGCACTACACTATACATACACTCAATATTTCAACTATTGAACTATGCCCCGGGTGCTTACATGTTCCACTTATGCATATATTAGAGGGGGCACAAAATGTTTTTTTTTTTCTTTTCAATTTTGGAGGGGATAAGATTAATTAGGTCTAAAAATTAAAATATGCCAAATCCAAGTTGTAAATGAGTGACTCTCTATGAGACCGTCTCACGAATCGTTTTCTGTAAGATGAGTCTAGTCAAGATAGAAATGTAATACTTATACTGAAAAATGTAATACTAATTAGGAATAAAGTATATGTTACTTATAAGGAAACTATAATACTTTTGAGAAAAAATGTAATACTTAAATCAAAATGTAAATGTATATATTACATTTTTCTTCAAAATATTACACTTTTTCCGTTATAAGTAATAAACACTTTATTTCTAATTAGTATTAATTTTTCAGTATAACTATTAAATTTTCATCTCTCACACAAATTTTTGCCTTTGTAAATAACGTATTAGCTATAAACTATAATAACATGGCGTGAAGGTTATATATCACAAAATACGCATTTGACTAGTACAAGATGTTGGAGGGGACGGCAAGACACACAACGTTAATTATTGTGTGAATGAAATGTTAGAGGTTGTGATGATAGTGAAATATTGGAATGCAGCCACAAATGCATGGCCATAATAGTTTGGTATTGCGTTGGATTTAGCAGTAACTCATTGATAGTTTTGATCCTGCAATTGGGTGAGAAACAGAAAATGACATATTGGCTCTAGTTAGAAGATGAGTGGCATACTTTGGATAAGACTCTGAGTAAAACAAAACAGGATGCGGTACGATATCATGGGTATGAACGGCAGGGAAACAAGTACACAACACAACATTAAATGGCAAGACAGTATTAAAATCCAGAAAGAGTGGCCTAATAGAAAAACAAAACTTTCGTATGTGAAGGTTACAAGTTTGATTCTTGCCTGTTAGGCGTCAGTTATAGGTTGGCCAAATTCAGCCCCTACTCGATTCGAGATGTGGCGTTGTGGTTTATCATGGAGGGATGTAGTTAAATTGTTAATATCTAATTATTTATCACCAAATGATTTTAAGTATGATATGACAATTAGATAGTCAAAAAACTCTATGGTTAAGCGTGCTTGATTTACAGTAGTCACGGGATGGGTGACCCACTGGATCCAAAAATTGGTATCAGAACCGAAGTCACAGGTTCTAATCGATGGCGAAGCGAAAGTTGAGTCCAGTCCCGGGAGGAGGTCACAAGTTCTAATCGATGGCGAGGCGAAAATTGAGTCCAGTCCCGGGAGGAGGATTAGTGGGCGCGGAGGATAAGGACCGAGTCAGGTATGCTGCGCAACTGGACTTGGTGATCATCAGCATGCGACAGGGGCTGGAAGGGGGACCGAGTCAGGTATGCTGCAACTGGACTTGGTGATCATCAGGGGCTGGAAGGGGGATTGTTAGGCATCGGCGGGATTGGTCGGGTTCAGCCCCTACTCGATTCGAGACATGGCGTTGTGGCTTACATGGAGGGATGTGGTTAAATGGTTAATGCCCACCTACTTAGAACTCCGTGGTTATGCGTTGTGGCTTACCATGAGGGATGTAGTTAAATGGTTAATGCCCACCTACATAGAACTATGTGGTTAAGCGTGCTTGACTTACAACAGTCACAAGAGTGACCCACTTAGAACTATGTGGTTAAGCGTGCTTGACTTACAACAGTCACAAGAGTGACCTACTAGAAAGTAAGCATAGTGCAGCACTCAGATCCAACATTCCAACACTCTTTCTTTTGAGCTCGTCGCACAAGATTTTTCAAATGCAATTTAATTTATCTTTTTTGTGTGATTTGTTTATTAATACACAGAAACATTGTTTACCTATTACACACTTTCAGATATTAGCTACCGATTTTTTCTTGTCACAAAAAACAAAAGAGTATAGCCTCTGTCATAGACGGAGCCAGAGGGGGGGCAGGGGGGTCAGCTGCCCCCCCTCACCCCACCCCACCCCTACCCTATATTGTATATAATATGTATATATAGTACATTATTCATATAAGTATTATAAAACAAATTATGTAAACAAAAGTTGTGATAGACAAGGTGGTAGTTAATGTGTATGAATTTTGGAATGGCCTGGGTTTGAGTCTTTGCATTGACAATGTCACAGTCTTCTTCACTTTTTTGATTAACACAATTAAATTTTGGCATGATATATATAACTTCCATTATAACTTTCTTTATATTAATAATGGAATGTGTAATTTATAATGTGTTTTATATTCGAATTGTTTTATCAAATTAATTATTTTTCATATTTTGTTATAAATATTTTTATAAAATTTTAATATATTTTATTTTTCGCTATATCCAACAATATTTATTGTTATACTTTTTAAGTATTTCATTTTTTTAAAACTTTTTCTTTTATTTTAATTTTTTTCCCTCACTAAAAAAAATTTCTGAATCCGCCATTGAATCCATCCTTACTTCTTTGCTCCCCCCTCAACATATTTTCTGGCTCCGTCCCTGGCCTCTGTCTTATATTATAGGTTTAAACGAGAAAATAGCAAATTAACTCTCCGAAAGAGGTGCCATGTAGGTCAGTTTAGAAAGTCAATAATGTTTACGTCAAATACTATTTTGTATAAATACAACCACAAAAAATCGTTTTTTAGTTTAAAAATCAAGTCTTGTTATCACATATATACACAGCAAATTGTATCATGAACCAAGGTCATGTTGCTTCATGGATTTTGGCTCACAAAAAAAAATATTATAGGTTGATTAAAACAAATCATATTCATTCAAACAATAATGCATGTTCATATAGTGACACTGATCACCATCATAAATAAATTATTTTCTATTTATTTTAGTAGAAAAAAAAACCAATGTATGAAAAATAAATCATTAAAAATATCTTGTTAAAATCTTTTAAATAACACTCCTATTGATATATTTTTCAAAAAAAATATGGTTTCAATAATTGTGTTATAAACTTGATATATTACTTGCTTCATGTATGTTACTATATAATAATTATCCTTGAGACAACACCAGTCAAGTTGGTTGGACAGTTGGATAATTAGTAGCCATATTGTTCCAAGTTTAACTTGGAGTTGTCTATTAACCTTCTTAATTTGAGCATGCATGTCATCAGTCATGGATACTTTAAATTAATTTACCTCTTTATGATCTTTTATTGATTAGGGTTAGTCACAAGACGAGGTTCTCCATTCAACATATACAAACAATAAACTTTTGGTTTATGATCTTTTGTTATATTATAAATTATGTAATCAAATTTCATGCTCAATGCGCGTTGGATCTTGTATCAAATCTTTAAACACGATTTGTAGTATTTTTGAAGATGAGAATATAATATTGTCAATTGAAGAAGTTACGAAACTAGAGTGAGGTTACTAAATTAATGTTACACTAAAATTCGATTTCGTTTACCAAAAAAAAATAATAATAATAAAAGAGATACTCCGTATAAAATGTCTTAAGGAGAAAATTAACTTGGGTCAGGAAAAATATCTCATATATAGAAGATTAAAAACAATTGAAATGCAAAGAGAAGTAAAATGATCAAAAGATAATGAAATCATCATATTTTTTTTTTTGTTATTGATTGTTTTAGTATTACATAGGAAATGTTAGAATCACTACTATAATTCTACGCTTTTATGTCGATTATTTTTCGTGATTTATGTTGATTATTAAAGTGATGTAAAAGGCATCGACGTAATATACTTTTTTATAGACGTTGGTTCACTAACCGACGTCTATACCATCATATTTACGTCGGCTATACACAATATTAGGACTCTATCTATGTATTTGAGTCTACTTATGATTTCCAATCATAGTCTCCATCTGTCTCCTCTTGTATATATACTTACGTCCTGTACTTTTGTAATCCATCACTGTTGATACAATCAATTACAGTTCTCATCTGGTATCAGCTAGCTAGGGTTTCTATCCAATGGAACAGACGCACGAGCCATGAGAGTGAGACCGGTTTCGACAATATGTCTATGTTTTCGCTCCACACGGTCATTTTGTTCGTGAGTATAGGCATATAGGACTGTGTATGATAGATTCCTAATTTTGTGAGAGAGGAATGTAACTTTTTGCGCTCGGCAACTAAATCAGATTGGATAGATTTGATCTTACGATTGAAAAGTCTTTCAACAAGGAAATGAAACTTTTCAAAAAAATCATATAGATCCGATTTTTGTTGTGAAGGATACCAACACCATGCAAGGAAATTCTTCTTCAGGGCAATAGTTTTGGTGGGTTATACACGCTACCAGTTCGAGTTTGTCACCTTCCGTGTTTCTTTTAGCTCGTGCGTCTTTGTCTGTCTGGCACGATCGTTTGGGTATCCACACCATTGTGTCCTTAGTCGTGTTCTTCCCTTTTGTTCGGTTAGCGGGTCTAGTAGAGCTATTCGTTGTAATTCTAGTTTATGTAATGCGTGTCAAATGGGTAAATATGCTCGTTTTCCATTATCACGTGTTGATACTTCTAGTTCAAACATTCTTGATTTAATCTATACTGGTATTTGGGGTCCAGCTCCTCTCGTATCTTCTGATGGTTATAGATACTTTGTTCTCTTTGTCGATGATTTCTCTCGTTTTACTTGGTATTTTCCCATGAAACAAAAATTTGATCTCTATGATATTTTTTAAAAGTTTCGTGTCCTTGTTGAAAGACTTTTCAATCGTAAGATCAAATCTATCCAATCTGATTTTGGTGCCGAGTACAAAAAGTTACATTCCTCTCTCACAAAATTAGGAATATATCATAGATAGTCATGTGCCTATACTCACGAACAAAATGGCCGTGTGGAGCGAAAATATAGACATATTGTCGAAACCGGTCTCACTCTCATGGCTCGTACGTCTGTTCCATCTAGGTTTTGAGATTTTGCGTTTGAGATTACAGTTTATTTAATTAACAGAATGTCATATGCTATTTTAAATAATTTCAGTCCCCATTCATTATTGCATAAATCTTCTCCTTCATATTCTTTTCTTCGTGTCTTTTTTATCCTCATCTACGTCCCTATAATCGTCACAAAATGTCTTACAGATCCTCTCCATGTGTCTTTCTTGGTTATCCTGAGTCGTTTAGGGGTATAGATGCATGAACTTACAAACTAATAAGGTGTTCGTATGCAGGCATGTCAAATTTGATGAAGCTGTTTTTCCTTTTGCTACTAAAACTTCTGTGCAGAAAATTTTAGATTCACAATCTAAGCCGTGGGTTGCATCTATTCTTCACCCCGTGGTGACCAATCCCGCTGCCCGCGTTCAGTCCAAACCAGCACAGCCAACCGCATCGGTTCGGACCGAACCAGCTGTCGGCAGCGCCTGGATAGAACGACGCTGCACTGCTGGCAATGCCTATTGAGGCCGAGATAGCACAGCAGGCTGTCTCGGTAGCAGCTGCTCGTCCGCGTGGGCGCCCACGGGGCCGGTTTACTCGACCGAATGTCCGCACGCATGACATGGAGACACGGAGCCAGTCTTGCGCACCTCCTACAGTTTTGTCAGCTCAGGTTTGCACCACTGATCCCACTTGTTACACACATGCTGTCAAACACTTGGAATGGTGCCAGGCCATGGATGAGGAATTTAATGCTTTATTACAGAATCAGACATGGTGTTTGGTTCCGTCTAAACCTAATCAAAATGTGATTAGTTGTAAATGGGTCTTTCGAACCAAGAGAAAAGCGGATGGTTCAATTGAGAGATACAAAGCCAGGTTGGTAGAAAAGGGATTTAATCAGGTTCCGAGTCAAGATTTTTTTGTCACATTCAGTCCAGCGGTAAAACCTACCACAGTCAGGTTACTTCTTTCTTTAGCTATATCTTCCAGTTGGACGTGAGACAGCTAGATGTTCATAATGCTTTCCTCAATGGTAATGTAACACCCCCTAATTTCCATGCTATTTTAAGCCTTAAACATGCAGATATCTAAACAGAACATCAGACACATCGGAAGACTGAAAGAGGAATATATAAACTGGAAGTAAAAGGGGTGCTATGCCACGCTCACCCAGAGGTGAACGCACAGGCTAACATCTGCATAGTTCAACATCTAAAACCGTACATGTTCAAAGTACTAAGTCTATACTTGGTTCACAGGCCACAAAACACAAGAAAGGAGCTACACTAGCTGGCACTAAACCGCGCTCTCGTCTAAACATCACCTGAAAGAAACACATAAAAGATGGGACGACGCCCGGTCAGCGAATAATGCTGGTAACCCACCAATACATGTGAAATATCATACATAGATAAGATATATATACATTTGTAAAGTCATTTGCGAAACGGAATATATATATATATATATATATATATATATATATATATATATATATATATATATATATATATATATATATATATATATATATATATATATATATATATATAAGTTCAAAACCAAGAGCAAAGATCAACACAGGACTCAAAGCATTCACAACAAGATAAGGGAACACATCCCAAGACTACGAAGAACAACAACGACTCACAAGGACGGCTCAAGGTATAATCTATCATCACACAATAGATTAACACCCGACATGCACAACTCAAAAGAATAAGGACACGACCAATGGCAACACATGCCTTTGTGACAACACACGTCACAAGAAGAGAACTCACAACAACGGCTACACAAGCCTTCGTGACATCACCCATCACGAATTGATATGCCGTCCTTATGCCCAGTTCCAACCTTATGGCTACCCCCAACCTTATGTCTAGTTCCAACCTTTACCTCCAGGACCCCTGTACACCAAGTCCAACCTTATTCCTCCGAGGATCGTCGTCCCCTCTCCGGCAGATCTCCAACAGAACCACCGATTTCATAGTACACGAGGGTACCGATCACACACACGGCAACACATGCCACCCAAGAAATACGTGAACCTTGCACAAAGGTCACAAACTCCATAATCACGTCATGGCCACCACGAGGACCACTGCCGTACCTTGGTGACTAGTGCCCCATACCACTAATCGTGCAATCCAGGTACAGCCACACACACATCACACCTCAACAGGAATCAATCAACGGATCACAACGAATATATGAAACCATACTCAATCAAGGAATGGATCACAGTCCAACAACAACGATGAATAACACAAGTTATCATCAACGATAGGAAGGTACAAACAACACACACGCTAGCATTTAAACACCGAACTAGCATGCTTATCAAACGGGTAAACCAAACGTAGTTCCGAAGAACACACAAGACTCATCACGGTTCAACGAAACATAATGTTGAACACTTAGCACGATTCAAGACGCCAAAACCTACATGGATTCCTACCATATAGTTCTAACTTCTAAACATACGAAACATCAAGAAGACGCTCAAATAGTTCCACAAAAGAACATCGGGAAGTCAAAAGACCAAATACCTAGTCAAAAGAATCACGGGGAACGAATCCCCAACCAACCACATCATGTTCCCCGCGGGTGGACCCATGGTAGGCCCCTACCCGTGGTTTCACCTGCGGGTACACACCCATCGGCCTCATGTTCCCCGCGGGTGGGCGACGGGTAGGCCACTGCCCGTCGTTCCGCCCGCAGGTACACACCTGTACACCAAAATAATCCCTTCGGGGATTTTCAACACCAAGCTCAAATTCAAGTCCAAAACATGTCAAATCTCACCAAATACAACAAAATGACTTGAATCAAAGGAATAGCCAAGCAATGGCATACAAGAACCCTAAACACAAGCTCTAGATATGCATTTTCACAAGACAATGTATAAACTCTCACATTTCATAGCAAAACACATGTAGAACCCAAGAAATCATCATATAGGTAGGCAAAATAGATTTTGTAGAGCATGGGTTACCTCTTGTAGACAAAAACCTTCACTTAACACTTCACCAAGCTCCTAATAAGGCTCACCTTCCAAACCCACTTCAAGAACACACCAAAAGATCATAAAGATTCTATCTTTAAGAAAAGATACCTTAGAAAACACTAAAAACACAATATGAACATAGATCTTACCCTCCTAGATGCCCAAATGTATGAAAGGTAGAATCTTGGAGACAATTCTTGAAGATTTGACAAAGCTTCAACTTGGCTTGGAAGAAAAGCTATCTACCTTTTTAGAGAGAAGTAGAGCCGGCGAAACGGTCTCGCGGGGCGGGACGGGGCAAAATACACCAAAGCCCGTCCTCGTAGCGGGACGGGCTAAAAAGCCCGCCTCTTAGCGGGCTTGGAATGTGGCCGGCCTGGCCCGCCATGCCAAAGCCCGTTGGCGGGACGGGCTAGCCCGCCAATCAATTTTTTCACTGTGTTAATTTTTCAAAAAAAAAAAAAATTCACTGTACAATATGCTTAAAAAAAAAAAGAATCACTGTACAAACGTACAGTACACTAACACAGTAACATTACCTAGTATTGTATTCCTATAAAACTATAATCCTATATATAAGTTATAACACACTAACACAATTACACAAACCAAAATAACATGTATTAAATACTAAATATATATATATAATATATATGTATTAGCAGGTCGCGGGCTAAACCCGTGACCCGCCCCGCCTGGACCCGTGATCCAGGCGGGACGGGCTAAAAAGCCCGCCTCCTGGCGGATCAAAATTTGAAGAACCCGTCCCCTACCTACGGCAGTACGGGACGGGTCGACCCGACGGGTAAAATGCATTTTTTACGGCTGTAGAGAGAAGGTAGAGCTAAAGTTTGAAAAGTGTAAGGAGAGAAATGATGATTGTCTACTAGGTTAGCTTGCATTACTAACACAAGGTGAAAAGTCATGAATACCCTTACTAACAGAAAGAGGTGTAAGGGAACAAGGGAACTCCTCACAAAGCTTAAGGTACAACCTTGACTTTGGGGTTGACTAGTCAATTACTAGTCCCCGACTATTGAATTTTCAGGAATTTTAGGAATTAAATTACTAATTGAATTAGGATTAATTACTTAATTAATCCCTTAATCGATTTTGGATTACGGGGTGTCACATCCTCTCCCCCTTCAAAGAAGCTTCGTCCCCGAAGCTTGGGTACGACGAATTAAGACAAACGGTGAAATGAAACAACTATGTGACAAGAATGCCAAGAACAATCTCTTTTGGTCAAAACCCAAAAGGATTCACACAGATTCAAAGCAAGAAAGAAGGTATACTAAAACAAGAATTGGAGGAATTTAACCAAAGTATATATAGAGCATATCAAACTCTAAACCAAACACAACCACCAACTTCTAGCCAACAACTACGATCTAACAACTATTTCAAAGCATCAACCACAAAACTAGCTACTCAACAAAACGAACAAGCAAGAACATGCACACAAAGCAAACAACAAGCAACTACTAACGGTAACAACAACTAAGAAGATAACAACAACTAAGGAAGGGCGAACAAGATCACCACAACACCGAGCTAGAACGACTCGCTCTTCGACTCATCGGTGCTCTCCTCGGATTCTTCATCATCCCCACCCCTACGGCTTGAACTGGCCTCAATCTGATCTAGCCTTTGGTGCACGGCAACAAACTGCGTCTTCATGTACGCGAAGCCTTCTTCAATCATGCGGTTCTGTTGACGAAGCACAGTGACAACACGCTCCTCATGCGTCATGGAGTCATGCTCTCTCTTGGTGCGAGCTTCCCTTGTTCTTTGATTTTCTTCACTTTCAGAATCACTTTCCTCGGCCTCGGCAGCTTCCGGTGCTTCCACTTCTTCCTCACGGCCTGCTTCACCCTCATCTTCTTCATCGCCTCCCAAACTCTGGACTGCGAGGTTCAACTTCCCGCCATGAATCCCAAGCTCGGCTGCCAACTCGGCTCTTTCTTCGGGGGATTTCCTTGCAACTTCTTCGAGAGTGATGTAATCATCATCGTCCAACTGAAACAAATTGCAACTTCGGAGATTGGTGGCATCCAACACCAACTTTCCCACGGCCTTCGGTAAACAACCTTCAACACTTACACCTTTCCTAACATGAATCCAGCTCAACACCATCCCATACGGTAGGCTCTTTCGGTTATGATCACGGCAGAAAACCATATGTTGCAACATCAAAGCTGGCAGATTGAACTTGACCATATTCTTAAGGCAAAAGGCAAATGTGCACTCCAACTTTCCCAACAACTTACTTTTGTTGTTATTGGGCAACAAACAGTCTGACACCAGCATAACCAAGATCCTTTGCTCCGCTAACAACTACTTTTTCTCCGGCCTTGAAGCTTGAGTGAAACCACTTGTGTGATCCAACAAATAACTCAAATAGTCCCGGTACCCTATGGTATCCGTACTAATCCACGAGTTACTGCTATACTGAGCAACTCCCGAAGCAGATAGACTCAAGAGCTGAGCCAGCCTCTTTTCAGACAGAACTACCTTCACACCTCTCACCTTAGAGGTGATCTCAAGGCTATCACCATCCTTTGTCACAACCATGTGACGATAAAATTCCTTAACCAAACTCGGGTAAGTCTCGGCCATTATGGCGAGGAACCCATCCAACAAACCTTGGAATCTAAGCATATCCAACAAAGAATTAGGAAAAGATTCTGGGTCAAAGGCTTTACCTTCAAGAACGAGGTAATGGGCATCCACCCATTCCGCTTTCCTAGCTAAACTTGACCTTCTAGGCATGGTAGGAGATGACTCAAAGCTCAACAAAAGAAGCCCACAACTTCTCCTTCTTCTCCTCTTCACTCTCGCTGCCTCTCACTCTCTCGCTGCTCTCTCGGCGTCGCGGCAACATAGCAGGTCGACGACGAGGCTCCGGCGGCGGCGACTCCGGTGGACGGCGGTGGTGCGTCGACGGGCAGGTGGTGGTGGCGGGTTGCAGGTGAGGCGACGGGTGGGGGGGGGGGGGGGTGTGTGTTTCAGCTGCACACGGGTAGGGAAAGAAGGGAGGGAAGGGAGATTTGGGAATTTAGGGATTTGGGAAAAATTGGGAAAAAGATGATTTAATTTGGGAATTTGGGTAAAGTGGAAATTGATGGTTTAGATGGAATTAAAATTGGGTAGGTTTAAAGAAAGATAATTAGCTCAAGTGGTTTAGGAGTTAGGTGCAAGAATACCCGAGTGCAAAGGTTATAGAATTAACCCAAGCATGATTCACTTCAAAGATAAATAACTAACTCCACAACGAAGCTTGCTCCTAAAACTAAGAGAATCATCTATCAAGAAGGGCTTACACTTAATTCCCAAAAGAATCATTTATCAAGGGAAAACATGACAAGGATAGCCAAGTAACTCAAGTAGACAACGAAGAAACACAAGACAACACACAAGGCAACAAGGAACAAGATGCGTACTAAAGACAAGGGTAGGGCTAGAAAAGGATTACCTGCTAGCTCCTCCTCCACTAAACCCTCGGTCTCCGCCTGCAAACGCCCCATCACGAAGACTCTCCCCGATGACCTGGCCCCAGCTGGTCCGCGGCTCGAGCTACCTCCCGCTGCTCCTCCGGCTCCTGGGGGTGGCGGCAACGCCCTTTGATTGGTCTGATGAGGGCACTCGGCAACTTTGTGACCCCTATCTCTGCAACGAAAGCATCGTAACACGAAGCCGCTGCAGTTCTGACCGGCATGTACCTTTCCACATCGATGACAAGAAGATGCCTTGACTTGATTCCCTTGCTCCATCCGGTTGGGTCCTTGGGTTGAAGATGACACATTCTTAGCTTGAAAACTCGGTCGTGGCTTCTTAAAGGTGGAAGAACCTCCGCTCTCGGTCCTCTTCCTCGCTAGCTCATAAGACCCTCGCTGAAGCTGCTGAACACGGTACAGATCCGCGGCACTCACATAAGCATCCTTAAGAAAACTCGGCTTGCTCACAGTCAAAGCCTTTCGTGCCTCATAATTCAAGCCGGCAACGAATTTCTCGACCTTAGCGAGCTCCGTAGGCACGAGCATCCGAGCCAAGCGCGCCAACTCCAAAAACTTCTTGTGGTACTCGACCACTGACAGAGATCCTTGCTAAAGGTGGAGGAATTCCTCGTACATGGCGGCTTGCACGTGTGCCGGGTAAAACCTCTCGCGCATCCTATCCTTAAGCGCAGACCAATCGAACTCAGGCTCCTCAAGGTAGGTCGGACCCTCATGAATCCACCACAGATCAGCCTCGTGACAGAAGTAGAACGTTGCCAATTCTACCATTCTCTCCTCAGGACAACCCACAATCGCGAAGATCTTGTCGAACACTCTCATCCATTCCTCCAAAACAACCGGGTGTTCTTCACCTGCGAAGGTCGGCGGCCTGTGACCCACACCAAACGATCCATGTCCCTGTGCCCAGCAGGTTGAGGAAGTGGCACGGGATGGTTGTTGTTCAGCAAAGCCTCACTAAGAGTCTGCATCGTCTGCGTCAACTGCTACAGGTTCTGAGCAAGCTGCTCATTCGTCGTGCAATCCAGGTACAGCCACACACACATCACACCTCAATAGGAATCAATCAACGAATCACAACGAAGATATGAAACCATACTCAATTAAGGAATGGATTACAGTCCAACAACAACGATGAATAACACAAGTTATCATCAACGATAGGAAGGTAAAAATAACACACACGCTAGCATTTAAACACCGAACTAGCATGCTTATCAAACGGGTAAACTAAACGTAGTTCCGAAGAACACACAAGACTCATCACGGTTCAACGAAACACAATGTTGAACACTTAGCACGATTCAAGACGCCAAAACCTACATGGATTCCTACCATATAGTTCTAAACATACAAAACATCATGAAGATGCTCAAATAGTTCCACAAAAGAACATCGGGAAGTCAAAAGACCAAATACCGAGTCAAAAGAATCACGGGGAATGAATCCCCAACCAACCACATCATGTTCCCCGCGAGTGGGCGGCGGGTAGGCCACTGCCCGTCGTTCTGTCCGCGGGTACACACCTGTACACCAAAATAATCCCTTCGGGGATTTTCAACACCAAGCTCAATTCAAGTCCAAAACATGCCAAATTTCACCAAATACAACAAAATGACTTGAATCAAAGGAATAGCCAAGCAATGGCATACAAGAACCCTAAACACAAGCTCTAGATATGCATTTTCACAAGACAATGCATAAACTCTCACATTTCGTAGCAAAACACATGTAGAATCCAAGAAATCGTCATATAGGTAAGTAAAATAGATTTTGTAGAGCATGGGTTACCTCTTGTAGACAAAAACCTTCACTTAACACTTCACCAAGCTCCTAATAAGGCTCACCTTCCAAACCCACTTCAAGAACACACCAAAAGATCATAAAGATTCTATCTTTAAGAAAAGACACCTTAGAAAACACTAAAAACACAATATGAACATAGATCTTACCCTCCTAGATGCCCAAATGTATGAAAGGTAGAATCTTGGAGACAACTCTTGAAGATTTGACAAAGCTTCAACTTGGCTTGGAAGAAAAGCTATCTATCTTTTTAGAGAGAAGGTAGAGCTAAAGTTTGGAAAGTGTAAAGAGAGGAATGAGGATTGTATACTAAGTTAGCTTGCATTACTAACACAAGGTGAAAAGTCATGAATACTCTTACTAACATAAAGAGGTGTAAGGGAACAAAGGAACTCCTCACAAAGCTTAAGGTACAACGTTGACTTTGGGGTTGACTAGTCAATTACTAGTCCCCGAATTTTCAGGAATTTTAGGAATTAAATTACCAATTGAATTAGGATTAATTACTTAATTAATCCCTTAATCAATTTTGGATTACGGGGTGTCACAGGTAATTTCACTGAAACTGTTTACATGCCACAACCACCTGGATATATTGATGTTCAATTTTCTAATCATGTCTGTTTGTTAAAGAGATCCTTGTATGGGTTGAAACAAGCCCCAAGATCTTGGTTTAACTGTCTTCATGCCTTTTTATTGCCCGTTGGATTCCAGGCATCTAAAACATATGTGTCACTATTGTATTACTCCCAGAATTCCACTTATGTTTATCTTCTTGTTTATGTTGATGATATTCTGGTGATGGGCAGTGATCTGAATCTTGTGAGTTATTTATTGTCAAAATTATCTACTACTTTCAAGATTAGGGATCTCGGTGAACTAGGTTTCAAAATATATAATATCATTATAATATGTAATATTTACGATTGTCAAATACTTACGTCATAACTAAACCAGTTTGGTTCCTTTAACCGATTTGGATTGTTTCTATTAAATGATTGTGATGATTTGATAGATCTTTGCATAATATACCCCAACAAATCTATATAAGTAACTGTATTAAATTAATATAATGTAAAGTAATGTCGAATATATTAAAATCATGTACTTGTTAACTACTTTCTTGATATTTGGACGGGGTCTGCCTCCAATAAAATTAAACCAGTAAACTTCATATAAATCAGGACAAATCAAACTCATAGGAACCGACATCGTATTGCTTTTTTTAAAAATAATAATACGTCGGGTTATAAAACTCGACGTATTATGTGTGTGTGTGTGTGTGTGTGTGTGTGTGTGTGTGTGTGTATGTATTTAAAAAAAAAATTGGTTTTTAGAAAAAAAATCGACGTTAAATATATTTTTTTAATAATTATTTTAGTCATCTTTTACGTTGGTTTCTCAAATATCGATGTAAATTGGATGACGTAATATTCCCATTTTTGTAGTAGTGAATGAGACAAAAAGTTTCAAAACAAGACAAATTAAAGGAATTGGTTATTTATACAAGAACGATCCAAATGCTCTTCTATTAACGGACTGCGTGATTCGAATGTTCCTCTAAGCGAAGTAGACGCTTCTAACGGAAAGCTTTGACCTCTGTATCCTTCGAGTATGATTTAGGACGAATTGAACCTGAGGTTAGACCTTAGTCAAGCTAACTCCGAGGTTGGACTTCAATCTAACCAATCCCGAGGTCAGGCCTTAGTCTAATCGCCCCCTACTCATCCACTTTTGGCTTACTCTCTTGGATTTCACTTCATTGGATTGTCTTCATTGACCGGGTCTAATATATCCATCAGCAGTCCCTCACTCTATGACCTGCAAGAATTTAACAATGAAAAGGGAGTAGTTGAGTATGAGTTTCATTGACCTAAGAACTCGTTGCTAGTTATTGCGAACCACATCCCATCTCTAGAAATTCATAGATCATTGGAATTCCCCAATGGTAACCAACCCCACTATCTAATCCATTAGATAAGCCAGTTAGTAGCCACCCACTACCTAAGCTACAAGGATTTGTTAGTGAGCTGGTTGTTCATGTGATCGCTATGAGGATTGAATCCTACTTGACTTCCATTTTTCATAATTTTCCCTTTTTCGATTCCCTTACATAATCTTTGTTCTCCAGGTGACCTAATTTAGCGTCATTGAGTTCGCCGAATAGGCCTTGTTTCAAAATCACATGGGCGAACCCATTCTTAGTGAGGGCCAACCACAATATTGCACCAAAGTATGTGTCTTTGTGTCATTGGACTTTGTTAGAATTGTATGGCCAACCCATATTTGGTTATGACCAACCTCTGTGTTTCCTCAAAGTATGCATTGGAGCTGAGCTTAGGCAAACGTAGATACCATCATATACAAAATTTTCATTGTGATGGCATTAGCAAATACTATAAACTCAATAGGGCACAACCTTTGATAATCCCTTGGCTTGCCTTGGGCTACATCTGACCCTAGCAAGGCGCACAACCTCATTCATCTGAGCTTAACCTTAACAAAGCACTTGATGTTCATCTCTAAGCTTGGATTACGCACCCCCATTTTTTATCTTCCTACTTCAACTTCGACCAAACACATGACTTCCATCTTCTAGTTTGACCTCCCAAGCCCCACATGTGAGTTTTACAAAACATCCTCGGCAAAGCATTCGACTATTGGTTCTCAAGCTCAACGATGACATGGACTCGGCGAAAAGTGAACCCATCAAACGCGCATGGCCTTCATTATGAACTTGACTACATGTGGTTTTCGAGTCAACATCATATCGTGCTCGGCATTGGCAAGGTCTTCTATCATCTTCGAGCTTAGCTGTAACATTACATGGTCCTAGTAAGAAACTCGTCATTCCTTGGCTTAGAATAAAACTATTGATTCCATGTTTGATTTATACTTGTCAAAAGGCTCTCCCATTCAGTGATAGGCAAAGTCCTACCTCATATCGACCCTAGGTAAAATACTTAATCACTTTTGGCTATGGTAGTGAGCTCAACCAAATAAACTCTTTGATTCTGTGATAGGTGAGGTTGAAACTTGTATTGAACCTATAGAAACTACTTAGTCACTTTTGGTTATGGTGTTGGCCTTGGCCAAAAGAACTTTCTGACGATAAGTGAGGTTAGACCTCATATCACCCCTTGGGAAATACTTAGTCACTTTTGGTTAAGGTGTTAACCTTAGCCAAAAAGAATAAAAATCTTCTGTTTGGCGATAGTTAAGGTTGAACCTCGTAATGTCCATAGGGAAATCTTTTTTTTTTTTTCTTATCTAAGGCATGATCTCACGCAAGGACAAGCCTTTTGTTTGACATTAGGCGAGGTCAGACCTCATAATGCCCCTAGGGAATACTTTCTTATTTGGCTTTAGGTAAAGTCGGGCCTCGTAATGCCTATAGGGAAACCTTAGCTATTCTCTTGGCTAAGGCATTAATCTTGCCTAAAAACAAACTCTTTCGTTCAACGTTAGGCAATGTCTAACCCTTTAATTCCCTAAGGGAAAACATAACTTTTCTTTTTGGCTAACGCATTAACCTCAGTCGAGAACAAGCTCTTCCTTTTGGCATTAGGTGATGTTAAATCTCATAATGCCCTTAGGAAAAGTTTCGCTTTATCTTGGTTAAGGCATTTAACCTTGGCTAAGAACTAGTTATTCTATTTGACGTTAAGTGAGGTCGGGCATTGTAACACCATTAGGGAAAGTTGAGGTCCACATCCATGCCCTCAGTTTTTGCCACGAATTAATTATTTTTCTTGGTGTTAGGCCTCTTAATGTCAATATGGAGAATTGATGACAAGGCATGTGCGCTTGGGCTCGACTAAGAATCATTTCCTTTGCTCAACATTTGGTAAGGTTAGGGCTCATAATGCTTTGAGAACCAAGGTCAAGGTAAGAGCACTTAGCCTTGCCCAAGAATAAGTTCTTTCACTCAGTGTTATTAGGTGAGGTCAGACCTCTTAACACCTCTTCGGAAAACCAAGGCTAGGGTCTACATCCTTAGCCATGACCACAGATTAATTCTTTTTCTGTGTTAGGCAAGGTCGGGCCTCGTAACACTACTAAGGAGAACTACTGAGGTAGCGCTATTAGGGAAATTTGAGGTCAAGGTCAATTCCCTTGACCAAAGATTTAATTCTTTGCTCGGTACGGTGTTAGGTGAGGTTGGACCTATTAATGCCAATAGGGAGAATTGAGGTTGGGGTCAGCACCCTGACCTTGGCAAAGAGTGTAACACCCCCAATTTTAAAGCATAAAATTTCAAAACTTAACTGTAAGGATAAAACTAATCATTCATTAAAACCATGCGGAAGCTAAAACGAAGTATGGGAATGTCATGCCACATCTATCTAACCATAGATGCACAGGCTAGGAATCTAAAGTCAAAACCAAACAACAGTTAAGTATTCATAAGTCTAGGCTCACAGGCCACAGTCTAGAACTACAGAAAGAAGCTACATGATCTAACTCGTCCACTAGCGCACTCTCCTGGATCTACTCAAAACCCGTAAAACATAGGGATAGCACCCGTCAGCGAATAAAGCTGGAACAACATAAGAATCAACAACAAGTCACTCTCAATCAAAGACCAATTCTAACAAATTACTCAATGATCAACAAGATCGACAGAAACAACATGCTCAACAACAAGATATATCAAACGATAATCAATCAAGAGACAATCATAAGTCACTCTCATGAACCATGAAAGACAAGATTCACAACCAAAGATGAGTACCAAGTTCCAACCTTATGTCCTGTTCCAACCATTCTCTCCAGGCCAACCTTATTACAGTTCCAACCATTACCTCCTAGTGCCACCCTGTACACCAAGTCCAACCTTATTCCTTCGGAGCGATTCGCCACACCCCCCCCCCCCCCCGCCTGCATCCGCCAACTTTAACCGCCAAACGGGGACACTCGTAGTGTCAATAGTCATGTAGAATAGTAATAATCACGTGATAGTCTATCTCCTTTCATTATTGTCCACCAATCATATAATAATACATAGTCCTCACCACGGAGGATTGTGGCTCATCAATAGCCCAATCAAGTATCAATAAACGGGTACATCACATGTACAAGATCACATCAAGGAATATAACCGATAGATTTCAATGAAAGGCATGAATAGACCATCAACAACGATACAACAACGATAGACTTTAATCCAAAGACTATCATGATTGGCAACACAAGTTACCAATCCTCATTAGGAACAAACCAACAACACATACTAGCATCAACAAGATTAAAACTAGTATGTACATCAAAAGGAGAAACATAACGGTTCAACCGAACCTCAATGACTTCACATTAATCCAACGAATCACAAGGTTGGACCATAAGCACGATTCAAGACTCATAATCCTATCATGGATACTTAGGACACCGTTCTAGACATACGAAACATCAAAGGAGACACACAAATGCACAACGATTCAACAAAACGGAGGTCAAAGCATCACGTACCAGTGGGCGGAACAGTGGGTGGAGAACCACCCGCCACTCTCCCATAACAGGTACCAGCGGGTGGAACCACGGGTGGACCTCTACCCGCGGCTCCGCCCGCCGGCCCTCTCCCTTCCACCCGCGGGTGGAATGGCAGGTAGACAGCCACCCGCTGTTCCGCCCGCGGGTACACTCCTGTACCACAATAATTCCCTTCGGGGAAAAACCTCAACAAGGCCAAGTTCAAGTCTAAAACACCCAAAACCTCACACTCAACAAGGAAATGACTTGAACATATGAATAGCTCAAAAGATAGCATTTAAGAACCCTGGATACAAGCTCTAACTTGCATAAACACAAGATTATGCATCAAATCTCACAAGAACATCAAGTAGAATGTCAAGAATCATCATAGAAAGTTCAAAATAGGTTTTGTAAAGTATGGGTACCTTTGTAGACCAAGATACACTTCCTTTCTAGCCCCTGGACTTCTCCTTGAAGTTCCTCCTCAACCAAATCTTCTCAACACAACCAAGCAAACAAGGAAAAACCATAACTTAGATAAAGACTAGGCAAAGCTACTCAAAAACATCAACTAAGCTAAGATCTTACCCTTCCTAATGCTTTAATGGTGGAAAGGTGGAATCTTGGAGAGTTCTCTTGCAAGGATGAAGGTCGATTTTACTTTGCTTGGAGAGAAAGCTAGCTTTTCTAGCTTTGGTCCTAGACTTATAGTGGCTTGGACAATTTTAGTCCTTAATAAAAAAATTTGTCATTTTATGGACAGAGTTATTGTGGCGAGGACATTTTTGGTCCTCCGTCTATATTTCTGTTAGATAACCGTATGAGAGAGGGGCAATTATGTCAATTTAGGCTATCTCCTTCTATCTATTATATCTATGTGTGTTTGGCGGCTTCGATTCTCCTTCTATCTATTTGATTAGTAACCTGTTTGGCGGCTTCGATTCTCCGGCAATTTCTTCGTACAACTGCAACTTGGACTCTCCGACTCCTTCGAATTATGACCGAGAAGAAAACAAAACACACATAGATATAATAGATAGAAGGAGATAGCCTAAATTGACGTAATTACCCCTCTCTCAGACGGTTATCTAACAGAAATATAGACGGAGGACCAAAAATGTCCTCGCCACAATAACTCTGTCCATAAAATGGCAAATTTTTTTTATAAAGGACTAAATTTGTCCAAGCCACTATAAATTTAGGACTAAAAATGTCTTTTACTCTTATTTCCATTTGGTGAAATACTAGTGTTGCGAGAGTTTGATCTTGTCATCTTTGTTATAACTGATATTTTCTGGATAGAATGTGATTAGGAATAAGGATCATGGTTGAGCTTGTACGTTGAACTCTCAATGAAAGCACCAATAATGGATAAAATTTGCTCAAGGGTTCACATTAACTATCCCAATTAGAAGATTATGAGCAATCTGGAATGCAAAGACAAGTAAATTGATCGAAAGGATAATGGAATCACACTTTCTTTCTATTGATTGCTTGAGAATTATAATATGAAGTGTTAGAATGAGACGTAAGGTGTCTAAACAATAGAACAAATGAGTTATTTATACAAAGAGGATCATAATGGCTCTTTTGGCTGGTAACGCCCCATGTGATCTGGATGCTCCTTCGAGCGAAGCTAGAGCTTTTAACGACTAGCATTGACCTTGGTATCTTTTGGGTATGACCTCAGCCCCAAGGCCAGACCTTGGTCTAACAAACCCTGAGGTCAAGCCTTGGTCCAACTGACCCCAAGATCGGGCCTCGATCTAGCTGACCTCTAGTCATTGACTTTGCGCTTACTCTCTTGGACTTCGCTTCAATTCTTCTTATACTTTTTTCTTGAGTCGAGCCAAATATATCCATCAAGATCAATGCAATTTGATAGGAAAATGAGTGAAAACTAAAATTTTGTGTATGGAGCCATTGGTTTGGGCATATAATTTTTTTTAAAAAAATTAATTACTCCATTATAAGTTAACTATCATGATTTATGCAGCAAGACTAAATAAAAATGAGTTAAATTAACGAAAAACTAGGGCAACAAATGCTAGCAGTTTAATTACAAAATGAATAAAATTAGCATATGATAGATTTAATTTCTAAAATTGATTAAGAAATATGACATGTATGTCAATATTGATCGAACAACAAAAATATAAGAATCAAATTAAAATTTTTACTTTTTATTGAACTCTTACAATATTAATGTTATAATGACATGGGGATTTTTTTTATTAAATAATAAAATGTAATTTGCAAAATTTTAAGTACTATATATATACAACTTTTTTAAAGAAAATTGAATAAGAATTCAAGCTATGATTTACGTTCAGATATATGTAAGAATTGTAGATATGATTAACTCCTACGCAAACAAAGTATGAAGAAAATAAAAGAGATGAGAAAAAGAAGAAAATTTACGATAAAGTATTAAATACACCACAGCATGCATCAGAATTAGGAAGAATATGAAGGTTGCTTAGCTCCCTCCCATAACAAGTGCACTTCATCAATTATAAACCAAAAAGTATAAATAAGCTAAGAGAAACAAAAACCATTGGCTCTCCTCTTTGTCTGTCTTCTTCATGCCACACCTACGTAGAGTCACTGGTTTTTGCAGCTAAAATAATAGAGCCCAATACCCTTTATCTTTGGAGAAACAAAAAGCTTACCAGCAAGAAGCTAGTTTAGCCATGGAGGTTGGTTTTGGTTTTGGTTTTGGTTTTGGTGATCATAGGAGGAAGAAGAAGAAGAAGGTCCGGCCATGTGGTCAAGCCCAGCCATGTTGAGAAAGGTATCCCTTTGATGATGATGATGAGGAAATGCGCCGAGGGTTAAGAAATCTCTGGTGCTAGCGGAGTTGATGATCATGTTACGAGGGGGAGGGGGAGGGATGGAGGTTTCCATGCAACCCGAGGTGAGATTAGCGTGATGGGGTTGGGGTTTGTTTGATAGTCCGAAAGAAGCCAAAGCCAGCTCTTCACTGAAGAAACCGCCAGGAGGAGTGGCGCTCATGTGAACGGGCCCTTGGTGGTGGGGCCCGATAACGTTACCGCTAGCGGCACCAACCAGGCTGTTGTTGTTGTTGTTGTTGTTGTTCGTGCTACTTGTGGTCACCCCCATCTGCGCGGCCTTTTGGAGCAACGCCGTGGCGCTCATGTTAGGGTTTTCATGGAGGCCGAAGAGGTGGGTGGAGAGGTCGGCCGGCTGCGGCGGGCAGGCTAGCCAGGGTGGCAGCTCGGGCTGCGCCGCTCCTGCCCGGAGCGGGCGGAAGCTCGGGGGCGGCGGCGGTGGTGGCTCTTGCTTCAGTACTGGGAAGGGTTGTTGGAGGGCAATATGGGAAGATAGGAGAGGATTATTAGAAGGTGCACTTATGGCTCTCACACTCTCTTCTGCTAAGGCATCACAAAAGGCCCTGTGTGTGATGAAGCTGTCCCTTCTGCAAGACCACCAAAAATAACTATTAGGTTCAAACGTTTATCACTATGCGGTTCAAACGTTTATCACTATGCCAAAAACTATAGTCAGTAACGAAATCCTAATTTTATTTCGTTATAGACAGTTGTCACATTTTTAAGAGGCAAGGTGCTGAACTTGACCCTTACCGACCTCGTCCTTTAGCCACTAATTGATGGACTTGGTCATTTACCCGTCTCGTCCAACAGTAACAAAAAAAAATTACAAAGAATAAAACAAAAAAGCAAAACAACAAAAAGAACAGAATCATCAGAAAACAAATAACAACTCAGAGGTTGCAGCAGGCTTCTTGCTGCAAGCTAGGGAAAGCTTATAGCTCATTCTATTCTCTCTCTCTCCCTCTCTCCCTCTCTCCCTCTCCATCCCTTTTGTTTGCATTTTGCTTTTGCAGTAAAGAATATACCTGTGTAAAGTATATATGCATGGGTGTATTGTCTCTCTCTATATATACATATACATATACATACAGCGCAAGTGCAAGCACATATAAACACATACACTGGCAGATAATCATTGCAATAGAGATTAAACGCCAGAATTCTTACATAAAATTTAATTTGATTTGTGTAACTAAAATTTATATATAAATAAAGTGACATATATATTCACCTATATGGTTAAAAGTCTAAGTCTATATTATAAGGTGTATCTCAGTTATGACCACTCTATTTAGAAGATGCCCTTCCAAACACAAAATACAAATGCAAAACAACAATTTATAATTAAAAAGAAAAAAAAAAACAAATAAGTTCAGCTTGATGGTGAATTATATAGTACTATATATTAATTAACCAGCTGGACAATCCCATCTCTCTCCTCGGATTAATGTCTATTGATGTCTAATCAGTATGTTTAACCATAAAATTATGCTTAATACTAAAAAAAACACATACCCAAGCTTATAATTTAGTTGGAAAGTCTTAAATTCAATCCTTAATCTCTTAAGATGTTTAGAAAAATAAACTAAAATTATGCTTAATTAGCTCACTAGCATTAAAAATGGTTTTGACTCTTGTAGCTTGAAGGTTGACTTTGAAATTTGAACCCAAATCCTTTGATAATGGGATGTGTATCTATATATATATATAGTATAGAATAGAGATTATGGGGTAACCCAGCTAAGATGGCCAGAGATAGATCTACACTTGTAATCACAAGGTCACAAAAATCTAAGCTGGTTTACTTCCTTGGATTGACTAGGGTCACAAGCTGATACGTGATTTACCTATAGCCAAAAGGGTTGTGGGGTTTTCCCGGCCTTGTCGTTGAAAGAAAGAGAGATTATGAGATGAATAAAATTAGGTAGCATACCTAGAGAAAAGGGTTCCACAATCACATCTATATTCCCTAGTGCCACAAATCTTGGAGTGGGCTTTCCAATCAGATTGAACAGCATATCTCTTGGAGCACTTATCACACTTCCATTTCTTCTCACCATGCTTTCTTGAGTAGTGCTTCTTGATGCCAGTGAGGTCCCCAAGGGCCCTTGAAGGGTCATGGTGGACACATGAGGCCTCTGGGCACACATAAACCTTCTTCTTTATCACTTCATTCTTGTTCCTTTGCTTCAGCTTCCATGGCAGATTGTGCCCTCTCCTATGCAGCTGCAGATTCTGGTCCCTTTGGAACCCTTTGTTGCAGATCTCACACACAAACCTGTTTGTTGCCAATAGTGCTCTTGGTGACAAAGCCACCACCTCTGCCTCAGGGTCTAATTCATCATTTCATTTACACATCCAACCAACAAATAGTTAATATCAAATATCAGACTTGAACTGTTCTACTGGTTCAGTAGTCAGTATTTGGGAGAAGATCCCGATGACCCAGAGCTAAGAAGGGTGGTGGAGTAAAAAATTGAATTCAAAGTTGCAGTAAATAATATAATTATTACCTGGATTTCCTGGTAAATTTCTCTTCTTCTTGGCAGCTGACTGGGCTGGATTGTTACTAGTTGAAGAAATACTTGCTTCATTAGATGCTGAGGTTAAATTTGACATGCTCTCATCAACCATCATGCCCTTAATCATTCCACCAATATTAAAATTTTCAACTTTTTTGGTTTTTGGGAAAGAAAATTCAAGATTCACTCATCATTGGTGATGAAGAGAAGTGAAAACCAATATATATATATGTTTACTTTAATAATTATATGTATATATAGTATTGCATATAATTCATACAACTAACCCTAGAGAGATTTGAAAAGAAGATTAAGCTAGGCTGAAGAGTATGAGTTTACAGTTTTCCATCTTCTTCATGATTGGAAAACAGAAAGACTATTTCAAGGTAAAAACAAAAGAAAAGCTGCTACAACAACCAAGCTAGAAGATTGAATAAAAGCCATACATAAGAAAATAAATGAAACCAAGCAAATTCTTAAAGATAAAGAAAAGAAAACTTTCAGAGAGAGAGAGAGAGAGAGAGAGTAATAGAGATGTGGATGAGAAACTAAAGGTATCCTTTCTCTAGTCATCCACCCCATCAAAACCATAACCTAGGGGCAACAAGGTTTGTTCTGACGTTTCATTTTGTCTTTTGCTTTGTTGTCTTTTTGATTAAACAAATATATATATATATATATATATATATATATATATATATATATATATATATATATATATATATATATATATATATATATATATATAAAATAAATAAATAAATATACGTACACATATACATATATTCCATCTTCCATTATTGGGTTTGCTAGTTTATTCTCTTTTAAGAAAAAAAGATAATTGCTTAGCTTCTCTAATTTATTTACAATTTTAACTTTCTTGCTCCACAATTGCATGTATAGTTGCATGAAAGAGAATTGGATATGTTAGGCGTGTGAGAAAGAAGTTTTACTAAAACTACTCATAATTGGAGCAATCACAGTCAAGTTGATTGTACATGTCAATTAACTTGATAACTATAAAATTCTAGAATTTGATTATTCATGAGAGCTGCTTATTGACCTTCTCGATTTGAACGAGCCAACTATTCAAAATTTTTTGAAAATATATGCTTTCGTTTTTTTATTTTTAGAATACTATGTGAAAAATAAAAAAATAAAAAAAAAAATTCAAGCATGCATGTGTATCATCATTAAATATTTACTTCCTACGTATCCCATTTTATACAACATATTCATCATTTATTGATCAAATTATTCAAGAAAAGTTCTGATCTACACTATTGAAGAATAACATAATTACTATATTCTATAAATAGAAAGGAAATGGTGACACTTTTATAAATAATGAAAGTAAAATTATTATTTTTTATAAAATAAAAAATATTACCGTTTCAATTTTTTTATTATAATAATCAATATTGTTATTATTTGGCATTGTAAAATTTCTGGTTTTTGTTGCTGTATCTTTTAACACTCGACATGTAAGCTGTGTAGTTTAATTGATCAGTGTTTTACCTCAGTGATATATGGCAGTGTGAAAAGAATAACTCAGCCTTAGCTTCTTTTATGAATATTCACATGACTGAGCCAATAGTGTTGGGTAGCATAAATTTCAGATTATGTGTAAATAACTTAGGGTCGGTTTGACTTTCAAAAAAAAAAAAAAAACTTAGGGTCGGTTTGAAAGCGTGAAAAATATTCTCCAGAAAATGATTTTAAGAAAAAGATTTATTTTTTAAAACTATAATTTGACTTTTTAATGTTTGGCTATATGACAAAAATAAATTAATTTTCTTTTTTTTAGAAGAAAAATTAATTTTTTTTTTTTGTTTGGCTAAAAGTTAAAAAATGACATTTTTTCCGTTCGATTCATTTTTATGAAAATGAACATATTATTAGTTATATAATAATAATAATAGAAGGAGAAGGAGAGGGAGAAGAAGAAGAAGAAGAAGAAGAAGAAGGAGGAGGAGGAGTGGTGGTGATGGTTCGTAGTTGTGATTGTGTGGTGGTGTGGTGGTGGTGGGGTGGTGATAGAGGTGGCGGTATGGTGGTGGTCTGGTAGTGGTGTGGATGGTGGTGTAATTGTGGTTGTGGTGATGGTTGTGGTTGTGTGGTGATGGTTGTAATAATGGTGTGGTGGTGGTGGTGGTGGTAGTTGTGGTTGTGGTTGTAATAATAATATTGAAATTAGAAAAGATATTAGAGAGAAAATAAACATGGGAAAATAACAAAACCGAAAATGTCTTTAGACTAAAATTGAGCATTTTCTCGGTTGATCAAAATGTATTTTTTTCATTTAACTTTATTTTCCTTGAATATCCGAACACAGGAAAATCCGATGAATAACTTCCGAATGTCATTTTTCAGATTTCCAAACGAACCCCTAAAGAACATTTTTCACTCGTATCGTGTATACTAGTTTTACACGCGCATTATATTGCGCGAATGGGTTAATGTCCAATGTTTATATTTAAATAAATATTTGAAAGTATATCAATGCAAGACTATATAGGAGAAGTTCATTCATAGGTAATTGAATGTCAAATTTGTTTATCTAAATATGTAACTCAAAATATATGAATGCAAGATAATATAGGATATTCATTATAATTGTCACTAAAATAAATGGTTGCAACTTTGTAAAATCAATAGTCTAAGTACTTAGTCTAAAAATGATAGTTTAAATAAATACTACTTTTGGTTTGAATTTTTATAAGTATTCGTAATTCTCTTTTGAGTAGCATTGACGCATTGTCATTGTCTTCATCTTCACTATTTGTCCTCTTTTTTTTTTTTTTTTTGTTGGTAGTGTTTTATTTGCAATTAGATTACTGTTGATAGCATAGATGACAACGTCATGCAATGAGATTATGGTGTAAGAAGCTATGAATTTTCTTTGTTGTGTATATGACTGATCTTAGTTGTACTATGAAGTCTTGATCTTGCAAACGTTTGTTGATATTTTGCAGTTTTCCCTACATGTTTCGAAATATTGAATAAAATATTACTCCCTCCGTCCATTTTATGTGTCTAGTTCGGTTAACGAGACTTGACTGGAGTTATTTTTAATCTAATTTTTCATAATATATTAAGTTTAGTATTATTATACAAAATTTATATATTTAGAAACTACACTAAAAGTATTATTAAACACAAAAAAAAATCAAATTTAAAAATAAGTAAAAAATAGTAAAGAAAATAAAAAAAGAAAGAAATAGTTTGTTTGACCAATGAATAATAAGTAGGACACATAAAATGGGATAAAGGGAGTAATATTTATTATTTATTATATTTATATAAGGTTCATGAGTAGTAGTACCTTTTGTTCAAATTTCATAACTTATTTACTTCATAGCTAGTAACAACAATAACTATCAGAGTATCAGGTACTCCGAATACTGATGCTACAACGTGTCCAGTTTCATTAATAATTTCCACATCAATTTTGCACATGTTCATTTTCAAGTTCATATTTTTAGAATTAGTAGGAAAGAGTGTAGTACTTGATTTTTTGTGTGTGCGTGCGTGTGTGTGTCTGTTTTTTTTTGTGTGTGTTTTTTTTTTTTTTTTTTATTGAATTGATATATACTAACCTTGGAGTTAAATTGTTTTTTACTTTGTGCATAAAATTTTTTTAAATAGTGATTACATCCTATATACCAAGTATTTTTGTTGTGAATGTTGATGTTGAGTTTGCCTGTAATGATTACTCGGTAAACTACTCGTGTTCGTGTTCGTGTTTGTGTTCGTGTTCATGTTCGTGTTCGGTAAGTGTTCGTTTATGTTCGTTTATTAAGGTAAATGAACATTAATAAACAAAATTTAGAGCTCGGTTTATAAACAAACAGAGTCTGAACAGTTGTAAGCTCATTTGCTAAGAGATCATGAACAAGCTCGTTTGTGCTCGTTTAATAATGTTCGCAAACAAATTCATTTAGTGTTCGTTTAATAATGTTCGCAAACAAGCTTGTTTGTGTTCGTTTAATATTTGTTTGTATTCTCTTTGTAGTTGTATTACTTGTTTGGTTATTTTTCGTGAACATATATTATTAATATATGTCCACAAATGAATTGTAACCATGAACATGTTCATATGTTTGGTTATTAAGCATTCACAAATGTGTTTATGAACGTAAACGAAAATGTTCGCAAATATTAATGAACATGTTCATGAACGTGCCTGTTAAAAAACATGTTCGTGAACGTGTTCGTTAAGGTTAAAGAACACGTACAGTTCGTTCCTGAACGTGTTCGCGAACGTTAACAAACACTAATGAACGCTTAACAAACGAACATGACCAGGATTTTCAAAAACCTTAACAAACGAACACGAACACAAACACTCCAAAATTCTTAACAACCAAACACGAACAACCTCCGTTCGTTTTTGTTCGGTTCGTTAACAACCCTACTATAATCTAAGTAGGTTAAGTCTAGAAGATGAAATGAATTGTAAATCTCTATCTCTATATCTCTATCTCTATCTCTATCTCTATATCTCTATCTCTATCTCTATCTCTATATATAATAAAGCAAAATGATGGCCAAAAAATTTTTCCCTCCAAAGTGTGAAAGCATTTATTGTATATCTATCTATCTATATATCTATATATCTATATGTGATAGTATTTTATATATATATATATATATATATATATATATATATATATATATATATATATATATATATATATATATAAAAACAAAATCCTCCTACATCATTTCAAAAAAAATGAAAATTAAGAATCAGTAATTTATTTATGTTAGAAAATAAAGTAATTAAGTATAATGAGAAAATTCATTAGGAAAGATGAAGGATGCAAATAAATCATAATTTACACCAACTACGAGCCGTAACAACATATTTTTACATTACAAATAGCCATCTTATTTTTTAATATATGTAATTCAATACTGAATATAAATAAATAAATAAATAAATAAATAATGAATACAAACATCAGTATATTGTTTTTATTTTATTATTAAGTATGTTAATATTTACAATTTATTATATATGTTAATATTTAAGTAACATTGGTGAGTGTTTTTTTTATATTATATTATTATATATGTTTTTTTTTAGTTTCATAAATTTCACACACACACACAAAGGATTATTTTCAAATGCAAACCCCCTTTAAAATACAAACTGTGTGCATGTAAGTATGTTAATGTGTGCACGAACTCAAGTTTGTATTTTAAGGGGGTTTGTATTTGAATGCAACTCTATATATATATATATATATATATATATATATATATATATATATATATATATATATATATATATATATATATATATATATATATATATATATATATATATATATATATATATAGAGAGAGAGAGAGAGAGGAAGAGAGAGGAAGGTTCAAATGCGGCAGTGTTTTATGGTGCGGCGTCACCAATAGTTCATCAAATATACACCGTCAAACGTTCGGAAAATACATCACAAAAACACACCATTAGGTGTGATTAAAAAAACCATACAGTGTTCGAAAATACATCATTGGGGTGGTGAGTTATATGGTGTATTTTTTTTTTGATCTGTTTTGTATTTTTTGTTTTTTTTTTTTTTTTTTTGTTTTTTGCATTTCATTGTAGTGTGTTTCCCTTACACTGTTGGTGCTTATTGTTGACACTGTTGGTGTATTCTGAAATTCCGCCGCACGGGAAGACCCCGCCGCATTTGAACTTTATTCTATATATATAATCATACTAAAAGTTCAATACCCAATCAATTATTATGTATCACATTAAAAGTATCTTGGATTACAAGATGTTAAGCGTGTGAAGAGCAACAAGTAAAACTGCATTTGAAAGAGCAAAAGTTGGATTTTCTAAACAAGTTGCACACATCAACTAGGCAAAGGGCTACACTTGTCAAATCCTAGCATATTATTTGATTTGCAAGTTGGTGATTCAAATTTGGTTCCTTCCAACAAATGAATCGATATAATTCAAAATCAAGCTATAAATATGAAGAAAGCTCAAGAGAAAAGCATAAAATACATAAACAAAAAAATCATATCAAGCATTCTAAGTTCTTCACACGCTTAACATCTTGTAATCCAAGATACTTTGAAAAAAGGGTCAAATACACCCCTAAACATTACCTAATAAGTCAATTAGACCCCTAAACTTTAAAAAAGTTCAATAACACCCTTAAACATGTCATATTGAGGCAATTAGGACCAATTTACCGGTAACTAACAGGTTACAGGTAAATTATTGAGGTTGACTACCGTTGATCGTCGCTAATTACTATTGACCACCGCTAAAACTTAAAAAAAAATACCAAAAAAAATATTCCTAACGTCTTCTCCAAACGAAGACGACCGGACTGGTTGTCTTCTCCAAGCGAAGACGACCTGACTGGTCGTCTTCTCCACTGGAGAGGACGACCAGATCTGGTTGCCTTCTCCACTGGAGAGGACGACCAGATCTGGTCGCCTTCTCCATTGGAGAGGACGACCAGAGGTCGACTTCTCCATTGGAGAAGGCAACTGCTGGTCACCTTCACCAGCGGATGGAGACCAGCGATCTCCTTCCACCGGAGTTGGCGACCGGCGACGGCCGAACTGTCGCCGGTCGCCGGATTTGCGCCTAAATAAAAAATGACCTGCAATTGCAGGTTATTTACCTATTCTTGGACCTAATTGTCTCAATATGACATGTTTAAGGGTGTAATTGAACTTTTTTTAAGTTTAGAGGTCTAATTGACTTATTAGGTAATGTTTAGGGGTGTATTTAACTCATTTCTCAGATACTTTTAATATGATACATAATGATTGATTGTCTATTGAACTTTTAGTATGATTATATATATATATATATATATATATATATATATATATATATATATATATATATATATATATATATATATATATATATATATATATATATATAATCGCACTCAGGTGCGAATGCTTCACCCAGGCATGAAATAAGAATGGATTATGTCCGTCCACGTGTCCAGATCTAATGGATGAGAAACACTGATTTTTTTTTTTTAAAAAAAAAAAAGTGCGGTGGCATTTTCATAAATAATTGAACATCAAAGTGCAAGTAAAATGTATTACAAGTGCATGTAAAATGTATTATAGGTGCAAGTAAAAAATTTACACTGAGCATCAATAGTAAGTGCACCTATAGACCTATAGTTATAAGTAGTTGCACCTATAGTTCAAAGTAGTTGCACATATAGTTATAAGTAGTTGCACCTAGGTGCATGAATGTTTGCGGGTGGTTTTCAAGGGTATTACTATCTGCTAAACTCAGATCAATGAATGTTAACAAGGCAAAATTACATGTACTTATAGGTGAAAATAGGTGCACATATAGTTATAAGTAGTTGCACCTATAGTTATAAATAGTTGCACCTATAGTTATAAGTAGGTGCACCTAGGTGCATGAATGTTTGCGGGAAGTGAATGTTAACAAGACAAAATTACATGCACTTATAGGTGAAAGTAGGTGCACTTGTAAGTGATTTTTACTTGCACTTCGATGTTCAATTATTTACGAAAATGCCACCGTATTTTTTTAAGTTATTAGATCTCGACACGTGTCGGGTGCTGATTCATTCACATATTCCTTCCTGGGCACTTATTCGCACCTGAGTGTATCCCTATATATATATATATATATATATATATATATATATATATATATATATATATATATATATAAAACGTATATGAGTATTTATGAAATTTACGAAACTTATTGTAAAACTTGATAAGAATAGAGGAAAAATTTGTATATTTAGACATAAGGAAAAAGTCTATATAGAAAGTAAAAAAATCTTGAGGTGGGATTTTGGGATTTTAACTATTTATATTTGTGAAAAAAATCTAAAACAATTCTAATTTGATAGAGTCTAAAAAATGAAAATATACACATTGAAATAAAAAATAAATAAATAAATAAAACAAAAAAAAAAAAAAAGAGTTTTTCCCTAAAATGGTCCCTTGACTATTTCCAAAATGGTTCATTGACTATTTCTCAATATATATTAGGTGTACAATAGGTAAAAGGACAAAAATACTCTATGTTTTAACACTGAGTTGACGGAAAACTTAACGGAGGACCAAATTGTGTGTGTTTTTGAGGGACCAGATTTAGTGCAATTGAAAGTCGGAATGCTAAATTGAGAATGAGCAATAGTCGAAGGACCATTTTGAGAAAAAACTCAAATTTAATAATATATTTACACTATAATATAGTAATTATAAAAAAGAATATATTTTTTTATTTATTTTCATAAAAATTATTTATTTTGTAATAAATTTATTAATATATTTATTAAAATTTTATTTACAAATTTAATAAAAAAAAATTATAGATGAGCATATATATAAACTCACTACTGGAAATTATGGAATTTCCGACCACCTGAAAATAATCTTAATTAAATTAAGTTGATACACAAAAGTTCAAAAAGTGGTCGGAAATAGCAACAAAGGTTTTTCCGGATACCAAAAATGGTCGGAACAAGACTTTCGACTTGATTTAAGATCACTTTCAGGTGGTCAGAAATTCCATAATTTCCAGTAGTGACTCTATCTTCTATGGATATTTTGTTCCATATCGATTGTGAAATAAATAATAATCTTAAGTGACTAATAAAGTTATCATGTTAGCGCTTTTGGATAATCAGACTTATTGATTTTGAGCTTATCGAGCTAAAATTTTGACAATAATCTTAAAAATTTTCGTTCCTATCCGGTTAATTCATAATTTTTAAGTAAAATTGACAATACTAAATGGGTACGTTATTACAAGCATGACTTCATGTAGAACATTTTTTACCTAGCAACTTGGGCACCGCCACCCGTATGTCTGTCTTCTTCAAGGTAGGCGTTTCAATTTTGTTTTTGTTTTGTAACTATTGTCTAAAATAGATACTTTTAAAATAGAAAATATGGTGTCTATGTAGGCAAAAAGGTGCTTTATGTGGAAGTCATGTTAGCACTAACATGCCAAAAAAATATAATCTACAGATAAAATTAGCTAATTGTTGTTATTATTATTATTAATTCTGGTGTTTAATTGAAGTTTATCTAATTCTAAGGTGTAATTTACCTACCAGGACTATGTGGTCTAATGGTACCTGGGTTGGACTTCCATTTGGAAGATTATGAATTCGAGCTGTTATTGGTTCTTTGTGTTTCAGTAGGTTGAGAAAGTATATGAACAAATACTACAATGTAATAGAGTTAGCCAATGCAATGTACGTTCTGGTGCAGGATATAAATTGCCGGGAACAATTATATTGGATATTGGATAGTAACTAATCACGAGTTAAACTCTTTTAGAAAATGTGAAAGCCACGTCAGCTCGCCAAATCAGCTTGAAAAACCCAGTCATCAAGAGTTGACCTTTTAACTTGAAAGTAACCTGCAAATAATGCTAATTGCACTTTTTTGGTAAGTTTGAGGTTTTAATTGGAGCTTTTTAGAGTTGAAGGGCCTAATTGCACAAACGAGTACAGTTTAAGGGCTTATTTGACCCTTATCTCTACATAATATACATAAACTTTTAACATAATAAACATCAACTCTTAACATAATACACATAACCTGTTTCGGATGTACATAATTATATAAAATAGATGTACATGATTGTATAAAAAATGTACATAATTGTATAAACAAATACACATAATCACGTCAACTGCCTACATAACTTACTAAAACGACGTCGTTTTGGGAAGCACGGGGCGCACAGTGCTATGCGCACCATGGTGCAGAGTATAACGATTGCCAAAAGGTTGAATCCCCAATCACAAGGGCCCCTCACACTCCGGCTCGACAGAGCATCTAGGAGGATGTAAATCATGGTAACTTAACTAAACACAGAGGCTAGACCTTTGTTTACTGCGGACAACAAGGAATCCCCTCACTTTGAGAGGTTGCTCTCATACTGCCGTTGGTGAGACTCAATCCTGGGTTATTGTTCCCAAACTTTCCCCTATGATCAACTGAGCTGCCTATGCGAATATCCAATATAATTATTGGTAAGAGTGTCATGCACTATGAGTGCGTGTGTGTGTCTATATATATATATATATATATATATATATATATATATATATATATATATATATATATATATATATATATATATATATATATATATGAGCCAAAAAAAATTCGGCCTATAATGGGTAGAAAAGAAAATGTCCGTCAAATTATTAAATGAAATGAATGATTCTGATTATTCAAATTTTGATTTTTTCTTGACATTTCTAAATTTATCCTTAATTGTTAACTTATTGACTTCAATAAGAAAGATCTTAGGTTCGAACCTCATCCCAATCAAAAAATAAAAATAAAAATAAAAATAAAAACACACACACACACACACACAAAATCAAGTACTACACTTAGTCTTATTAATTCTAAAAATATGAACTTAAAAATGAACATATGCAAAATGGATGTGAAAATTATTGATGAATATGTTATTCAATACTTACACATGAAACATGTAGGGGAACAAAGTACCACTGCAAAATATCAACAGACGCTTGCAAGATCAAAAGTTCATTACTACACTTAAGATCAAATTCATATACACAACAAGGAAAATCTACAGCTTCCTACACCATAATCTCATTGCATGACATTGTCATCTATGCTACCGACAGTAACCCAATTGCAAATAACACACTACCAATAAAAAAGGAAGAGGACAAATAGTGTAGATGAAGACAATGACAAAATGTTACTCAAAAGATAATTAAGAACACTTAGAAAAATTCAAACTAAAAGTAGTACTTATTTCAACTACTGTTTTTAAACCAAGTATTTAGACTATCGATTTTACAAAGTTGCAAACGTTTATTTTAGTGACAATTATAATGAATTTCCTATATTATCTTGCATTCATATACTTTGAGCTACATATTTAAATAAACAAATTTGACATTTAATTACCTATGTATGAACTTCTCCTATATAATCTTGCATTGATATACTTTCAAATGTTTATTTAAATATAAACATTGGGTATTAACTTATTCGCGCAACGCGCCTGTAAAACTAGTATGTATGTATGTATATATATATATATATATATATATATATATATATATATATATATATATATATATATATATATATATATATATATATATATATATATATATATAGGCTTTGGATCTGGTGCACCCCCTCTAATAGATGAGACCATGAGGCCCACTAATAACCATTGATTAAATTCCCATCTATGGTTGAGATTAAAACTAATAAAGTCAGCTATTATCAATGTTAAGGTTATATTAGTAATTGTAAGCCTAATTTATTTAAGGACATAATTTTAATGGAATATGAACCATTTTTTGATGCTTTTGAGGATGGAAATTAAAAGATTCTAATATTAAAATAATTAAGGGACTGAACTAGCCTTAACAATGGTAGATGTGTGAAGGCTTCGCGGTTGATGGCAAGAGCAACAGTTGAGGACTTTCAGCAAATGGATATTAGCATTACGGGTAAGTGCGTATACACCTCTAAGTCTGTGCATTTCTATGTTTTTTTCGAAATGGTTAAGAACTGAACCAGGTTGGGTGGTGGGCGATAGCTGACTATAAAAAAACGCGAGCGTAAAGGGACACATGCCTGTGCGTACGCCGTCCTACCTAATAGGCAAGGCATGGGGTGTCTATGTTTTTGTCTTTTCTTTGGGTTGTTCCGGTAAGTGCATATACACTTTTACGCTTAGGCCGTTGGATAGACCGGTATCGAACACCCCCACACTCGTTAAGTTTTCAGCGTAATACCTAATAGACAAAATAAGCTGTGGACATGGATTTGGTTTTTTTTTTTTTTTTTTTTTTTTTGGGTTGTAACAGTTAGTGCATAAACACCTTTATGTCTGTGCATCTTCCTGGTTATTTCGAATCGTTATAAACTGAGCTACTTCGGCAGCGTAAAGGGACACCTGCCTGTGCGTACGTCGTCCTACCTAATAGGGAAGGTAAGAGGTGTCCGTGTTTTTGTCTTTTCTTTGGGTTGTTCCGGTAAGTGCATATATACTTGTACGTCTGTGCAAAAGTCAATGTTTTTGTAAAATGTTTGAAAATTTAACGAGGGTGGGGGGTGTTCGATACCCGTCTATCAAACGGCCTAAGCGTAAAGATACATTGGGCAGTCCGTACGGCTTACTACCTAATAGACAAAATAAACTGTGTCCGTGGCTTTGTTTTTTTTTTTTTTTTTTTTTTTGGATTGTAACAATCAGTGCATAACTACCTTTGTGTCTGTGCATTTTCCTGTATATTTCGGATGATTATAAACTGAGCGACCTTGGGGGGTGTCCGATAGTCGAAATAATGAACATGTTTGTGCATAATGCATTCATATCTATGATGGTGGTTTTGATTTGATTACGCAGGTTTTTGTATTATCTTACTTTTGAGTGGCAGGTGCACCAAAGATGGGTGGCGATGTCGACGAAGACCATTGTTATATGAATATATCCCCGAGTGGGACCATTGTTATATATGCACAGACCGTAACAAGTAACCCAACTAGCGTGATACAGATAAAAAAAAGGCTAAAAAAAAAAGAAAAAATTCAACAACGAAAAACCCCAACGGCATGTTTCAGCTAATAAACACAATCGTATAACCATACTAAATATGCACATTTTGTAATGCAGTCGCACAGCCACTTCTACGCACATGCACATTAATATGCACAAACATAAGAGTAAATGCAAATCAAAGTAACCATTTATCTAACAAATGCATTCAGATTGGAGCTGATACGCACATACCCATTAATATGCACTAACATAACATTGTCTATGCACTTGCTAAAAAATGCAATAAAAATATAGTAACAGGCAACGCGCACAGACACTACCATCTAAACGCATAAACGATGTATTAATCTACAACATATTTCATCTAATAACACCATACAACTGATATATACTGCCGAGTACCATAATATGAAAATGCACATGCTATTTAATATGCTACGCACATGCACATTAGTATGCACAAACGCTTCATAGGCTTAACGAGATGCCTGATGGAAGCTCTAATCTTCAATTGCGGGAACATATTAACATCAACCTCGTCAGCCTGACTATTCGGCGCAGGGTCAGCGGGGGCTTGGGCCGCTTCGATATCTTCGTGTGGTGCCAAAGACGGCGCGGGTTGGTGTTCTTCGACAGGGGGATCAGGATGTAAAGGTACAACCGGATCGGCTACACCAACGGGGAGGGGGACACCGTGACCTGCATAAATTGAAAAACAACACCGTTTAACCAACCATAAATAAACAATATAAGTGCAATATAAACATAGATAAATCTGCATTTAACATCCTAATCACACACCATTATACCTATCCAAATTAAAACAAATACAAATCTGAAGATGCACTGCGCATATACTATACCCTATAAAGCATAATAATGCAACTACCATAACAAACTTAATAAAACAAAAAGAACACTATAACTGGACTAGAACTGGACTGGACATGCGCATATAATATATCTGGTGCACAAAATATATATTTCTAAAAATGCACAAACCTTAAAACGAACGACCAATGAACCCAATGGTAGGATAAATGAAAAAGATGTTTAAAACACACTGCAAAACCCTAAATAAACTTTATAAATGCAAAATAAAGATAGATAACATTGCAAACAAAGCATTGTACCTATCCAAATTAAATCAGATCAAAATGTGAGAATGCAACACGCATATACTATATCCTAGAAAAGTACAAACAACATACACATCAACCAAAAGCATATAGCGACATACTAATTAACGATAAAAAATGCACATACCACCACGTCTAAAATGCACAAAAATGTGCATGGAATGGATGTTAACATGGATACAATGAAAATAATTAAGGCTAACTAGAAATGCACTCGCATAGTCACTACTAAGCACATACCCATTGTGCAACATCCCCTTACTATTCTTTCTTTGAAATATTAGGGGTATGACACACTGCATTAAACTACAAACAAAGCACTGAAGAATTAATATGCACAAAAATTAAAATTACAAAACCACGATACTAAATCTACACAATCATGTTTGAACATGTATTCCGCAACTACATGATCCTCTATATGCACATACTAATCAGAACGCATATACTATATACCTACAATGCATGATGTTAATAGCATATATCTGCCCTATGAAAAGAATCAAAAGAAGTTAACAGATTTAAAATGATAAAAGCCATATTAAGCATAGATATAAACACCTGCGAGCTTCCAAATTCCTAGCAATTTTACGTGCTTTTTCACCATCAGCAACATATGAAATTACAACGCTATGTTTCATTTTTCATGTTAAACTATTCACTCAAATCACATCCATATTATAAACTGACTACATCTAGAATTTATAAAAATTAACAGAGAGCACCATTAACAGACATTGCAGCCGGATAAAAAAAAAAATGAATAGCCGGCGGATAACACTTTTATGCCGGAAAATCAACACCATCACACACATTCAACCCCAAAACCTAACCCGTACCTACCCAGTCCCCTCTCCCAGAGTCCCCAAAAAAAAAAGAAAAAAAAAAAAAAGCGTAACTACCCAGTCCCCGCCTCCCAGAGACCCGAAAAAAGAAAGAAAAAAAAAAGATTCCATGGACGCCGGATAACACGATTCCGCCGGAAATTCACCATCATCAAACACATGCAACACACCCCTAACATCCCCATTAGAATAGCTTGACTACAGAACCACAAAACCCCCAAAAACCCCCCATTGTTAGACTAACATATGATTACCCAAAAAAAAAAAAAAAAAAAAAAAAAAACCTAAATAATAACACAAACCCTAAACTGTAACTTGTATGTTCCCCCTCCCAGCCCGCCTCCCCAGTTCCCCCTCCCATCCGGCC